>NW_028234416.1:31653629-31658629 GCF_977035675.1 Penaeus japonicus | reverse complement strand
TTCGGGTCCTCGCTTGAGCCCCCGAAGTTCATCCACCCACCATCCCCATCATAACTACTTCCCCTCATTCCCTCTCCCCTCTCCCCTTTACCCATGCCTTTCCCTCTGACTCATGTGAGGCTTCCCCTTCTGGCCCTTACTTCCTCTCCGATCCTCGCTATGGCTCTTTCTCTCTCTCTCTCTCACCCATACCTCCCCCTTCAACCCCGCCAACCCCTCCAATGCCCGCCTGCCCACCCTCACCCACACCTTCCCCTTCAAACCCCCTCACCCACATCTTCCCATCAAGCCCCCTCACCCACGCCTCTTCAAACCCACTCACTCACACCTCCCCCTCTTACACCTTCCCTCCCTCCCTCCCTCCCTCGTGCCCCACACCCCCTCCCCCTTTTCTCAAAAAAAAAAAATCCACAATATAAGAAAGAAAGACGCCCACCACCACCGCCACCACTGCCGCCACCACAACCGGAAGCCTCGCCACCAATCTCCATCTCCAGAACACCTTTGACGTTCTCCATAAGAGCGTGAACTGTTAACGGCTGGTCTGGCAAGACGCGAGGCCGTAGGGAAAACTTCGAAGATTTTTGAAGAGCGGGGAGAGTGATAGGGATCTGCAACCCCCCCCTTCTTTCCCCTCCCTCCCTCCCTCCCTCTCTCCCTCCCTCCCTCCCTCTCACCCGCCTTCTTACCTCCTCTTCTACGTTTCATCCGGTTCCCTCTTCTCCTTCTACTTCTTCATCATCTTCTTCTTCTTCTTCATCTTCTTCATCTACTGCTACTACTACTACTATTCATCCTCCTCCTTCTACTTTTTTCTATTCTTCTGACTATTGTTCCTCCTCCTTCTCTTCCTTCTTCTATTCCTTTACCGACTCCTATTCTTACTCCTATTCCTCCTCCTTCTCCTTCTCCTTCTTTTTTCTACTACTAGTGTTCCACCTGTTGTTCTTCCCGTTCCTCCTCTTCCACGTCTTCATCCTATTTCTCTTCCTGCTTCGCCACAACCAACATCACTACATCTTCCTCTTCCTCCTACTTCTCCTGTACCACTTCTCTTTCCTCCTTCCTCCTCCTCCTGTTCTTCCTCTCTTCCTGTTCTTCCTCTCCTCCTTCTCCTGTTCTTCCTCCTTTTCCCCCTCTTCCTCTTCCTGCTGCTCCATCACCTTCCCTCCTTCCTCCCTCTCCTCCTGCTCCTCCACCTCCTCTATCACCTTTCTTTGCTCCTCCCTCCTCCCCCTTCTTCCTCCTCCCCATCCTCCTCCCTCCTCCCCCTCCCTCCTCCCCCTTCCTCCTGTTCCTCCCCTCCCCCTCCCCTTCCCCTCCTTCCTCCCTCCTCCCCCTTCTTCCTCCTCCTCTCCCCCTACCCCTTCTCCTCCTCCCTCCTCCTCTCCCCCTACCCCTTCTCCTCCTCCCTCCTCCCCCTTCTCCCCCCCCCTCCTCCCGTAGCAGCATCTCCAATTCGCCCTAACGATTCCAGCGACGCCCATTTCAGCTTCGTTTTACATCCCAGCTTGCCCTAATCACAGTGTAAAATGGGGTGGGTGAGTGCCAGGGCGTGCCAGGGTGTGAGGGGAAGGGGATGGGCTGGGGAGGAGGGACAGGGGTGGGTGATTGGAGGAGGCGGGGGAGGGGGGGTGCGGGAGTGCGTGGGAGGTGGGTTTGTTCTGAAGAGTAAACAAAAAATATGAAGTTTATGTGTTTGACTTCTTTTTCTTTTTTCTTTTTTTTTCTTTGTGTGTGTGTGTGTGTGTGTGTGTGTGTGTGTGTGTGTGTGTGTGTGTGTGTGTGTGTGTGTGTGTGTGTGTGTGTGTGTGCACATTTCCCTCCTTCGATTACAGGTTACTTTACCCTGATTGGAACGTTCGATATTGTCATTATTTCAAGTCTGGTGTCCACAAGGGTGTATTTCACTTGCTTGATTATGACAGATATGTGATTTCTAAGTATTGAACTACTATTTAAACCAGTTGATGGCCTCGTTAATATTACTGCCTCGTAAAGCTAACGGTGTGTAATGCTAAATTGATTGTGTCCAATAGATTGACATGAAAATATGAAAGTTAGAAAAAAAATCTAGTGGTATGTTGTCATTAATAACGACACGGAAGTTTATTGCTTGCGTGCTTGCGATTATATTTCCCCTTTTATCGTTATCGTTTGTTCTTTGTTAAGTGTTGCTTTGACTAAACGAGGGCAAACAACCGATCCCCATATTTCAATAGAGAATTAAAATAAATTACCAACAGAGCACCATGCCATAGGCTAATGCGCTGTATATTTTACCATGAATGTGAAATTTTATCTTTTGGATAAAATGGTAGCTAACAATACCGTGTTTGTGAGTCTAAGGAAGAAAAACACCACAAGTGACTCGGCATACTCTGAACACGTTGAGTATGAACACAGGCAGGAAAAAAAACACGTGGCGTTGAATTTGGAGGACTGAACATGTGAACTACTTGTCTAGTAGTTACGACGGCTGTTTCCGAAACAAAGGGATTTTGGTTGATGTAGATAGATTGTTTTCTCTTCTTTGTTTCTCTGTCTCTCTACTTTTCTCTCTCTTTCCTCTGTTCTCTGTCTGCTCTGCTCTTCTCTCTCTCTTTCTTTCTTTCTTTCTTTCTTTCTACCACTACCTACACCTACCTACCTACCTACCTACCTACCTACCTACCTACCTACCTACCTACCTACCTACCTACCTACCTACCTACCTACCTACCTACCTACCTACCTATCTACCTATCTACCTACCTACCTATCTACCTATCTACCTATCTACCTACCTACCTACCTACCTACCTACCTACCTACCTACCTACTTACCTACTACTCACTCTCTCTCTCTCTCTCTCTCTCTCTCTCTCTCTCTCTCACTCTTACTTTCCTGAGAGAAAAAAACGTAAGTTACCCCGCTCTAATTTGCCATTCGAAGGTATTAATGTCTATCTGGCCGGTACTTTTGGCCAACTCCGAGATAGCTCAAGATAGAGTCATCGATCTGGACATCTCTCTCTCTCTCTCTCTCTCTCTCTCTCTCTCTCTCTCTCTCTCTTTCTTTCTTTCTCCCTCTCTTTCTTTCTCCCTCTCTTTCATTCTCTCTCTCTCTCTCTCGCGCTCTCTCTTTCTTTCTCCCTCTCTTTCTTTCTCCCTCTCTCTCTCTCTCTCTCTCTCTCTCTCTCTCTCTCTCTCTCTCTCTCTCTCTCTCTCTCTTTATCTCTCTCTCTCTTTATCTCTCTCTCTCTTTATCTCTCTCTCTCTCTCTCTCTCGCGCGCGCGCGCTCTCTCTTTCTTTCTCCCTCTCATTCTCTCTCTCTCTCTCTCTTTCTTTCTCCCTCTCATTTTTTCTCTCTCTCTCTCTCTCTTTCCTTTTCCTTTTCCTTTTCCTTCTCCCTTTCTCTCCTGCTGGATACAGAAGTTAAGGCATGTGGCGCAACTGTGGTGTTGTTGCTTGTTCTGGTGAAGGATTTCTTGTTGGTGTTTTTGCTTGATGGCTTGTAGATGTGAAGAGCTCCAGGGTGATTTTATCATAAATATATATATGTATATAATACATATGTATATATATATATATATATGTTTATATATATTTATATATATGTGTATAGATATATGTATGCATATATGTATATATATATATGTATTTACGTATGTATGTATTTTTTGTGAGGGGGGGGGGTGAAAAAGCTCCTCATGCCGATGATGAGATCTTGAGAGAGATAATTACCCTTCGAATATATTACGATGATTTTGTTGTGTTATGTATTGTTTGGTGATAATGAGACCTTGCTTTAGATTAGTAGACCTTTAGTACAATGCGAGAGATCATTTCCAATTCATAAAACAATGGGTACTTATACAAGACTTCAACCGTCTGAAGATCTCTCTCTCTCTCTTTCTCTCTTACTGTCTCTCTCTCTCTTATTGTCTCTCTCTCTCTTACTGTCTCTCTCTCTTATTGTCTCTCTCTCTCTTACTGTCTCTCTCTCTCTTATTGTCTCTCTCTCTCTTACTGTCTCTATCTCTCTCTCACTGTGTCTCTCTCTCTCACTGTCTCTCTCTCCCATTATCCATCTTTTTATTTGATTTTGTTCTCTATTCCAGTAACTCGTGTTAGATTCCAAACTGTCATCTTTCTAAGCAACCGAATGTCGGAAAATACGCGTCCAAATAAGTAATAAAAAAAAATAAAAATCAAGCTGAGATCCTTCTCCCCGGGTGACAAACGACGACAAACTTAGCGTACTGGTCGTTGAACAAGAGAAACCCCACCATTATGAACTTTCATCATGAACATGTTTCCTTCGTGGCGTCCAGTCATTGAATTGGCATAATACTGATGCAATAAGGATTTAAGTAGCTTTCTGTACACTTTGAAACCACTTCTTTCTCTCTATTTTCTTTCCCTCTTCTCCCCATACCTTCTTCCCTTATCTCCTCCCCCCCCCCCATTCCCTTCTTCGCTTTCACCTCTTTCTCCAACCCTTCTCTCTCTCCTACTCCTCTTCCTGTCCCACCCATCTCCCCCCTCTCCAACTCCCTCTCCCCCCTCTCCTCGTCCCCCACCTTCTCCTTCCTTCTCCTCTATCCTCTCTCTACCCCTCCCCCACCTCCCCCTGCCTTCCCCCCCTGGTGCTACCTCTGCCACAAGCCATAAATCCTAAACTTCCGTGATATAGTACTGAATTCTGGTTAATAATTACAGCACAGGTAGCGTGGGGGTAACGAAGCCGCTAAATACGGGTCGTAGAGTGTGGTGGACAAAGCAAGTTACTTATTTCCTTCTCTCTTTCTCTTCTTCTAATCGGGCTATGGTATTTTTTTTTCTTTTTTATGCTCTCTCTCTCTCTCTCTCTCTCTCTCTCTCTCTCTCTCTCTCTCTCTCTCTCTCTCTCTCTCTCTCTCTCTCGCCTCTTTTTCTTTCCTTTTCCCGTCTCCCCTCAATATGTTTATATATCAATCTATCTATTTTTACTTGTCTTTTTATACATATATATTTT
>NW_028234416.1:31636129-31646129 GCF_977035675.1 Penaeus japonicus | reverse complement strand
ATCTGTTTTATTCTGGTTCATTATTTTAGTGTTAGATATATATATTTTTTTTTCTCCCTTTCTCTCTCTATCCATCCCTCTCTATCTATCTATCTATCTATCTATCTATCTCTCTGCCTCCCTCCCTCCTTCCTTCCTTCCCTCTCTCTCCCCCTCTCTTCCCCACTCTCCCCCTCTCTCTCCCTCCTTCTTTCCTTCCCTCCCACTCATGCTGTGCAGACGAATAGCCCATTTCATCAAATATGAATATCAATAAGATCATCCTTAGCCTGGTTCTCTATTCTGTGTGTATGTGTTAGAACAATAAAGATATTCTAAAACTATATATACACACACGAGACTTCTTAGTTTCAATTGTGAATTGTGAAAAGAAGAGAAGAGAAACAAACAAACAGACAGACAGAGAGAGAAAGGATAAGAAGAAGGCAAATCACAAAAAAAAAGAAAAAAAAAACAGGAAAGCGTTGGTTTTCAAAGTGCATCTATTTTTACACAATTTGTTTAGAGAGAATCGACAGCGATCATTATCTTCGCCATAAACAGAGGGACCTCATGTCACCGAGTCAACAGAGATTTAGTGACCAATCAGAACCGCGTATTTCCCGTCATGGCTGATACAATAGCTGGGCGCCGTTTCCCGAGATAACCACATGTAGGCGCCCGTCACCATAGGAGTTTTATTTCTTGGGTCATTTGGTATCTCCGAAGCCCGAGCCTTAATTCCGTGCATGAAGGTCATAAATGCCAGCCTTATGACTCGGTTCCGTGAGGGTGGAGTCCTTGTCCCAACCCATGGGCGTGGCGAGGGCTTCGATCCGCCCGCGATTGTGTATACCTGGGTGACTTTGACTTCGACCTCCGATGACCGATTATCTGGATTTGCGTTCGGTCTGGATTTTTTTTTTCTTTTTCCTTTTTTTTTTTGTTGTTCAGCACAGCGAGAGAGACAAATTACACAATAAATGAGGAATCATAGAGGTCCTCTGATGAAAATAGATTAAATGAATGAAAATCCTCGACATAGATTTGATGGTGTTTTGTCTCTCTCGCCTCACCCCAGCCTCCGAATCTTTCGAGTCTTCCCACGACACTTCGATTTCGATATGCGATGCGGGAGGCGAGGCGGAGGGGGGGAGGGGAGGAGGAGGAGGAGGAAACTTTCCCTCATTACAGACAAGCTTTCGGACATTGTCTGACTCGACACTCAAACTACAATTCAGCCAATCCGATCCACAAGAATGATAGATCACCGGCTCTTCCCAAGGGTGGAAATCCGCCGTTGGGGAATACGAAAAACGTCCCTACGCCCCTCCGCCGGTTACCGCCGTCTCCGCGAAACGTTATCGGGAGGAAAACAATCGAGGCACAATCACAACTCATTAACTCCCAATTTCGGGATGAGTGAGATTTTAAATTGGGCCTCTCCCGCCGTAACTCTATTGGGCGGAATCACGTTGAAAATTGGGCTCTAACCTTCAAACCGCCCCCGCCCCGCCCCGTCTCAAACCCCCCCACCCCCTCTCCCCCATCCCCCCCTCCTAGCCCTATTTCTGCAACGAGATAGATGGATCCACACAGCTTTCCCGCAGACTATTAGAAGAGTTAGATAAAAGAAGTCTTTCCCCTTCTCTTGCCGTCCATGCAAGGATTATGGTTCCTCAACAAGCCATTTTATTTTTATTTTTTTCTTCATCTTCCTTTTTTTGAGGGGGGGAGGTCGGGGAGGGGAGGGTGGGGGTGGGTAGTTATTCGAACTACAGGTCAGATATGAAACAAAAGAAGAACGTGTTGCGCCCCCTAACGTCACATGTTGCCAATGGGTTGGATGGAATGACGTCACGGACCTATTATCATGTATTTTTGTGATAAAACTAAGAAAAAAGAGACTGATTTTTTTCTTTTTCTCTTTATGTTCTCTTTTCTTTTAATAATATCTTATATAACAGTTTTATATTCAAGATTAGATAGCACATTGAGTCTTCAACAAGACCTGTTCAACCCCCCATATATCTTTCACTATCAATTTAATGCCCCGCGCTGATTAATCGGGTGCTTGTTTGTTTGTCCTGCTCTGTCCTTGCATTTATTTGTCCGGGTTGCCTCGTACGAAGAGACAGAGGAATAAAGTAAGACGCTAAGTGGTCTGCCTCGATGCCTGACCTATCCAGACCCACTTGTAATGATATGGGCGGACGGTTTACGCCTCTTGTTTCTTCTGGGATGTCGGAGGGCGTTTGTTTGTTTGTTTGTTTGTTTGTGCGTTTGCTTGCTTGTTCGATAGTGATCTGTTTAATTTGAATTAGACTTTTTTTTGTATCTTCCTTTTTTTTATGGGGAGGTGATTGACAGTTGAATTCATACATATACATATTGTGTGTGTATATATATATATATTATATACATATACCTACATACCTACATACACACACATATATATATATATATATATATATATATATATATATATATATATATAGAGAGAGAGAGAGAGAGATAGATAGATATATATACATTTATATATGTTTATGTATATATATGTGTGTGTACATATATATATATTATATATATTATATATATATATATTTATATATATGTATATTTATATTATACATATGTATGTATGTGTGTGTGTGTGTGTGTGTGTGTGTGTGTGTGTGTGTGTCTGTGTATGTGTATGTATGTGCGTGGCCGCACGTGTGCCAGCTGATTATGGGATACAGAATACCAAGCGTTCACTTTGTTCACTTTGCTCTGTGCGCCCCTGATGTCATTGGAAACCTCAGTCACAGCCATTATAGTGCACAGCGTTTTTCTGAACATGTCCCGCACACTTAGTAATGCAACGGCGTATCGACCAACGCGACTGAGCGACGTCGTGTTCCTGTTCCTTTCCTCCAGGAACTTTCGTGTCTAACAAGATCGTGGGATTCGCGAGCAGTTAAATGCCTTCATTAAACAAATCATTTGCTCTCTCTCAAAATATACCCCTTTACCTTTGGATCAATTGTCATGGAAATCATTCCAAGTTTAACTATGGGACAATGGGGAGTATTTGGGGAGTGTGGGGAGGGGTGTGTGTGTGTGGACGTGGGGGGGGTGAAGGGGGGAGTGTGTGTGGACGTGGGGGGGGTGAAGGGATGGGGAGTGTGTGTGTGTGTGTGTGTGTTTGTGTATGTATGTATGTATGTACATGTGTATCTGAGCGTGTGTGTGCTTGTGCGCGCGTACATCTCCATATGTATGTAGTTCTGTGTGTATAAAGGTGCGTGTGTGTGCTTGTGTGCATGTGCGTATGCATATGTGTGCGTTTGAGAGTGTATCAGACCGTAAAGACGCGTACTCACAAAATACACATTTCACCAAAAGACAATTACCACTGTCAATAAAAAGGACCCGTAGATATGACTCTATTTCTTATGCCAGAATACAGCACTTACTTAATTTCCTGTTCATGTAGGTTCATTAACAATGATAATGCAGATCTGCAGTTACAAATTCCATGGCAAAGAGCAAAAAAAAGCATTCAAGTCAGTTGCGCTCTTATGCTCTTGGTGCATACGAGTCATATTCGTCTTCATTTTGTTGCTGGATATTTTGATGGAGAGACGTAAGCCACAGACGCTAAAACCTGGTCACGTGTGTGTGTGTGTGTGTGTGTGTGTGTGTGTGTGTGTGTGTGTGTGTGTGTAAGTGTTAGAGTTAGTATGTGTGTTTTCGTGTATATGTTCCAGCATATGAGTTTGTTTGTATTAGTGTGTTGGTCTGTCAACAGAAACTTAATACAACTGACTACCTATAAATATATAATCATACGTCTACACACATAAGAGATGTATGTCTGTACGTATCCGCTCACATATCGACCTACGGACAAAGTTAAATGGATACACAGAAATTAAACATACCATCACCCAGAGAACAAAGTACCCTGGAGGCAATGGAGTACCGAGCGCCAAGAGCCAGACTCTGCATAGCATATAACGAACGGCGATATACGCGAGTAATCTATAGCCAAATGCATAAAAGAATAGGAGTGTTATTGCTGTTGATGCTACCGCTCATCGCAAAATAGGAATCGTAAAAGCTATGTGTAAATATTATAAAAGCCAGACCATTTTTCAGACTGCGTTCTTTGCGATAAGGTTATCCGCCTCCTTTCTTGTTCGTGGGTAGAAAGTGCGTGCGGCGTGGCCATATTTTGATTGTTTTCGTGAAACTTAAATGATAACCTGTTGAGATTCTGTATGATTTTTTTTTTTTTTTTTTTTTTTTTTTGCGGAAGAAGGGGGGGGGTGGGGGGGTGAAATGACACTTTTTGTATACCCTGTCGTCGAATTGCTAATAGGCGTTGTGGGCAGTTTGGTTGCTCTATGACAGAATGATTAGCTGATATCTTCTATTTTAAGTGTGTTCTTATAAGCTTTTAGTTCGCTCAAAAAAACATATAGATTTAAGTAATAAAACCAATTGTAACTTCTCTTCCACAAGTAAAATCTCTTATAACTTCTCCCGCTCATAAACAAAGGCAGATTTCTCGATACAAGAAGAATTCAGCCGCAAGAATGAGTCCCCCCTACATAAGGTCTAGCTTTGCAAATCCATCCCATGTCTGCTCTCCATTACCAGACTCGTTTTATCAGCGGAGTGTCGTGTGTGTGCGCGTGTGGGTCTTGTATGTCGTTCTGTCCCATCCCCGATGAACTGATAAACGCACCCTGTCTCGTCTCCAGAGCGCTGAGTTCTCGTTTTCTTTCATCCGTTTTCTTTGAACGATGGAATCACCCACGTGGCGGGGTTGCCTACGTTAATTGGAATTGTTTGAGGCCGAGTTCGAGAATTCTTCGGGTCGTCTGTCTGGCTGGGCTCGGCTCGGTCGCGGATCGACCTGCCTGCCTGTTGTTCATCGTATTAAAATATTCGTCGCGGGTGAATTCCAGGCAGGGCTAATACGCCTCGGTGAAGGCTTGTGTGTAAATACAAAGTAGCCACTCCCAGCCGACACTCGGGTTACGGCGGGCGATGCGAGCGCGAGCAATACCGAGCGGTCACACGAGTGAACTAAAGCGATCGAAACCCACGCGCCGCCGATTAGAATGTTTAGCACGCCGGAGAACAGGGCATAAAAAGCAGTCAATCGTCTTTCTGGAGAGTTTTAGGAGACTCTGTTGACGATAATGATCGCCGACTTGTTCCGAGTGGAAATTTGTCCCTCTGATGACCAATAAATCATCGAAATGAAGTGGTGTCCGGGCCGACATGGCGGACTTGTGATCAACGGATTTTTCCCGCGGTGATCTTATGAGGTGGGCTATGGGGAGGGGGTCACCCGTCCCGCGGTCTATCTACTCCGGTGTGGTCGTTAGAACTGGATGGTCTATGGTCTCTCCGCGGCGTGCTAAGTGCGTTTGATCGCCTCGCCATAACTGCCTGACTGCTGGTCGCTGGTCACTCTCCAACATACTACTCAGTGTGATATGATTTTCCCTTTTTTATATACCTTAAAAAAGGACATATTACGAGCTTGTCCGTAATGTGATTCCTGATGGCTAATCATTCATCAGCGTACAGCATATTGACACGAATATTGGTAATGGAATAATCTAGATTAGTAGGAGGTGCGCCCATAACGAATGCTTACTGCCGGTACTGTTGATGGCAAATGAGAAACTTAGAATGATTAATGTTTTATCTTTGATTAGAGTGGCCTGCGTGTTACAGAGTGGACGCCATGTTGCGTGGGTAGTAAGAGTGGTCGTCATTATAACTAACCTCGGCAGATGACGAGTTCTTCGGGATCTCGAGTTGATAGCGATAAGGGCGGTGATATACTGGCGATAGTGCGATTGTCTGCTGTAAGGTCTGTGGTCACTCCAGTATGTTTTTCTTTCTTTTTTTTCTGGATTGTGTTTATGTTAGCGTTGCTTAAGGGTTGATTGACTTTTGACTCTCGCTATTTAGCTCTCGTTTTCTCTCTTGTTTCCTATTTTTAGTTCTCTCCCTCTCCCTAACCCTAATCCTTATCCCTCTTCCTCTTCCTCTTCCTCGCCCCCCCTCCCTCTCTCTCTCTCTCTCTCTCTCTCTCTCTCTCTCTCTCTCTCTCTCTCTCTCTCTCTCTCTCTCTCTCTCTCTCCTTCTCCCTAACCCTAGCACTCTCCAACTCCCTCTCTCTCCTATTCTCTTCTCTCCTTTCTTCTCTTTCCCCTCCCTCCCTTCTCTCTTCGTCCTCTCCGTCAATTGCGTTGTGAGAGCGCCCTTGAGATAAAGAAATTACTCGAACAAATAGAGAAATAAAAAAAAAGCTAAACGGCAAATACCCGATTATCAAGCCAGGCGGGGCGTTTACACCTTCACCCTCCCTCCCTCCCCCTCCCTCCACCTCTAACTCCTTCCCCCTTCCTTCTACCTCTTACCCCCTCCCCCTTCTCTCCACCACCACCCCCTATCCAGTGCCCACCTCCTCCTTCCTTCACGCCCTCACGCGGATCTTGGCCGAATATTAAGAGGGACTTTTAAGCCTTTATTGTTCCGAAATAGGTTTGATAGTCTTTTTTTCAGTATTGATTCGTTTGTTTTATTTATTTATTTGTTGTATCTTGGGTTTGTTGGTTGGGGTTCATGGTGTTTTTGTCTTTAATTGACAGCAATGATGCAAAGAAAAGGAGACGTTGAAATATCTGTTGATGCTATTTTTTTTTGTTTATTTGTGTGAATGGGGTTTTCTTATAATGGGTGTGATTTTTTTCTATAATCTCTCTTTCTCTGTCTCTTTTTCTCTTTCTGTTTGTCAGGTTCTCTTTCTCTCTTTCTGTCTGTCTGTTTTTTTTTTTTTTTTTTTTTTTTTTCTCTCTATCTATTTCTCTCTCTCTCTCTCTCTCTCTCTCTCTCTCTCTCTCTCTCTTTCTGTTTCTGTTTCTTTTTTCTCTATTTGTGTTTTTTCTCTCTCTATCGGATAAAAAAAATATTTGAGACATAATCTCATATTTGTTTCCCGTCCTCCCCCAAAAGCACGCCATAGGTATGGCCTTTTCATCATAGAAATTCTTTGTTAATAGGCAATTCTCAAACACACAAAAAGTGCATTTTCTCTCTCCTTCTCTCCCGGCTTTGGGTGAGAATAATGGATGTTAAGCACGGAAAGGGAGTATCGTGATTTGGGCATCGATATTCGAATCCAAAGAGAGAAGAAAAGTGAGAGAGAAAAAAATAGATACTCGGAATATCACAGAGGGCTCTCCGGCGAGGCAAGAGAAATCTGAAGGTTTTGAAATCTTGTCTCCATTTCTTGCGGCTTTTCTTGCGATGTGACATTTATTTGTTGTTTGCTTGTTTATGTGACTGATTGAGGATTAAAGGTAGAAGGTAATGAAAATAAAAACAAAAACAAAAAACAAAAAATAATTGGGATCTAGTCTTCACGGATTATACGGTCATGCGTCATTTATGCCAGTATGTTCGTTAGAGACGCGATAGCATACATTACACACACTGGCATTGACAGCTGAGATTAAACATACCGCTAAAATATATACCTTTTTTAGGGGGAAAGGGGAGAGGAGGGGTGGGAGTTCTGCAAGGGGAGGGGGGAGGAGGGGTGGGAGTTCTGCAAAGGGAGGGAGAGGGGGAGGGAGGGGTGTATCTAGTGCTGACAATGGCGTATTAAGAATAATTCATGGCAAAACCACAGACCATGTTTTCGCACCTGTGACCTCCTACAGATGGCTGGATTGACAGAGTTCTGCGGGACACGAACAGGCCAGCCGAACAATGCCGTAGAACATGCACGCTTCGAATTAAGGATCTGATTAATTCATCCACTGATTTATTGCTTGGATTATTTACCTGCACTTGAGGATACTGCTATAAAAGCCGGTACCAATTCCTCGTAAATACTTCACTCAAACAGGACCACAGGAGTTCCAAATGTGTTGTTATGATGGCGGGTGTAGATTGGAGTTCGCGGGGGCATTGTATTTGAAAAGATTAATAAAAAAAAAAAGTAATCTTGATAGAATGTCGGGAATATGCAAGTTAATTTACTGTAATGTTGGTAGTTTGGATTCATGGCACTCAGGATGGCACACCTTGCCTTATCATTCGTCCACCCATGCCAACCTTGTAACCTCTGAGAATTGCGGCATTAGCATATTGATTTGCAATCGTTTTTAGTGATTTAATGGAGGGCGATATTTGCTTAATATATGACCCGATGGTCACTTTCCCGCAAATCGGAAAGCTTTCATGTGTGTGTACTCGACAAACAAACAGAAGGGATAATTTCAGTGGAGTGATGACAGAAAATGGCGTCGGATTGAAAGGAATAATGGCAGAAACCAGTTAAAGGGTTGAACTTAATAGATAAAATAAATAGATTGATGAAATGTAAAAAGGTACGAGGACAAGGAGCCGGGCGTTAATCTATATACATTGTTGGCCACGGCTTATTCACTTACATTCGCACCAAAAAAAGAAAGAGAGAGAAAACATGGATTGGAAAAAGAACTAACAATATGATTCCTTTCTGTGTGTGTGTGTGCGCGTTCAGATCCTTTCACATTCAGAACCGAAGATTAGATTCTATTTTAAAATGGCGTTTATGAGGTTTATTTGAAGCTCTCTAAAGACGATATTCATTCATTTGTATCAGAATTTGTTGCTTTATGTTGCATTTATGTTGGGATGTGTAAAGGTTCTAAGAGAAGCAATAGAGAAAATGATGATACAAAAAAATGTTGTCAATGTAGTTTTTTTCTTTTTCTTTTTTTTTCTTTCTTCTTTCTTTGAATCATAATATGATGTTTGTATACTTAATCTGATGGCTCGTCTTAATTCTAGTCTAGGCATTTAATCGTCTTCTTCATCATCATTTTCTCCATCATCTTAATTTCTCCTTCCTCCCCATCTGCCCCCTCCATCTTACCCCTCCCTCATCCTCTTTTTCTGTCCTTGTCGCTTGCCTCTAATTCTTACCTTTTTTTTATCATCTCTCTGTCTCTCCACTTCACTCTCTATCTCCTTCATTCTCTCTCTCTCTCTGCTTCACTCTCTATCTCTTTCTCTCTATCCTCTTTCTCTCTCTTTCTCCTTCTCTCTCTCTCTCTTTTTCTCCTTCTCTCTCTCTCTCTCTCTCTCTCTCTCTCTCTCTCTCTCTCTCTCTCTCTCTCTCTCTCTCTCTCTCTCTCTCTCTCTCTCTCTCTCTCTCTCTCTCTCTCTCTCTCTCTCTTTCTGGATCTGTCTCTGGCTCGCTGTCTACCTGTCTATACCAGGGCAGGACACCATAAACACCACATCTTAATCCCTCCCTGTTTTATTTACCGTCCTCCCGCGGACATAAAAAAAACACCACACTCTGGTCCCACCCTATTTCGTTTACCATCACCCCTGGGACACCACAGACACCACACCCTAGTCCCTCCTTCCCTCCTTCACCATCACCCCAACCCCCTAGAACACACTGCATTCCAAACCCTTGCCTCCCTCGCTCACTATCACCCTAGGGATGCCACACCACAACCCTAGTACCTCACACATTCACCATCACCCACAGGGAAGCCATACACATCACACCCTAATACCATACACGTTCATCATCGCCCCTAGGGCACCATAGATACTACACCTTAGTACCACCTATATTCACCACCACCCCCAGGGACACCATATACACAACACCCAAGCCCCACCCGCATTCACCACCACCCCCAGGGACACCATACACACAACACCCAAGCCCCACCCGCATTCACAACCACTTCAGGGACAACACACACACACACACCCTAACCCCACCCGCATTCACCACCACTCCAGGGACACCACACACACACAATACACCATAACCCCACCCGCATTCACAATACACCCATACGGAGACCACACACACACACTACACCCTAACCCCACCCGCATTCACCCCCTCCAGGGACACCACACACACACCACACCATAACCCCACCCACATTCACCACCCCTCCAGGAACACCATAAACACCATCCCTTTAAC
>NW_028234416.1:31603629-31631129 GCF_977035675.1 Penaeus japonicus | reverse complement strand
ATATATATATATATATATATATATATATATATATAATATATATATATATGTATATACATGAATATATATATATACATACATATATATATATATAATATATATATATATTATATATATATATATTATATAATATATATATATATAATATATATATACATATATACATAAATACATATATAATACATATATATATATATATATATATATATATATATATATATATATATATATATATACATACATACATATATACACACTACAGGTACCAGCACACTGCACGCAACACTGCACTTTGGAGAGTGTTGTAGGTACCGTAACGTATTGCTTAGTATGGTACCCCTGGGGTGTTACGGCCTGCTTTTTTATTGCATTATGGCGCACTATTCTGGATCTATTCCTTTTCGTACTATGCAATACTAATTTGTGGCTGTTGCAGGGAACGAGCAGGTGTACGGAATGTACATACACGGTGTTAGGTTTCTTGTATTAGTTATTGTGTGTTTGTATGTTGGTTCACACCATAGTCGGTAAATCTGGGACATTTGAACGAAATTAAATGTACTTTCTCATTGTATGCCGATATGTTATGAGAAAATATAGAATGGAAAAGGGTGGGTGTGTTATGTCTTTTGCAAGCACACATAAAGTACACATAATCTACACATGATATACTTTTCTTTACTCGTAAAGTGACTATTATAGTTCGGCATCAAGCATGTACGAACATATTAAACAAAAGGAGAGAGAGAGAGAGAGAGAGAGAGAGAGAGAGAGAGAGAGAGAGAGAGAGAGAGAGAGAGAGAGAGAGAGAGAGAGAGAGAGAGAGAAAGAGAGAGAGAGAGAGAGAGAAGAACAAAGAAAGAGATAATAGAACAAAGAAAGAGAATATTAGAAAGAGAGAGAGAGATAACGAGAGAAAAAAAAGAATAAAAGAAAGAAAAAGATTCACCTTACACAGATATTTTTATTTTCATTTTTCCTTCGTGAAATCATCCTATCTACCTGACTCAAAATCTCTCTCCCTCACAAGCAGCCTCATGCAATCAGCCTCCGTATAAATCTTACTCGCCCGTTAACATTTATAATTCCAGGAGTCTTGATTATAGTCGTGGTTTTAACGTGGCCACCAAAGACGCGGCTCCGAGCTTCCGTTTTGGAAGAGGAGGAGGAGGAGAAGAAGAAGAAGGAGAAGGAGGAGATGGAGAAGGTGGGGGAGGAGAAGGGAAGAGAAGGAGGAAGAAGAAAGAGTAGTGGGAGGGGAATGAAGGGAAAAGGAGGAATAGGAGGAGGAGAAGAAGGAGATGGAGATGGAGAAGAAGGTGGAGGGAGGAGGAAAGAGGAGGAGAAGGGAAGAGAAGGAGGAAGAAGAAAGAGTAGTGGGAGGGGAGGGAAGGGAAAAGGAGGAAGAGGAGGAGAAGAAGGAGAAGGAGATGGAGAAGGTGGAGGGAGGAGGAAAGAGGAGGAGAAGGGAAGAGAAGGAGGAAGAAGAAAGAGTAGTGGGAGGGGAGGGAAGGGAAAAGGAGGAAGAGGAGGAGGAGAAGGAAGAGGAGGAAAGAAGAGAAGGGAAGTGAAGCAGGAAGAAAAGAGTAGTTGGGGGAGGAAGAGGAGAAGAGGAGGAAGAGAAGAATGGGAGTAGACAGGAGGAAACAGAGAGGATGAAACAGAAGAACCATGGGAGTAGACAGGAGGAAAGAAGAAGAAGAAGAGGAGGAGGAGGAGGAGGAAGAGGAAAGAGGAGGAGGAGTAGGAGGAGGGCCAGCACCACGGCGTCCGAATCGGGCCACGAGCGAATGAGAAGTTATGTGCCCAGATTATACCCAACGCGACCAATTACAATCAATTGGCCAAATGTCGGCCTCTTTTGGACCCTTGCGCTCACCGTGTTGCAGTCCTCGCTCTTTCTCTCACCTCTTTTTCTCTCCTTTCTCCCTCTCCCCCCCTCCCTCCCCCCGCTATTGGTAAGCTTTCTCTCCCTCTCTCCCTCTCTCTTTCCTTCCCTCTGGTCCTCTTTCAATTAGGTGGCTTTCGCTGACCCCTTCATCATCCCTCCATCATTATGATCATTACGGCCGTCACGATGATCGTCATTATCGCTGAGGTCGTTATCAGCAGCAGCAGCGTTATTTCCGTTATCACTCCCTTCATCATCATCATCATTTCCATCATCATCATCGTTGTCGGCATCATCATTGACATCGCCGTCGTCGTCGTCATCATTATCATCATCACAATTATCGTCAACATCGTTATCTTCATCACAATTATCGTCAACATCATTATCATCACTATCATCATTAGCAACATCACCACCATCACATCTTTCCGCCCTTTCTCCTATACCAAACCTCCCAGCGAGCATTCATCACTTATAGTTTCGAAATAATCATCCGACACATCTTGGTCGAAATTGTCTGTCACACCGTGTCATATTATCGTTTTATATCCCTGTGTCATATTGCCGTGTCATGCCCCCATGTCACATCCTCACATCACACTGCCCTGTCATACCCTCGTGTGACACCGCCGTGCCACAAACACCATGCCACGATGCCGTGTCTCTGGCTATGGCACTACCTGGTTATACAGGCTTCATGGTTCTCGTCCTCTATAACCGATGTCTTTTTTTAGCGCCGATTCCCCATAACGCAATTAGCGGGACCTTACTATACGGACCACCTCTTGCGTTCAAAATAATGGAGAGGTTTGGATTGAGGTATATCAGGAGGGGGTGGATGAAGGGGGTAGGTGAGGAGGAGGGAAGGAATGATTGGGGGGGGGGGGGGACGTGGGCAGAACAGCGGGATGAGGAGCGGCTTCGAAGCACTGTCATTATAACGTCTTATATCATACTTTATTGAGGCTTTACTGTAGGTACGGGGAGAAAAACTTTTATTTCATATTATCAGGAGTGTGATAATGGCGGCTCGTCTCCCTTTGATAAACAAGAAATTAAAAGTTAACAAGCCAAGCACGCTATACTATCGGAGGCAAGTTGTTCGCTCTTTCGCTAACGTATCGGAATATAAAAGCGTTCGGATATTCGAAGGTACGTAGCATGCAGTTAACCGGATCCCCCCCCCACCCCCACCCCCGACTAGGATGTGTCTAATTATCTCAACTCTTTATTAATTACGGCAAATTGAGACAGCGGGCATTATCAAGGCCAAAGGCGGATGTCCCGGTCATGACAATCCTATCACGTCGTGTCAGTAAGGTCGGTCTCCTTACACCCCGTACACGGCAGATTGACCCTTCGGACATTACGTCGCTTGGGTTCTTTTGTCCCCATTGTCTGACTGGAAGCTACTGTACATCGCTGAAGTTTGCCCAGGTCGAAGTTATGTTCGCGTGGGTTTGTTTTTTTCGTTTTGTTTCAAGTTGTGTTGATTCGGGCCGAAGTTGAGATCATTTTTCGTCCTGTTACATTCTAGGAGACTTATTTTAGTGCTGTCTGCTCAGGTCATTTATCCTATTTGCTTATAGGTTGGAAGAAAGAGGGAAGAGTAAAAGAAAGAGTGAGTGAGTAATTGAGTGCGTGGGTAAGTGATATATATATATATATATATATATATATATATATATATATATATATATATATATATATATATATATATATATATGTATGTATATATATATATATATATGAATATATATGTATGTATATGTATATGTATATATGAATATATATAAATGTATAAAAATGTATGTATATGTATATATATATATTATATATATATGTATGTAATTATATAAAGAGAAAGAAAGAAAGAAAGAAAAGGAGAGTGAGCAAGAAAGAGAAAGAGAGAAAAGAGAGAGGATCTCTGTACGAGTCATATATACGTTTTAATCAAGCCTGAGTGAAGTGTGTGCAGGTTGCAGCGTTAAGAATTCAGGTCACCGTAAGATAATTTTCTCTTGAGAGTAAGATTCCTTTCTTTTTGCCTTCTTCTTCCTTCTAAGTCGCATTATTACTTTGATTACGGTTGTCTCGCATTGGATCAGTTTCATCAACTCTCAAAGATGTTGCTCTAGGTCGCCTATTATCTTCTTTAAGAGTCATTAGATTTCGATCACGTTCTTCGGATCTTGATGATGAACACTTATTCTCGACTTATTGTTTCCAAGTGAGAATATCATTGTCTTACAGGAGTTTAATCTTGATAGAAATCTTGGTATTCTTGATGTATTCCTCATGGCAGCTGTCCGTTACATGTGTTTCAAACGTGTTTAGATCATGCAATTTGTTTTTGTTTTTTTTCTGGCAGAGGCGATTATATTGACGATGGAGGATCTTGAGAAAGGGAGACGGAGGGAGAGAGAGAGAGAGAGAGAGAGAGAGAGAGAGATGGAGTAATAAGATAATAAAATAAACAATAGATCGAAATACAAAGAATAGAAAAGCAGAAGAATTAACACAACAAAAGAAGAAAATACCCTAAGAAAACACAAAATCAAAAAATAAATGAAGAAAGACGAAGAAATAGAAGAATAAGACAAAAATGAGAGTTCCGAAGGAGGTGTCGGGTCGGACAAGCAAGAACAAGTAATTAAACCACGGGCAGCGGGAGGTCGTTCAAACCTGTGCCAAGAAACCCCAGGACGTTGCTTGCGTTTTCTTTACGACTTGATGACGTCGCTCGAAGTCTCATAATGATGACGTCACTTGTAGTCTCGGTATGATGACGTCGCGTTTAGTCTCATAATGATGACGTCGCTCGTAGTCTCGGAGTGATGACGTCGCTCGTAGTCTCAAAGTAATGACGTTCCATGCCATTACTTGTAGTCTCAAAATGATGTCGTGTTTAGTCTTATAATGATGACGTCATAGTAGTCTCAAAATGATGACGTCACTTGTAGTCTCGAAATGATGACGTCGCGTTTAGTCTCATAATGATGACGTCACATGTAGTCTCGAAATGATGTCGCGTTTAGTCTCATAATGATGTCGCGTGTAGTCTCAGATCTTCTTTCGGGGAAGAGGAAGTTCTAGGTGATTCTGGAAGCTGCTGTAGAATCTGAGACTTGTGGCGAGTCTTTTGATATGTTTTTGATAAGGATGTTTTTGGATAACTTTGTTATCCACTGATGTAATAGTGTTTCTTCTTCTCTCTCTCTCTTTCTCTCTCTCTCTCTCTCTCTCTCTCTTTCCTTCCCCTCCCTCCTTTCCTCCTATCACTTCTCTCTCTTCGTCTCTCTCTCTCACTCCCTCCCTCCCTTCATCTCTCTCTCTCTCTATCTATCCCCCCCCCCCCCCCCTCTCTCTCTCTCTCTCTCTCTCTCTCGCCTTGATCTTCACCCTTTCCTTCACCTTTCTCGTCGCTCTCTTCTCTAAGTCGTCGCATCGCCCTCGTTATTTCTCGTCGTTCAAGTTTCTCTTTCCCCGACTCTCTATTGTCCGTTTTTTATTTGTTGTTGACGTTCATTTCCCATTAGCTTTCTTTAGCTTTATTTTATGTGTGTTTTATTTTTTAGCAAAATACTCGCGTATACTGTACACATATACGTATATGCACATAAAATGATATAAACACAAGAACTAACACAAACACACCCGCAATCACACACACAATCATAAACGTAATTACACACACAATACAAACACATTCACAAATACACAATCACACTCACACGTCTCCCCCCACACACACACACACAATTCGAGAACCACTGACATTGGGGTGGGGGTTTGGGGGGGCACATGACATTGGGGAGGGGGGAGGGGGGGAGGCACATGACAGAACTCACCCGGAACACACAGGATGGGCGGACCAACTGTAGTGTCATATAATATTTACGCGCTTGTGTGCCATTCACATTTCGCCGGAATGCATTTTGCGGGCGGGCGGGCGCGGGATCCACCCAGAGCGCGGATATAATGTAGGAAGGCGGGCGTGCTTGAGTTCAGGGGGGTCAGGTAGGGGTCGGGGGATAGAGGGGAAGGAAAGGGGTCACGTCAGGGATGGGTGGGGGGGTAGATCAGGGAGGGAGGGAGGGAGGGAGGTAGGGGTCAGAGAGGGAAGGAGGTAAGGGGTTAGGTCAGAAAGGGTGGGAGGTGGGGGTTAGGTCAGGGAGGGTGGGAGGTGGGGGTTAGGTCAGGGAGGGTGGGAGGTGGGGGTTAGGTCAGGGAGGGTGGGAGGTGTGGGGAAGGGAGATGGAGGGGTCAGGGAGGGGACTTCACAGAGGTGGGTCGCTCGAAGGGACTATTCTGCCTTTGAATCGTTACTTTTATTAGAAATGTTTGAATGTTATTCCTCTTGCTTTTCACCCTGTTCGCTTTGGGTTTGGTTTTGTGGTTTCATCATTATCATAAAAATCATCTTTATCACTTTTATTACTGTTAATAGAACTTGTAGTAGTAGTACTAATAGTGTAAGTGGTACTATTATTATTATTATTATCTTATTCTTTATCTTTATTCGGTTATTGTTCCAGTTTATGTATAGGACTGTACTATGGGATGGGGAGGGGGTGGGAGGTAGTGTATTTTTGTCTTCGGTAAATTGTAAACAAGATGTAATGGTTGTGACCATGTTGTGGCAACAGGAGAAAAGAGGTAAAGAAGAGAGAGGGCTCTAAGAAGGCGTGTTTCGAAGGTCTTTTGTGTGTGAATTAAAAAGATGATTGGGGTGTTTAACTGACTGAATATCTCTGGTGTGAATGTGTTTGTATGTTTGGTTTACTGAGTGTGAATCATTTCCATGCCTTCTTTAGTCTTAAGTCAGATGAATGATATAAAATCGTCTCATTATTCTACGAGATGTTTGCTAACGACTGTGTTCTTCCGCAGGTAACAGCACCAACAACGGCGCAAGCGGCGGCGGCGGCGGTGCAGTGGGCAGCAGCAGCAGCAGCGGCAGCGGCGGCGGCGGGGGTTGTGCGAGCAGTGTGGGATTCGACCCCGGGTCAGTAGGGCCCTTCGGGGGTGGCACCCCACTCTCCATGCTCCAGCTGCCGCCCTCCGCCCACTCCGAGCTCAACGCCCACCTCAACTCGGGCGGGTCGTCGGGCGCGAGCTTCACCCTGGACGGCGGCTGCGCCAGCGACGCCGGCGAGGGCGCGGAACATGTGGAGGGCGAGGTGGGCTGGGTGTGCAAGTCGTGCCGCCTGGTGTTCCCCTCGCCCGCCCTTCTGGCGGCCCACCAGCGCGCCCTCGACCACACCCGCGGCGTGCTCAGACTGACGCAGCTGCTGTATGCCTGCACCGCCTGCCGCCACCACGCCGCCACGCAGGCCGAATACCGCCGCCACTTGGAGGGAGAGCAGCACCGCTCCGCTGCCGCCACCTCCACAGGAGCTGTGGTGGAGGATGCCGAGGTGGCGGCGGTGGTGCGGCAGATCACAGCCCTGGCGCAGGCGGCGCACCCTGGCACGGACACCAATGCCAACATCAACAAGGACAGCGCCGCGTCGACGCCCGGGCCGCAGCCGGCTCCGAGTCAGTAGCGCGGCCCTCCAGCCTGTGATCCCCTGCTGCTGTAGCCTCGTGCTACTGCCCTTAATGCAGTGTAGCCCAAGGAACTCCTGGGCCGCCCCTCCTCGCAGGCCGGGCCTCGTGCCCCGCCCACTTAACGCCTCGCAGTTAACGCCCCCGCGGCGCCCTGACAAACCGTGCGCTGTGTCGTGTGTCGCCGTGGCCTCGCCGCTCTTGTGTCCGTGTAGACGTCGTCGTGTTGTAGCCAGTCGCGGCCGCTCACGCCGCGCACACCCCGCCCGCGCCCGCCGCCCAGACCCACACCCACGCCACAGATCTACTATGAGCGCGCCCGCATAGCTCTCCATGGGCGGGCTTGATGGGCAGCTGTGAGGGCCAGGCGTGGGCTGACTGGGCGCGGGGGGCGTGGTGTGGGCACGGGGAAATGACTCATACAATCATACACTTGATCCTGTGGGTAATGGTTCCTACGTAGGTTTATCGTGGCCAGTACTATGTTCCTGTAGCGGCAGTGTGACCTCGCCAAGCCCGGGTCAAGCCCCGCTTCTTTACTTATGTTTTACCTCCGCCGACGCTCGTGTCACTTGTCCGACAGTTCCTGACCTCCCGAGGGACCCCCGAAGGAGGTACAACAGAAGCAATGGAGGACTCACACTTGTCAAGGTGATAATCCTGAAACCTTAGGATAAGGAAACCTCGCAAGAATCTTCAACTATATCCTAACATCTGCACGTTAGATTCTCCCAGACAGAACGTACGAAACGTACGTTCTGACGCAAACTGAAACTCAACTCTATCCACTTCGTTTCCCACACATGCAAGCCGTCAAAGTCTACTTCGAGGTAATAATGGCATATACATAACAGTCCATATAAAAAAAAGCTAGTTCTGCATTGATCATTACACAGTGATGGTGTCAGCGAATAAATGAGCTTTATATACGTTTTTTCGTTCGAATAGGTTCGTATTTCTCTTTCAAAAAAAATGAAGAAAAAAAAAACAAGAAGAACCCTTTTCGAGTGTCACAGAGGCAGCCGCTTTTGGGGTATCCGCTGACCTCAAATGACACGAGCTCGAAATGAACGGCTATAGAAAGATGGGGGAAGCCAGAGGTCAGAATTCTGTATGGGAGAGCATTAGGTTGTTCTACGTCCTATGTTCAGGATCCTGGCGCGAACTCCGGGGCGCTTTCTCCTCTTCATATCAGGCAGATTTTTGCACCTCCCTCTTTTGCCTTTTTAGATGTGCATACGAGTTTTTTTTTTCTTTTTCTTGCGGAGGGGAAGATTAGAGAAACGCATGGGTTGAGCTTGCCTCTTATTATATTATTCTTTTACCTCATGTTACTTTCTCCTTTTTGATAAATAATACTTTATAATTCACTCATTTTATATAATTATCCATTTTATTGATCTTTTGTGTTTGAAAATAGGAAAGATCAGTTCTGACCAATAACATTCGAAAACTGAAGATTCAGTAAGTGTATCCCTCCCCCCCAAACGGTGCCTTTTTACCGAAGGTCACTTTTGTATACGCCGAGAGTGCCACGGAGTTGAGCCAGGGTCTTCGACAGAGAAACAATGGTACTATGAGTGTGCTATTTGTTGTGATGGCTTGTGGAAGGCCGGGATGGAGGGAGACCGGCACCGGACGCCTGTGAGCAGCACCATGCAAACTACCAAACTACCTCTCAGTTGTTAAGAATCCTTAGACAGGTTCCATAGTTCCTATCAAATGGTTGTGATGCGATTGGCAATTGCAAGTCTTAAAAGGGGGTTTGATATGGGTCATTTTTTCTATTAAAAATAGATAGAAATGAAACTGAATACTGTAAGGCTCAAATCGCTGATCCGTCACATCTGGATGAGATCGAAATCCAAGTAAGTGTTTTCTTAAGGAAGTGGAGAGGACCACTCGACCAAGTCAGTTCCAGACCACTTTCTTAGAGATGTGAAGCACTTTCGATCGAGTCCTCAATATATTTTGAATCCATTTTTGGCTGAAATGCTGTAAGAGATGACATGACAGTCAAGATGTTCCGCAGGGTGGTAGTGTAGAGCTGCCCCTGATTTTCCATAGTCCAGTACAGAGTTTTAGCTATAATAACCCCCGCATTCTTAAACTACAGTCGATCCATGATACATCGGCCATAATGCACTGATACTTATCATAGAATAAAATGCTTGTAATCGTAATGTCATTAAGTCACAACTTGATTGTTGTTTAAGAATGTCAGGGACCCATAACTCAGAGTCACATTCAATAAGGTTTCCATAGTATAACCCGGTGAAGGGATAACACGAGCTAAAGGAACGACACACAGCTTTTGGCGCAGTTATTTTTTTTTCTCTCTCTCTCCTTGTTCTTCTCTCTTTTTTAATATATATACAAAGTATGGATAATGAGTCCAGATAAACGTATTCGAATCTAAGTCATTAACTCCCACGCAAAAAAAAAACGAAAATGGAAAGATATATATGTGTGTGTGTGTCAGTCCTGGACACGTGTTTTGCCTCTCCGGGAGCTCCAGTCATACGCCGCCACAGGAGGTGTGTGGTGCCGGTGTCCTTCCACAGGTCGTCCCGGGTGATGTGTTCAGGCGCGCCCTTGAGACAGATCAAGTGTGACTGGCCGGGTTGCCGCCTATAATAGGGTAGTTAGGATTAGCTTCTTATATTCCAAACTATGAGTATAATTACCATTTGCTGTCAACCTTTCTCCATGTGTAGAAGAAAAAAAAAAGGATTTCGTCGCTAGATAAACTTCATTATTTAATGTTTCGTTAGTGCCATGGTAGTTAGCCTGCTTGAAAGGTGTAAGTAAGTTTAAAATAACCAGGTTGAGATATGTTTTTGTTTTTTAACATTTAAGCTTAAGGGGAATGTCTAAGTATTTCCAGTTCAACAGGCCGCTCTCTCATGCCTTCTATGTTACCATATAGTTACTCTTACCCAAAGATCGTCGGGGCAATTGTTGCAGTCACGAAAAGAATGAACATCCCAGAGACGTGGTAATTCCCCATGAAGAGGAAGGGACAACTAACAACTTGTCCATGTCAGGTGGTCTGAAGGTACAATGCTCCCATATCATCCGGCAGAGTGGCATGGTTATCACGCCAAGTGGTACCATGGACCATTAATTCCATATGAAGTGGTCAGGTAATACAGACTTGTAACTACAATAAACTTTTGGTACGGTTTCTTGTAATCGAACGATTGATCACTGCCAATCCAGACGGTCGGGTAACAAAATACTTTCAAATAAACCTGTATCAGAGGGTAACGAAGGCCAGCAATATCATACTAGATTGGAAAATAATGTTGAAAATAAACTGGTAGTCATCTAGTGTCGTCATATCAGGTGGTCATCTCCCAGTCTCACCACGTTAGAGTTCCTGTGAGCAAGGTAGCAAGTTCCTCATATAAAATATGTAACTTAAAAAAAAAGTTCCATGCACTTTTATTTGTAATTGATCGCTTAATACATAGACAAAGTGATGTTATTCATATGCAAATCTCAGCTCATGTTTGTGCCAAACGGCATTGAAAATGAGGGAATGCAAACGGTCTCATGTTCCTTAAAGTACATATCATACAGGTTGATATATTTTTACACATAACCTTATAGCGTGTATTTGGTCCACGTACAATCACATACTTAACTCAAAGTACACACACCCTAGAGGGCAATTTATCATATGCATTAACAAGCACTATGCACGGTGTTCTATTTCCGAGGGACGGGTACCCAGTTCCTATTGACTCTGTGATCAAGTCCATAATATACGTTCGTAAGTCAAAACAAAGACAGGTTTTGAAACAGATGTCTCAGTCCTCACGGTACAAAAAGGGAAGTCGGCTCCATGGAGGTGTGTCTGCCCATTGGTTCCTAAAAAGCTAAATGATAATGCTTGTCCATTTTTTGAGTTTTGCTTGCGCTTCTGTTCTGTCGCACGACCTTATTGAGAAAGGTCATTGATAGCGAAGAAAAACGACATATACATTCACATAGCGGTTATATATATATATATATATATATATATATATATATATATATATATATATAATATATATAATATATATATATTATATATATACATATAATATATATATATATATACATATATATACATAATATATATATATATATAACATACACTATACATGTATATACATATACAACATACACATACATACACACATATATATATATAATATATATATATATATATATATATATATATATATATATATATATATATATAATAACATATACATACAACACATACATACATATATACATAACACAATACATACATATACATATACACATACATTTACATATACATATACATATACATATACATACATGTATATGATATATGAAAATATACATATCAATCACACACATACACACACACACACACACACACACACACACACACACACACACACACACACACACACACACACACGTATATATACATATATGAATATATACATATAAATATATAATATATATAATATATATGTATATATATATATATATATATATATATATATATATATATATATATATATATATATATATTATGATATATATATAATACATATAATATATATATATATATATTACATATGATATATATTTATTAAATATGATACACACACACATACACACACATACATACATGTATATAAATATATTTATGTATGTTTATATAATACATATATAAAAAAAAATATATATATATATATATATATATATATGTAATATATATAAATATATATATATATATATATATATATATATATGTATATATATATATATGTGTGTGTGTGTATATATATATGTGTGTATAAATATATATATATATATATATATATATATGTATGTATGTATGTATGTATGTATGTAATATAAACATCCCCTTGCCTTAACACCAATCAAACTGATAAAAGAATAAACATACATTGCACATCCAGCGACACTAGTCATATTGACAACGACACACTAACTAAACGGAAATGCAGATAGGGTGCGAATTATACAGATAATCGAAGGGATTTAGACGGATAGATATTCTGAATTTAAGGCAGGTTAGTTTGAAGTTGATGAGAGAAAAGAAGTTTACTAATATGTCCATTACATCAAGGGAATATATTTGATATAAAGATGCTTGGGGGTAATTATTACACGTACAGCAATCCTCTACTCGTAAATGTTCCTAATTTCAACACGAGCCTTTTAAACCTTTGACAAAATAGACTAAGTTGACACGTAAGAAAGGAAGAAGAAAAAAAATCTTATCTTAATCCTTTACTATCACAACAGAAGGATAGTCATAATAACGATAATACATATAGTAATAGTTTCAACAATAGTATTAAATAGTAACGCAGAAGATAATAGTAATAATAACAATAATAATACTAATAATACCATTAATACGAAAGATAACGAAATGCTAACGAGGATAATGGAAAGAAAAAAAGTGATAGCGAATAAATACCAATCAAATTCCGCCCTTAAAGTTCTTCCCACGTGTTCTCTCACTCCACTGACGCCCTTACGAAGAAGGTAAGTAAATCCTCAAAGATATTCATTCACTGCACCCACACACTCTTCGCTCGTTCCCGCTCACTGTTTGGAAGTGAAGTTACGTTATTCCTGAATAATTTGGGTCAGCTGGGAGATTGGCCACCTTGGACTCTGTTAAAGGGATGACTATGATTGACCTCACATCTGGAAAGCGATTTTGATTAAGGCTTGAAAGTTCACTCGGACAAACTGTAAAGGTTTACTGTATCTTTAAGGGAATAGAAAAAAAAGTCATTCTTTATATTTTTATGTAAATTGCAGATGACATTATACACACACCGATGTATTTTTATTTTTTTACTTTCTTTTGGAATTTACGTTTGTACTTGTCTCGTTATAAGGTGACTTCTTCGTTTTTTATTTTTTTTAATCAACAATGTTCCAAAGTTTTTTGTCCAGTATATAGATTCCATATATAAATTATTTCCGTCTTATGTTCCAAAGATGATTCGAGACGATATACTTGTACCTGGTCATAAGAATGATTATAACTAGTAGTGATGGATACGGTTGTGTTGGTGTGTAGAGAAGTCTGAGGCACTGTGACGCGAGACTCAAGGTGTGGCACCGTACCACTTCGTCAGTTAGGTACTGGCACTCAGGGGGCACGGGACACCCTTGCCTCTCACGACTGTCTGATTAAATTCTTAATTAAAGAAGATAAAGTAGGATTCTTGTATTTGCCCTCTAGCAATATTGTGATAACGTTTAAGGAGATTCTAGGGGCAAACACAAGAGTCAGTGATGTAGTTCTCTTTTATGACGATGGGTTTCGTGTGACGTAGCGTGTTCTGGTAAGTTCTTCAGTGAGTCAGGAATGGTAACCTCGCAATTGTATGCGGATCTTCGAACATCAAGCTGTAATGGCGAGATGGAGAAAGCTATAACCAAAGTGATTGTGATCGGTAATTGTGATAATGATATAATGCAAGAAATGAGCAGATAAGCGTTTCTTAGGTTATGTGAAGTTGATTTGTGAAAAGAGATAGATAGAGAGAAACAAAAAAAAAAATGTATGATCATTTGAGTTAATATAGTCGCATGCAAATAAAAGGACGTCGTGACAAAATTATATTCACGTGTTTTCAGTGTGATACCTTTGATTTGTCGTTCATGACCAAGTGCGATTAATTTTTAATTGTGCTTTTGGAAATGCAAATTTAAATCATTCCTCTTTACTGTAGTGGATGGACGTTTAGGAAAGGTTATACAAAATGGAAACGAATAAGGAATTAAATGTGTGAGGAAGGATTTGATGAACAGTTCATAGGAATGGTAGAAGTTGGTAAGGTTTGTCAATCGTAAAGTGTCTCCAATGTAAAAAAAATGTATCAGCACTTAATGTGTATCTTTGCCGTTTTCATATTGATTGTATTAATAACACGTTGATTCAGAGTCACATGTTTTTGCATCATATGAATTCTCTGTGTTGTTATGTATCCATTGTTTTAGTAATAAATCACGTTTTTTTTCGTTCTTTTTTTTTGGTAATTCTATGAATTTGAAATAAATGTAAAATATGATGATCTTTTTTCCTTTACAGATGATATATATGTTTGTATGTTTGATAAGAGGAAAAGTAAAATAGATAAGGCCTCACAAAAGGAGAGATAGAGCAAGAGATAACAGAGGGAAGGTAAATTACCTTTCACAAAATGAGAAACGAGAAAAGAAGAATCATGTTGCAAGTAATAAGGAGAATTATATAATGGGTATTTAAAGCTTACTGACATCTTTCCTTGCATCATTATGCGTCTGCATGTCTGTCTAAAGAAAGAAATATAAAAAAAAATATTTATGTAGCTAGATAGGCCTAAGATGAAAGGGGTGGAGAGAGGAATCGAAGGTAACAGGTGAAGAATAAAGGTAAAAAAGACAGAGAGAGACAGAAAAGAAAGAGAGAGAGAGAGACGAAGGGAAAGTAGAATGCGTAAGGTAGATAAGAATCAGTAAGGTGAGGAACTGTGCCATTCCAGCTGTTCCCATTCCCAAGGAGTCTTAGAGATACAGCTGTCTTTCAGGGGCGGCAGGGAATGGCTCCGTGCCTCTTCTAGTTCTCCCTCGAATAAGGAAGTGAAATGGCCAAACGTTACAGTGATACAAGGTTTCCCTTTAGGTACACTTCTTGGGTGTATGGAGTGTATAGAGCATCGAGGATTTTTTTATCGTTTTGTGTGTGTGTGTGTGTGTGTGTGTGTGTGTGTGTGTGTGTGTGTTTCGGATGCAAATTGATTAGGTAAGAACGCATACTGGAGTCAACTCCATACAAAATTCTCTGTGATTCTGTTTCCAAAACATTTCAAACACAAATAACTCTCTCGCCAAGTCTACGACTACGAAGCAACATTCCTTTTTCGATATTGAGACAGATAATGAAAATGATCTAAGAGGCATTGCACCCATACACCTAAGAAATATACCTAGGAGGCTTTCCAATGATACTAGTCGGATAAGGGTTAGATCGGAGTGTTCTAATTGGCTTTGGTTCGCTGATTATAGGCACTAGTGATTGCAGTATTTGAAGTTTAGATATCGAATTTGCAGACCAAACTTAATCATCCAAGACTTGTATTCTTGCACCGTTATATGAGGGCTCTTCAGTTTCACGTTTTCTGTGCATCTGGAGTTTGATTAACAAGCAATAGTTAAAGTACGTAGGGTTTTCAGGTGATTTTCAGATTTGTAATACGTAATGGATGTACATAAGTAATCCCAGTGTGGGGGGGAGGGGGAGGGAAAGACGAAGATAACGATAACGGAAGAGAATGCAACTAAATTGGGTCTCCGGTGAAATGTGTCGACTTCGGTTGCAAAATGCACGTGGAGGAGTCACCTTTTGAGTCCATTCTTGGGGTTGTTCCATTGATTAGGCCTATTTTTCAACAACACTGGAAAAGAACAAAAAAAAAAAAAAAAAAGTTAAAAAGAAGAAGTAATCTCGGCCTTACTATAGTTGTATCTAAAGCTCAAAAAAATGTGGTGTACTGCATCATGTAAGATTTGGGAATTTTCAGAGCTTATTAGCATAGATAAGAGAACCAAACCCTGAATGTCCGTACGCGCAATTTTTAATATTGGGGTTTAAGGGGGGATGATGACCCATGCTCTCTGCCAATCCCACTAAGGTTGAGTTCCTGAGTGTAATTACGTATAACTATAACCCTTATAGTGAATTCGTCAGCTAGTACATACATCCCCATCAACTCCTTTTGCGAAGGTTTAATCATCAGTAGCCTGGTCGTGGAAATGTAATTGATATTTCTTAGGATTAAAGATTAAAAAAAAATAAAGAAATCATTGAATTTCAGTGAAAAAAAAAGTTTTATAAAGAGTTTAGCATACGCAGACTAAAAATATGTTGATTTATCCATCTAGATTCGTTCTTTTGGGTTTCCAGTGACGATACACACAGGGTATGTACTTATTGAGAATAGATAGAACAGCTTATTTTGTCTTTCACCAGGAGGATTCCACTGCCTGATTCTTCATGGCAGTCATGAGGTTTTTCTGCTGTGATGAAGGGACACCCATTCACTTTTTTATGCATGTTTTTGAGGGGACACTATCGTCATTAACTAACAGAAGGAATAAGATAACCTTATACTGAAGGATTGTTAAGGACAGGCCCACTTTTTGGATTAATTTGATCATACTCTTACATTTTCCTTTATTGAAATTCGTTGATTTTATTCATTAAAAAATAGTTTTATGTTACCTACCATGGATTTTTTTTTTTTTTTTTTTTTTTTTTGTCGATGTTTGGAAAAAAAGAAAACAGTAGTAAGTATAGTTATATAATTATATTTTTCATTTCATTTTCTAGGCAATCAAATTCCAAACCTGGCAAGCTTGACTAGTCTTTGTAGGTGTCGAGATAGATGTATGTCTATTGTCTAGGGTGTCTGTGCATGGTAGATGGTCATGCGACAGAGTGCATGCATCGGTTTCAAAGTTCATTTTTTCGTCATTTGAGTGTTGTTATTGCTTCAGTTGCTTTATATAATTAATTTTATTGTTATTATTATTATTACTATTATTATCATTAATATTTTTATCATTATTAGTATTGCCATTATGATTATTATCACGATTATCATTATGTTTATCATTATTATTATTACTATCTTTGATATTATCATTATCATCTTTATTATTATTGTTTTTATTGTTATTAATCTTATTATTATCATTACCATCATTATTACCATTGCTATTTTTATTATCACTAAAATTATCATCATTACTATCTATCCTTATTTTCATTTTCATCATTATAATTACTACTGTTATTATCATCATTATTTTATCATTATCATTACTATTTCTATTATTTTGGTATTTTTTTTCTTATTTATTTTTTGGATGTACGACGACCTTATCCTTAAATCGATTTCGTGCATTTAAGAATATTGAACATGATTACAGTATTAATGCATGTTTTTTGCAAATTATTTCATCAATGGATTGCAGAAAAAAAAAAATTTTGATTGAGATCGTAAATTCGAATGGATTTTTTCCCCTCTAATTTCTATAATTGTGAAGTGACTGTCGCGTCGTCAAGACATTACAATGACAGTGCATTGCTTTTTAACATGAATAAAAAATAAATAAAAAAACACTGATTTTGGAAATGAAATTAACAAGAAATTCAGAATACGGCGAAAAGTCCAGTCCATGTCCAGCACCCAATGCCAGATGCCCTAGACTTTTATTTGAATTAGCCGATCGAAATCGTTAGGTCGTAAAAGAAGAGGGAAAGGGCTTCTACCTCACTACAAGTTCCTAGGATTGAGCAGGGGCGGTATATATATAGAGAGTGGCATTACATACAATTATGGCCATTATCTACCCCATCTGTGAAGCTCATTTTCCTCTCCCAAAATTCAGTGTATTAAAGGAAGCTGAGCTCTGTGGATTTCTAGATAGCTCCCATAATTGCTTGTCATGTCACATTGCAGTGTTTCCCAAAAATGGCACTATATCTGTGTGTAGCAAGTCATGACTATAATTATATCCTAGCTCACAAGTATTGTAGGTTAACCCTCAATAACTGTAACTAGGTAAGCGATTTTGACCCTGGGATGCCACTTCAGTAAGTCTCACTTCTCCGTGGTGTGTAAATTGGAGAATCGGACCTATTGAAAGGCATGCTTAAGGCTCTATGTCGCTGACCTCGTCGCAATTTGATATTCCCAGCCAACCCACTGGCACTAAACTTGGAGCGTGGAGGAGCTCCAGCGTCTTGATTGGCACCTAGGTCGGTCACGTCATCAGGAGCGAGCCATAATGATTGGCTGAATAGGTCCTGATGTCAGAAATCCTTTTTATGACGTTTCATCGTGCTGCAATCTGATTGGCTGGAGCTCCTGACGTCACAAATTTCCCCAAGATGGTGTGCCTACCGAAGCAGCTGATGTACCAATCGGCCATGGTAGTTACACTCCTCTGTTTGTCGAACTTTTAAAGTTTGATTTATTTCATGCACCTGTACAGTAATTACACCTCGCTACTGTTGTGTTCGTTCGGAAATATTGTGTATGTTGCATATTATTTATAAACAACACATGAACCTGTACGACCCACCCCCCCTTCCCCGTTTTCTATATGCGAGTAAAAAAATATTCATGAAGAAGCAAATCTCATCGTTTCCCCATAGTTGTAGATGTTCTTTTATACATATTGTGCAGTTCTATTTTGGTATATATAAGTTATATTTAGGTTTTTCTAATCCTTCTCCGTGTAGTCTGCTTATGCTGATCAATAAAGATGTGAGAGAATCATGAAAAAGAACCTGGCTTTTATTTTTTTCCCTGAGAAGAATTCGACATGTTAACATAAACGCTAAAGGAATAAAGGATATTGAGATGTGATTGTAAATATGAAGATTGGTAATGAATTTGAGATGAAGAGAAGTTAATGAATGTAAGATGATATAATGAAAATAAAGAACTAGACATTTAGAGAAATGATAATACAAAGACACACTGAAAATGATACACCTGATTTGCCTCAAAGAAAATAAATTATTCTACCCTATGCTTGCAAGTACGAATACGAATACATGCTTGCAAATATTGCAAAACTGAGTCAAGTAGAGTGAGGAAATACACATCCACATTTACTTTCTACTACATTTCGTTCTGTTGCAAATACACGAATCAGCAAAAGAAACAATAAACCTGATTAGGGAACAGCGAGGACAGACAATCACATGAAACAATTATTGTGACAAAAATTGTTACAGAAAAAAACTATAAGTATAGATATAACTGGGTGAAAAAAACATGGAGACACTTTTATACGACGACCTTGATCTATATATTGGCAAATCTATCCCCGGGTCATACTACAGTACACTTCATGCCACGTAATCCAGCCCAGATCTAAAGTTACACATTTTAGAGGAAAATAAAACTGTTATTATTGTAGTTTTGGGTGATGGGGGAGAAAAAACATAATGGCAGAGGTGATATATGTAATTACTGTAAAATATTGGAAAAAAAAGTTGTATCTCTGTTTTCCAGCCAAAATTTGATTCTAGTTAAGCTTCCTCATACTATTTTATTTTATCTCCTTTGTTTATTGATGTCAAATTATGACTTTTCTTTCTCTCCGTGTCTCTATCTGTCAGTCTCTTTCTGAAATATTTTTCTCTCTCTTACAAGATTTCTCTCTCTGTCTCTCTATGTTTGTCTGTTTCTGTGTTTGTCTCTCTTTCTCTCTCTTCTCCTCTTGTCTCTTTCTCTTCTCTTGTCGTCCCTCTCTCTCTCTGTTTTTCTCCTCTCTCTCTCTCTCTGTTTTTCTCCTCTCTCTCTCTCTGTTTTCTGCTCTCTCTCTCTCTCTTTCTCTCTCTCTTTCTCTCTCTCTCTCTCTCCCTCCCTCCCTCCCTCCCTCCCTCCCTCCCTCCCTCCCTCCCTCCCTCCTTCCCCTCCTTCCCCTCCTCTCCTTCCCCTTTCTTCTCTCCCTCCCTCCCTCCCTCCCTCCCTCCCTCCCCTCCCTCTCTCCCTCCCTCCCTCCCTCCCTCCCTCCCTCCCTCCCTCCCTCCCTCCTTCCCTCCTTCCCTCCCTCCTTCCCTCCCTCCTTCCCCTCTTCTCCTTCCCCTTTCTTCTTCCCCTCTCTCCTGTTCTTCCTCGCACCACAGAGGGGAAAACCGCCTCGTTGAGTTCACTCGCGCGGGAAACAAATGACCAGAATTTTTGAGAGACTTAACTTATAATCAAAACTGATCATCCTCTTGAAAAGTCGAGTCCATTTCTTTACTCAAACTTTCCTGGGGTCTCGTTTCTAACCCCCCCTTCCCCTTCCCCACCCCACCCCATCCCACCCCTTCTTCTTCTTCTTCTTCCCCTTCCTCTTTCCCCTTTCCTTTACCCTCTTCTTCGCATCCATTTACCTTTCCCTCCTCTTTTCCTCTTTTTTTTCCGAACCACTTTCTTCCCCTTCTTTCCCTCTTCTTCCTCCCTTCCTTTCTTATACCCCTGTTATTCCTCTTGCTTCTCCTTTCCCTTATTCTTTCCCTCTTCCCCTGCTTCCCTTTTCCCCCCCCCCTTTACCCAGCTTCTCCTCCTTCCCCATCCCTCTCCATCCCCTTCCCCCTTAACCCCACCTCTCCTCATCCTCTCCCTCCTCCCCCTTACCCCAATCCAACCCCCCATCCTCCCCCTTACCCCAATCCAATCCCCCTTCCCCCCATCCCTCCTTCCATCCCTCCTCTTCCCCCCCCCTCCCTCCTCTTCCCCCCCCCTCCCACCCATCCCAACAGAGAATTCACAATTAAGACTGATAACAGTAATTAGGGAAACCGTTCCGCAGTCGGCGATGTTGGTCGGTATTCTCCGTGGAAATTAGTCCAAAGTAGCGCTGCTTCTGCTCGTGATATGAGAGATGATCTCATTGCTGGTAAAAGGAGAGAGAGAGAGGGAGAGAGAGAGAAAAAAAAAAAAGAGGAGAGAGAGAGAGAGAGAGAGAGAGAGAGAGAGAGAGAGAGAGAGAGAGAGAGAGAGAGAGAGAGAGAGAGAGAGAGAGAGAGAGAGAGAGAGAAAGAGAGAGAGAAGAGAGAAGAGAGAGAGAGAGAAACAAGGAAAAAATAAGTGAGGGAGTAACATAAGACAGGAGAGAGAAAAGAAGAGGAAGAATGAGAGAAAACAGAGAAAAGAAACCCAAGAGAAAAAAAAAAGAAATATGAGAAAAAGATGAAAAAATACAGAAAGAAATTGACACGACAGAAAGAGAGACAGACAGACAGACAGACAGAGAGAGAGAGAGAGATATTAAAGAAAATGAAATACATGAGAAAAAGATATATATATATAAATATAAGATACAGAAAAAGAAAAAAAAAAGAGAGAGAACAAAGAAACACGAGAATGAAAAATAAGAAAGAAAACCGAGACAGAAAACACACACACAAGAGAGGAAAAAAGGAAGAGACTTGGAAAACATTAAAAAAGAGAGAAACAAAGAAATGAAAAAGCAAGAAAAAATATATGGGGTAATAAAACAATGAGAAGAGAGAGGAAAAAAGAGACATGAGAGAGTGAAAACAATACGGGAAGGAAAATACAGAAGGAAGAGAGAGAGAGAACAAGAGAGAGAGAGAGAGAAAGGCAAACAAAGAGAGAAAAAGAAAAGCAGACAGAAAGAGAGAGAGAGAGAGAGAGAGAGATAGCAACAGACAGAGAGAGAAAAAGAAAGGCAAACAGAGAGAGAAAATGAAAGGCAGACAGAGAGAAAGAGAGAGAGAGAGAGAGAGAGATAGAGAGGGATATCAAGCATTAATATCCTTTTCTCTTCTTTTCTTACTATTTTGTACCTGCCTTCTTCTTTTTCTTCTTTTTGTAAATAACTGATGATTATGAAACAGATATGAAAGTGTAATTAATATGTCTTACTTAAGAGACTTTTCCTTTAGATGCAAAATTGAAAGTCCTTTTTATATATTTTACGCCATTTGACACTGAGTTAATTTAACAAGAGGAAACACAAAGCAACTAAACTGCATTCAGTGTATATTAATTAATATATCAGAACCTAATCCGTCTCGGTAGTATTAGTCGTTCAAGAGAAATTAATCAACACGATACAATGAAAGAGATATAAATAAAGGGAATTTGTTGTACATTACTTGACACTTGATGATGATATCGACTTTTTAGCCTAAAAAAAAGTGACATCACATAATGATACAGAATATAACACACTCCTCAAACTGTAAAAATATACACTGCAGCAGCAACACAGAATTTTATAAACTTTTGAAACTGAAAAATTATTATATGAATACTTACACAAGTGCTAAAGATACATTCCTTCATGCTTTTAACCTTAAAAAAAAAATATATATATATATATATATATATATATAAATATATAAATATATATAAATATATATATATACATACATATATATATATATATATATATATATATATATATATATATATATATATATATACATATATATATGACCTAACAACACAGACTATCATAGACTCTGGATTTTCCGTTTTATATCATTCCAACCACCTTTACTTAGCATCAAAATCAGCATATATCTATTAACACTGTGATTATCAGACCAGCTCATAATCTTAGTTGCACAAACCTCACTTTAGTCCCTCTGATGACTAGTTCAAGAGGATAATTAGAGCTATAATTCCTGCCACATTGTCACATGAACAATTCCTTTGGTGGTTTAGAGAAGTAATTATCTCTTCTAAATCAAAAAATAAGTGAATGGTAATCATATCAAAATGACACCCTCAAGGCTACAGGGATTATATTATCATTGTTATCTAAGATCTGTAGGTGCTTGCTGGCAATATTGTTCAGTTTCAATTTCTATGTTGGTTACGTTTGCTGGAATTTGTTGGTCGCATAAAATGCAATACAGATAGGGTTAGATACTAAAGCTTTATATAAAAGTATGTTTATAATCCGTCTTGATGAAGATGAATTTTATAAACTGGGTGTCTACACATATAGATACACACGATTTATCTCTCTTTATATATATATATATATATATATATATATATATATATATATATACATTTATATATAATATATATACAGAGAGAGAGAGAGAGAGAGAGAAAGAAAGAAAGATAGAGAGATTATATATATGTATATATATATATATATATATATATATATATATATATATATATATATATATATATACACTCAAATATGTATATATATATATATATATATATATATATATATATATATATATATATATATATATATATGTATGTATGTATGTATACATATATATACACATATATACATATATATATATATATATATATATATATATATATATATCTATATACATAAACATATACATGTATATATATACATATACATATATATATACATATACATATATATATATACATATTTATATATATATATATATACATATACATGTATATATATACATATACATATATATACATATATATATATATACATATACATGTATATATATGTATGTATATATATATACATGTCGATATACATGTATATATATACATATATATATATATATATATACATAAATATATACATATATATACATATACATATATATATACATATACATATATATTTAAATATATACATATACATATATATACATATACATATATATATATACATATACATAAATATATATATTTATATATATATATGCATATACATGTATATATATATACATATACATGTATATATATATACATATATATACATATACATACATATATGTATAAATACATATACATATACATATATATACATATATACATAGTATATATATATATACATATATATGAATATACATATATATAAATATATATAAATATATATACATATACATATATGCATATATATATCTATACATATATACAAATATATATAGATACATATATATATATATATATATATATATATATATATATATATATATATATATATATATATATATAAAGATATATATATATATACATATACATATTGATATATACATATATATATGTATATAAAGATATATATATATACATATATACATATATATAAAGATATATATATATATGTATATATATACATATGTATATATGTATATATATATATATATATATATATATATATATATATATATATATATATGTATGTATGTATAAATATGTGTGTGTGATAAGTAACAAAGATTCACAGGGAAAAATAACACCAGTTGTTATACAAATACCCATAGCAACAACAGAAGCCTTGACATAAATTACAAACTTATACATGTAATGAATCAATTAATAAAGAACACACAACAACAAAAAACAAGAAAAATACGCAAAATATAACCCAAAAAAGATACTAAAAAAATAACTATCGAAAAGTAATGTCAATGAAATAAGACATAACCATGTGCATGACAAGTCTTCACCCCGCCTGACCTTGGATGTATGGTGTCATGGGCGCAGCCACGGGAGAAGAAGCGAAGGACTGCGGGCGTCTCCTTAATTAGGGTTGACAAAAATGTGTCAGAATTAAGTACAAAATGAGGTTTTTGTCCCAACCCGTAGCAATTTATCTGATAAAGAGTCATCAAGGCCTTTTGGCTGAGTCCGGAAGTACACATTTGTTCGAATCATGTGCAAGTCACGTTCTCAGGCCCGGCTAGAGCTTGCAAGGACAAGTAATTAATGGTTTGGGGACTCTACGCACTAATCGCCCCATGCAATCTTGTGCATGATGGTGAAACATGCATATGTAAGCTGCCCTCAAAAATATAATTTTTTACTAGCTCTCTCTCGCTCATGTTTTTTTTTGTTTTGTTTTGTTTTTTCCTTCTTCCTCCTGCTTTTTCTTTTTCTTTCCTCCTTCCCCTTCCTTCCTCCTCCTAGTCCTTACTCCTTTTGTTTATATTTCTTCTCATCCAAATCCCTTCCTCCTTCTCCTCACCTCTCTTCACCCTTCCCCTCCTCTCCCTCCTCCACCTTCTCCTCCTCTCCATCCCTCTCCCTTCCCCCTGTTCCTCCTCCTCTTCTCCCCTCCCCCTCAATCTCCCTCCTCCTCCACCTCCTCCTTCTCTTTCTCCTCACCATCTCCCCTTCCTCTTACTCCTCCTCTTCTTCCTCCTCCTCACCCAACCCATCCCCTCCTCCTTCCCGCCTCCTCTTCCCCCTTTCCCCTTCCTCTTCTTCCTCCTATTCCTGTTCCTTTTCCCCTCCCTCCTCCTCCTCCCCTTCCCCCTCTCCACCACCCTCCTCCCCTTCCCCCTTTCCACCACCCTCCTCCTCCCCTTCCCCCTCTCCACCACCCTCCTCCTCCTCCTCCTCCCCTTCCCCCTCTCCACCGCCCTTCTCCTCCACCGCCCTCTTCTTTCTCCCCTTCCCCCTCTCCACCGCCCTCCTCCTCCTCCTCCTCCTCCTCCTCATCCCCTTCCCCCTCTCCACCGCCCTCCTCCTCCTCCACCGTCCTCCTCCTCCTCCCCTTCCCCCTCTCCACCACCCTCCTCCTCTTCCCCCTCCCCACCACCGCCCTACTCCCCACCACCGCCCTCCTCCCCTTCCCCTTTCTCCTCCACCACCCTCCTCCTCCTCCTCCTCCTCCTCCTCCTCCGTGAGAAGTGAAGGAAGTAGGATGCGGTTTGCGGCGGTGCGCAGTATTTAAAGTAATTACGCCCCTGATGCTGGGAAGCTTCATTGAGCGAGCTGCCGAGACGCGCCGCTCAAAACGGTGCCTTTTTGGATCTTGCAGTGAAGGAAAGAGGAATGGAACTCGTTCTCGTGGCATGATGGAAATGTTGAGGGTTGGGTGGTTGGTCTGTAATGATGGTGGTTGCATGGGTCATTTTGATGGTTGCATGGGTCATTTTGATGGTTGCATGGGTCATTTTGATGGTTGCATGGGTTATTTTCGTGGCGTGCTTGCTTAAGATGATGCTGTTTTGCTTGAATGGCATGACGTTTCATTCATCTTGAAGACTCTTGCGCTTTCTTATCTCGTGAGGAATCGCATTCACTGAACTTCCATTTACTTTGATTTTACTTTGGCTTTATCAACTTTGCTCTACGTCCTTATAACAACAACATATCATTATTTTTTTCCCAGTAAGAGAAAAGGAAAACATTTATCTCCTCGCGCTAACATATTGAAAAGGTGGAAGAGGGTGGGGTGGGGGTGGATGGATGGAGATGAGGAGGAGGAGGAGGAGGGGAAAAGAGGGGAGGGTCTGCCGTCAGCGCATCGTCAGCCGGTCCCCTCTTCCCTAAAACCAATGACACCTTCGGAAGTGTGATTGATGAGTCATGCCAAGGGGAGGGAGGTGAGCCATCAGTCCCTTCATCACGTCAGAACCGCGAAGGAATGAGGTCAGGAAGGGAGGAGGAGGAAGGAGGAGGAAGGAGGGAGTGGGAGGGGGACAACGAGGAGGTTGGTGGGATAGAGTCTAATTCCATTTTATTATTCTTATTTCTATTTTCATTATCATTATTTTCATTATCATTATTATCATCATCATCAAGATTATCATTACCGTCTTACAATCATTATCACCATCCTTATCCCCCTCATAATCATCACTATCGTTATTTTCACTCTTACTATTATTACTTTTCTTTTTTTCTTCTTCTTCTTTTTAGAGGTAGTCGGATATATGAGCCATAAGCCCACTTACAAAACAACAACAACAGCATTATCCCGTCTTATTTACAGGCACGTGAAATCCTCACTTACGGCATCAATCCTTCATCTGTTCGGCGGATTATCCATGAGCCAAAGAAGCCCCTCCCATTTACACTAATTACCCTCCGTCTGTACCTGGGGCATGATCTCCCCAACTGGAGCATTTTTCCTCATGCCTGGTGTGGGGTCAGCATGCGGTGCAGAACAAAGGGGAGGTCGAGGCTGGCTTTGATCCTTAAACTTTTGATGGGAAAGTGAATCAATAATCCCTATATATATATTATATATATTATATATATATTTAATATATATATATAATATATATTATATATATATATATACATGTATATATACAATTATAACCACACACCACACACACCACACACACAACCCATACACACACACACACACACACGACATAATATAGATATATAATATAATTATATATATATATAAATATATATATATATATAGGTATATACATATATGTAAATACACATGTATATACATACATATGTATATATATATATATATATATATATATATACATATATATATGTATATACACATACATTTGTGTGTGTACATATAAATATATACACATATATATCCATATATACATATATATATGGATCCATAAATATGGATATACATATATGTCTATATATATATATATACATATAAACATACACACGCATGTAGATACCTCGCCATATACAGTATATGTAAATATATATATGTATAGATATATAGATATATATACATATACAAACATATATAT
>NW_028234416.1:31598629-31601129 GCF_977035675.1 Penaeus japonicus | reverse complement strand
AAGACCAAAGTTTAGTTACCTATACATACACTTGGCTACTGATTTTCCAAAACTGTGTATAAAGAAAGTAGGAATTGTCTTACTTTTTTCAAAACTAATAACTAGCCATGTTTCGTTGGAAAATGATTCAAACATCTCACTTTTGAAAATCATAATAATGATGATTACGGACCTTTGTATTTCTAAAATGTATCTATATGTGATACAGAAAAAATGTATGAATGTACATAAAATTTGTATCTCATTTAAGACACTAAAAATATTAAATTAGATAATTGTTTACGCCCGTTGACCGTTACAACATTCGAAAAATTTGAAAAAAAATCAGTTTTAATCTAGCTGTGTAAGTGGAAAGACGCTTTTCAATTCTGGTCGATTTTACGTCTTATTTCCCAAAAGACACATATTCAAACTATACTTTGAAAAGAGAAAAGATTCTGAAATATATGTTGAAGTGGAAATAGTACTGCAAATAAACTATAAAGACACGAAATAAGGAGAATTGTTTCTGCTGAGTCATGTGGGCAGGGATGAAGCAATTAGGTAATGTATTCTTTGCATTCTGTTGTTTGATGTTTCGTTGTGTTTTTGTCCTTTTTTTTTGTATTTTGCCTTACTGTAATACTACTTACTACAGGATACATTAGATTATATCCATCTGATGTACGTACAAGTGTATTTACATTGTCTTATGCCGATTTTTAAGTTTCATGCATAATAAATTCTCATATATCGTAATGAGTTTGGTAATCATTTATTACCATTGTCATCATCATCAATCGTCACCACCACCACCACCATCATCATCATCACAATTCATCATCACCATCATTGTCAGCATCATCATAATTATTGAGTGAATTATCTCGATCGCGATTGGTAACGATCTCAAAACCGTATATATTCGTCATGATCCTGATTGCAAGTAATCATGCAATAACACTACAGGGTAATTTCTCAAGATACGAGCCTTTGTTCGGTTTCATTAGAACAAATAACAGCAAATGCAATATTTTGCAATGATTGATTTGTAATACTTTTCGTTTACTAATCCATCCGTCTCTTATGTACGTATTGCTAATGCACGTCGTGTGTGTATGTATATGTATGTTTGTATATATGTGTGTGTATATATATACACATACATACATTATATATATATGTGTATATATATATATGTATATATATATATATATATATATATATATATATATATATATGTAATATATATGTAATATATATATGTGTATATATGTGTATATATGTGTATATATGTGTATATATATGTATATGTATATGTATATATATATATATATATATATATATATATATATATATATATATATATATATATGTATATGTATATGTATGTATATGTATATGTATGTATATGTATATGCATGTATATGTATATGTATATATACATATACATATACATGTATATTTATCCATAAGCACAAACGCGTTTGTTCAATAATCAGACTTTCTTACTCTAATTTAATTCGTAGCCTCGTATAAATCCCTCATTCTAGCATTGTGTGTTAGATCAATGGTTCCTGTGCTATGTATTCTCTTTCTTAACAAAATAAAGCTGAAGTGAACAAGTTGCTTTGTCCGTTGCGAGTACCCAGAACAGTGTAGCCAAATGTCGCCGGCATGCAAACCTTCATTCAATTTCCCTGTTGCAGCCATTGTTGCCAGTGTCCCCATTGCTTCACGATAATGAATGACATAAAATCTAGCAATAGTGTTTTGTAAATATTTTATCTCTAATTACTCCAGTGGAGATTTATGACCGGCCTAATAGCTAGGCCACCCACTTTCAACTTTAGAAATAATTCCATCCAAGCTAATTTTCTCTGTGGTCTGAAAGGTTTATTAATGTGTACGAAGACTAGTGTAATGCACACACCCGCTTAATAACACTACAAATTATCCTCTTGCATCATAACTCACTTTAGATAATGCAGTTCAGAAAATTATATCTAATTTTTGAAGGTTGGCTCCCGCAACTGCTCCTTCAAAGACGAATAGAAATGTATGAAGGGATTTATTTTTTCTTATCATTATTATTATTATTTTTTTTTTACGTCTCATAGTGTATTAACCTTCCGATCATTTACGTTTGGATCCCTGACTGTGCACCGTTTTTTTTTTTCTTTCTTTCTTTTCTTTTCTTTTCTTTCTTTTTTTCTTTCTTTGTGTTTGTTACTTTGGCTTCTTGAGGTACTAGGAGTGAATTTCAACATCAATGTCAAGTTTCAATATCGTATGTTTGTCTTGTCTCTCGTTAGGCAATGAGGCTAAGCAACTTGAATCTTATATCTGTTGATGAATTTATATTTCGTAGAGGTTGAGGTAGTTTTTCTTGGGTTTTGAGGTTTGATCAAAGGGCCCGGGGAACATTGGTGATGAAAATGGTATACATAAATAAAGGCTGTTTGGGTTTGGTGTGTGTGTGTGTGTGTGTGTGTGTGTGTGAGAGAGAGAGAGAGAGAGA
>NW_028234416.1:31566129-31593629 GCF_977035675.1 Penaeus japonicus | reverse complement strand
TCGTTTAGGGGCGGTTTTGCACTCCCTCGCGGCGATTGTCACATGCTGTTCATGCTGCTGCCGGTGGTCATGCTGCACAGTCCTCTCTCCGTCTCACGCGCATGCTGCAGAGTGTCCCGGGGTGATGAGGCATGGCAAAATGTGGGACTGGAGGCAGTTCGTGGTTTATTCTCCTTCGTTTTTTTTTTGTGCTTGCCGTATTGTCCTATCGGGTGTGTTTAAAGCAGCCGGCCAAGCAAACACAGTGTCTTGTACGACATGCAAGAAGTTAAATAATCACCAACTTAGTTAGTACCAACTATGTGCAAATAACCAAGTTAATAAGGACTCCAATTAACACTAAAGTCAACTCCGGCTCCAATTAGCAAGCAATGAGTCGTATCAATAAGTCGAACCAATTCGATTTATCTCTGCGCTCTTTGATGACTGTCAAGAAGAGGCGCTTGTCAGTCTATGCCTCGCGAGAATGAGTCATATATAGATACCCTCCTGCATGAATTGCCAAACAAAACGTCATGCGGGCTTCCCAATGGGGCGAGTTGTGGGATACTTTGAAAGCCATAAAATCTGTAAAGAGCCTGGCAACTTGTGTAGTTTGGTCAGCTAAGACAAAGGGAACCGACCGTCGGTATTCCATTTTACATTCGTTGATTTTTTTTTCTTCTCTCTCTCTCTCTCTCTCTTTCGTTCTTGGTCTCCGTAATGATGGAATTCTTAATTAAATATTTTTTTGGCGCTGTCGTTCGATTGGTTCACCTGCCGTGAGCCGAGGGACGTGGCCACCATCCCATCCCCTTCTCCGTCGTATTTCCCACGACAGCTCGTCACAGGCAGCAAGTGGCACCCTCACGTTGTGGCACTGATCTTATGGATTTTTTTTTTTTTATCCCAACTCGCTCCTCTCTTCTAAATTGGCCGAAGGATCCAATAGTACCTAAATCAGCCGTTATCTCTGGGCTGCAGGCTTACAAGTAGCCCCAGTGCGTTGCTTGCGTCGCGGCAAGGGCAGGCTTGTTAACTCTTGATCCCGTAGGCAAATCTTTCTTTCTAAACCTGAATTATGCACAAGTAGGGCCAAGTAACGTAAAGTATCTTAATGCTTAAAGGCATTTTCGTGGCTTTAGCAGGCGATGGCATTGGCCCTGCGAAGTTCTGGCGTGATGATGTTTTGTTCTGACTTCTTTTAAGTAGAATAAGGATAATTTCGGGGATAAACGCCATAAAGCAAAATAAAGTGTCGTGTTTTCATGTTCAGAAAATCTTGACATTCTCGGTAGATCTTATCACACGTTAGAATAACAAAATCACGTGTCGTCTCTCTACTGGCTCGCTGTTCTCGCTCAGCTCTTAACTGTCTGTGGTTGTTTGTCGTTGTTACGAACAAAAAGGAATAACATAATTATGTTGACTGAGGCCCTTGGGCAGCCCGACGTGTGTACTGCTGCAGACAGCGTTTCCTAGAACCACCTTCTCTTCCTCCTCCTCCTCCTCCTCCTCCTCCTCTTCTTTCTCCTCCACACCACCTCTCCCTCCCCAACTGGCTACACTTAAACTCCTCCCCTCTTCACCTACCTCTCCCCCCCCAACCCCTTCCCTCCGCCTCTCAGACGCACAGCCTTCTTTCTGGGTCAGCATCACGACCGAATTAACCAATGAAGGTCCGCGAAGATGGGATGATGTCCCCGCGCCATGAAGTCCTGCTGAAATTGGCCTTCCCATGGTAGGTCCTTTGTGGCGGCTGCTACACGTGCGGGAGGGAGGGAAGGAGGGATGGAAGGAGGGAGGGAAGGAGGGAGGGAGGTGAGGTGAGGGGAGGGGGGAAGGGTCTTGAGGGTAGGAGGGGATAGAGGGATGACGGATGGAAGGAGGGAGGGAGGTGAGGGGGAGAGGGCCCTAGGGGTTAGGAAAGGGGTAGGGGGAGAGGACTGCAGCTGTGGTGACGGTGGTGGTGGTGGCTAAGCCGGGGGGCATAAACCTCTCATGCAAGAGGTTTTCTGTGAGGAGGCTACACAACAACCTCGCTAATGGCATATACCCGCATAATGTTGAACAAGTCGCGCCTGCAATACCTCTGTCCCAGGACGTGAAAGAGCTTAAATAATCCTGATGAGGTAACGTCACAGGGCCGGCGCGTCCTCCACGCCGTTGGCATGTTTAGCCCCGAGCTCCTCCTCCTCCTCCTCCTCCTCCTCCTCCTTCTCCTTCTCCCCGCGCGGCCACCTCCATCGCCTCCGCCATCATTAACACCCATCGCCTCCCACCCCCCACCCCTTCCCCCTCCTTCCCGGAAAGTGCCTCCCTCCCCCCCTCGCCTCATGAGGAGAAATGAGTGCTCGGTGCCTGAGCTCACGCGACCTCCGATGAGGTTCGACGTATCGGGGTCACGAGGGAAGGGAGTCACCGAGAGAGGTCGTGATGGCGAGGCATCTTGGCCCGGCCGGGTTATATACGAGCGGCAGCGTCACGGGGGGCGTGAATCACTTCAGATGTTGTCACTCTTCAGGCTTCATTACCCGCTATAAGAGTCTGCGAGACTGCTTATTTTTGCATTAGATAAGTAAGCTTGTACTACATGTTTTTACTTGTTTATTTCTCTCTCTTTTTTTTTTTTTTTGGTTCGTGTGTGTGTTTTCTTTTTTTTTTGGCGTGGGTTGCATGGTGGCTTCACTTAGTATCATCTCTGCCCTTATCTCTTCAAGATAGTGTCCGTGATTGCAAGTTTTTCACTTACGTTCAGTTGCTGCTGATGGGTTACATCTGTTGAATCTGAAAGCTAATTAGAGTCTGTGTGTATTTTTACACCTGAAATCAGTTTGCTTGTCTGCCCTCTCCTTTCTCTCTCTCTCTCTCTCTCCTCTCCCTCTCCCCTTATTTTTGTCTCTCTGGACCTATCTTCTGTTTTCTGTCAGTGCCACTTTTCCTTATCCATACCTCATCGCTTTTTTGGATAAAGTTTCATATTCTCTGAAATCCCTTCCCGTCTCTCCGTCCATAAGAACTCCCTTCTTTCTTCACACTTCTCTCTTTTCTCCTCTCCTCACTTCTCTTCCCCTCCTCTCTTTTCCCCTATCCCCACTTCTCTTACCCTTCTCTCTCTTTTCCCCTATCCCCACTTCTCTTACCCTTCTCTCTTTTCCCCTCTTCTCACTTATCTTCCCCTTCTCTCTTTTCCCCTCTCCTCACTCCTCTTCTCTTTCCCCTCTCCTCACATCTCTTCCCCTTCTCTCTCTTTTCCCCTCTCCTCACTTCTCTTACCCTTCTCTCTCTTTATCCCTCTCCTCACTTCATTTTCCCTCCTCTCTCTTTCCCCTCTCCCTCCCTCTCCTCTCCCCCTCTTCCATCCCCTCTTCTCTCCTCCCTCCCCTTTCCCCCTTCTTCCTTCCCTTCCCCTTGCCCCACTTGGGCACGAGAGCTCCTCCACCTTCAGGAGTGACCACCGCCTTGCCAGGAACCGGAGGATAGATTGAAGCGATAGCAGGGCGTCCACACACTATACACAGGGACACGGAGGCGACCATGGTGCAGATAACAGAGATGTGTGCTATTGTTAGCGTTTTTTTTTTGTTTTTTTTTTTGTATCGTTATTATTCGTTTCCTTGGAGGTTGTCTGATGAGCGGAAATTTGTCTTATGTGTGTAAAAAAAACAACAGCAGAAATTGTTGTCTTAGGGGAGGAATAAAAAGGATAAACTGTCGGCTTATGAAAAACGGCAAGCTTGTCTTTGAGGGAAAAGTAGTGGGAAGATTGTTTGTTGGCTTATGAAAAATTTAAGAAAAGGTAGCATTTCAATGGGGGTGGGGGGGGGGTCTTCTTTCTTAAAACTGTACCAGTGACGGAATGAGAGAAAATACTGTAGGTCTTCCGTTTGTTAGTTGTGATGGAGAATTGTCGATTTGTTTCTTAGTCTTTTTCGTTTCGCTTTGGTCTCCCTTCGTTGGTTTTGCATTAAGGATGACTACTTTCAAATTGAGTGCAATGTATATATATATATATATATATATATATATATATATATATATACATATGTATATATAAATTTTCTAATGCCTTTGATGATTGTCATTCGATTATAGTGTATTGTATTTGATGCGTGCAACTGCAATCATTTCAGCCATCAATGTATTGCAATCATTTCAACAGCGAACTGTTTTCCTCTTTCACTTTTCACAATCTTGTCACACTGCTACCCATCTCTCTTCAGAGGGCACTGTTAGTCATCCGTTGAAATTCCTGTTGACCTGTTGTGATAGCAACATTCCTGTCAACCTGTTCAGTCATCCATAGGCTTCCCTGTTTTCTTATTGAGTCATCCGCTGACCTTCCTGTTGACCTGTTGAGTCATCCGTTGACTTTGTTGTTGACTTGTTGATCCGTTCATTGACCTTACTAAGGTGTCACTCGTTGTTTCTCCTGTTGATCTGTTGAGGCATCCGTGGACTCTCCCCTGTTGGCCTATTGAGCACGAAAAATCATTTATCGTAACCCCATTCGTTCCCCCCTACCCCACCTCCACCCCACCCCACCTCCTACGCAAGGTTTTAGCTTTTATTAGTAGACGTGTGTCTGTTTGCACGTCAGCACGCACTACAAGGAACAACTATTCGCTCGCAGTCCGCCACCGAAAGGGGAGTCATAATGGGCCGCAGTTCGCCGAATTTATATCATTAAAAGTTATTCAAATGCCATCGCAAAAGTTTTTCTCCAGCATTTTTCAAACTTTGTAGACTAATGATTGCAGGTAGGGGGCCATGATTTTTTTTTATGTTTTATTTCTTTCTACTTATTTTCTTTAACGATGAAACGTGCTGAAAGAGAAAGAGAGAGAGAGAGAGATAAAAAACAACAACAAATAGTCTACTCTGATAAAGAAATCGTAACCCTGTGTCGTAAAGATGACTCTCTGGACAACAACGAAAACGTGGTATACCAGCGAGCGACCCCAGTCTCTTCGAAGACGTAAAATGAACGGGGTTATGTTCATCTATTTTGTAGTTAAATAAACGCAACCAGAGCGTAAAAAAGGACGTTTGGAAATATTGAAAATAATCACAATCTATATATATATCGGTATATGCCATGTGGTGGTAATCAAACAAGATGCTGTGACATCCATTTGGCAGACGCAGTATGGAAAAGAGAATATTCACGATCGACGGTTGTTTGAATTATGAGTATTTCCGTTATCATGATTCCCGCCATTATTTTTTTTTCCTTTCTTTCTCTTTATACGATTCCCGGAGATCTGATAATCACAAAGGCAGAAAGGGAAGTGAGGATGGGGAAGTGACAGTCGTCGATCCTAGAGCGAGCCGGACGTGGCGTGTGTAGCAACAAGCTTTTCCTCGTAAAATCCCCAGTGTCTCACCCCGACTTGATGTTGCGATGATCTTTTGATAAGGATGGCGTGCGCACCTCAGCTGCCCTTCGTCGTAAACCCTTACTCATCGCCGTGCTCGAAGGAAAAGGATTCCAGACAAAAAAAAAAGAAAGTAAAAAAGAAGAAGAGAAAAACCACTCGTGGCATATTCATCGTGTGAATATGCGATCTCTTGCGTCCGCGTGTACTCGTGTTGCGTGCGGACGTTCCTTTGAACTCTCGGAACAAGGCGGAAGGAAGGATGGGCTGGATCAGGAGAAATGCGACTTTGTTATCTCTACGGCGAAACGGTTTAGAACTTTGTCTCGACGTCTTTGCATCTCTGCTTTCTCTTTGCTTGGTTTTATGGCCATTCAAGCAGAGTGGAGAGTAAACTGAGGATTTTCAATTCATCTGTTGTTCATTTTAAAAGATCATGTAACTAGTTATCTTTTATATTTTAGTGCGCGCTCCTGCGTGAAGGCTGTGAGAAGCATTGTGCAAAGCATTAACAACACACACTGCACACTCCGTTACATCAATGAGCGTCCAACCAAACACAGCTATTATATACTAATGGCTAATTTGCGGCGTCTTCTTCACTCTGTAATTGCTGTTTATATTTGTTTATATGTTTTCTTGTTAATTCCCCCATCTCGAGACGAACAAAAAGACGAGGCAAGACAACGTCATTAGTTGCATCAAGTGCGAGGTATGCAGCCCAGGGGCCGAGCCCTCGCTCTTCGAGACAATAAAGATAACTGTGAGCGACGATAATGTCGTATTGTCGTCCTCATCCAGTTTATGCAATTGTCAAGTTATTTGATAATTAGCTTGTGTTGGACGCTCGTCGTGGCTCAAAACATGTGGTAATAGTAATTAGGGTAAGTGGCTGTAATAAGGGCAGACACGAGGCGCCACAAGCCACGCTAATGCTGGGCCTCCTCCTTCGCCATCTGCCGCTGCACGTGGTGCCTTTCGTGCGTCGTGCTGTGGCACAGCGCTCAGCACAGCGTCGAGCTTCTTCTCCCTGGCTCTGAAACTCGCGCTCTCAGCCGAGGCACGTCCTCCTCTTTCTCTACGCGTCGAGTCCAGCAGCTCAGCATGTGGTAGACCCTAAAACACAATGATAAGTTGTGAACTAACCACAACACTTGGACCATGAGCTGCACGCGATAGGCCAGCAGTTGAGACATGGTGAATCAGCTGATGCACAAGGCCGGTCGGACCATGCACTCACTGCACGTGGACCGCCTTCAGTGCGTGAGCCAGCTGCTGAGCGTGATGACGGGTTACTACAACCAGCTGTTTTACGTCCAACATCTGCTAAATAGTCCATGGGGTGCTACCTTCATCTTGCAAGGACACTAGCAACGGCTGCTTACTCCGGCCGTTGGTTGTACGCGAGTAGGTAATTCGCTCACCAGCTATTGACCAAGAATTGAATGCCAGACGCATTACAAGCAACATGGAACGAGTATTGATTTATCACTTATGCTGTAGATATGCGTGATAGATGTACCTCTCCATGGGTAAACTTACTCGTCTTGGAGAACAGATAAAAAGATAATAGTTGGCTCATGAGTCAGAGTTTGATAAACGCAAGCCATTTTTCATTTGTAAACCGCTCGAGAAATTTATAAAAATCACCAGCTCATGAGGCTGATGAAGGCAATAAGACGCATGACCAAGTGCGTCAACTCTCAACCCCTTGTTAAGGTTGGCATTTCTATGTATTAAGTGTCATTTCTAGCTTCACTTTACACACACACACATTTCCACGGCCAGACCTACATATTTTACACCGCACATATAAAGAGAAGTACACACCCGCAGACAAGCAGATGCTATTGTGTCTGTCCCGAGGAGCTGGCCATCTATTTGAGTTTGATTTGGTCATCCTCGCAACTCGGGTCGGCCTCCAACCCTCGTCTATAGCAATAGAGCTCGATCTCTTAAGATGACGTAGCGAGACATCTGGGCGAAGGGACCTGGAGAGAGGGTGTGTAGGTCGTGCTAGTGAGGTGGACACGAGAGCTCGCGCGCGCGCACACGCACACATTTTAACAAATACGAACGAAGGAATGGGTTGAGGTATATATGAACACACACGCACACACACATACACATACACACACATACACATATACATATACACACATACACACACACACACACACACACACACACACACACACACACACACACACACACACACACACAAAACACACACACACACACACACACAAAACGCACACATACACACACACACACACACACACACATATACACACACACACACACATATACACATACACAGACACGCACACACACACATACACATACACACACGCACGCACGCCGAGCAAACGTCCATGTCTAAGCGCGCCCCTACAAAGGTGTACAAAGCACTTACTGTTACGGCGCAGAAACCACTTCGCCTCCTCCGCCCTCCAACAAGAACAGAGAACCAAGAACAACATCGGAAGCCGGCCGGAAAAAAGGAGAGAATGAGAGGATGAATGCCGAAAGGAGGGGAGAGAGATAAAGAGTTTCCCCTCAGAGGCGGACAAACAGAGAGAGGGGACAAGAGGGGAGAGATTTGTGGCCAGCTAATGACCGTCTGGCGACTAATTATTATGGCACAAGGATGTCCTGCTTCTCCTTAACAGATTATATCGCTGCGGACCGAGTTTTTTTCCCCCCTCGTATTCTTCTTCTCCTCTGCTCTCTCCTTCTCGATTTCCTTCCCCTTTTTTATTGGCATTGGAGCAGCTGTTTTACTGATCATTAGTAGGAGAATAGTTTTCAGATGAGCCGAAATCACAACAGGCTGTGATCCTTTTTCTTTCTCTCTCTCATTCCCTCTTGTTCTTCTTTGGCATTTTTCATATATGTATATATTTATTTATTTTTCTTGATGGAACGGAACATGGGAAAGAAGAAAACTAACAACGGCAAAGGACCTAACAAACGAAGAACGAGAAGAGGAGGGGAAGGAGGGAGGGAGGGAGATGGGGATGGAGGAGGGGAAGGAGGGAGGGAGGGAACGAACGAGGGTGTGAGGCTTGAACCGCAGCCGGCCAAGAATCTACTAAACGCTCACACCGTCACACGCTCCCTTGCCCAATAATAGTGTCAAGTGTTACCTATTACTGTTAAACATGAAGTCAACACCGCTTGTGGCTCCTGGAGGGAAGGAGGGAAGGAGGGAGGGAGGGAGGGAGGGAGGGAGGGGGGCTGAAGATGATGAGTAAGAGGAAGGAATGTTCGTATGTGATAAGAAGAGGGGAAAGGATGATGGAGATAGGGTAAGAGGGGGAGGGAAAAAGGGGGAGAGAGTGGAAGGAAGTGAAGGGAAAGAAGGCAAGTGGGAAAAAAGTAAAAAGGAGAGGGAGGATCACTATAGGGGGGATGAGAGAGGGAAGAAAGGAGAGTAAGATATAAAAAAATACATATCTACATATATACACAATGTATACATATGTGTGTGTGAATATGCAATAGATCTAAACAAGGAGACAAGCAAAATAAGTAAGCGGAGGAGAGCATAATAGAGAGACAAGACACATGCGATAAAGGGAGTAGAGGAGACGAGATAGCATGAGATGAGATGTTGACAACCTTCTCTTGCTCACAATGGCTCAGTACAACCATCATCCTGTAGAGTTTTAGAAATCTTTATTGGGGAAAAGGATCTATTGCGTCATTATGGTAGTAAGGACGTGAGACACACCGCGTAGTTTGTACAGTAGAGAAGGGTTAGTTGAAAACTGTTATGGCTCCAGATTTGCATGTTCTGTTGTTATTTTATGGGGTTAAACTCTTCTTTTTTTCTCTCTTTTTCTTTGTCTTGCTTTCTCTCCTTTCCTCTCTCGATGTTTCTATTTATTTTTCTCTCTCTCGCCCTCCATCCCTCTCTCTCTTCCCTTCTCTCCCTTTCGTTTAACCTCACTCCTCTCTCTCTTTCATCTGATATATATGCATATATATAAATATGTATATATACATATACATATATATATATATATATATATATATATATATATATGTATATATATATATATATATATATATACATATATATATATGTATATGTATATATATATGTATATATATATGTATATATATATATATGTATATATATATATATATATATATATATATATGCATTTATATATATATAAATATATGTTATATATATATATATATATATATATATATATATATGCATTTATATATATATAAATATATATGTATATATATATATATATATATATATATATATATATATATATATATATATATATATACATATAAAACAAAAATCAGAGCCCCCAATCTCAAGGAAACGCGGCCTTAACATCGACCCTCTTGTGAGTCCAGGGCGCCTGAGGGGAAAGGACCTTCATCGTCGTCCGAGGAAGAAGGATGTCTTAAAAGAGGGGAGAGTGATCGTCACCATCATTTGGACGGCGGGGAAGGGGGAAGGGAAGGGGGTGGGGGGGCAGTGGCAAGGGGAAAGATACGAGGGCTTTAGGGGAGGGTGGGGGATACGGTGAGAGGGTGAGAGGGGAGTTTAGGAGCTCTGGGGGAGAGGTGGGTGGAGGGGGAGAGGCACGAGGGTAAAAGGGATTGGGGGATGGGGGGAAGGAGAGGGGAGAGGGGAGAGGGAGTGGCAGCCAGGTGGGAGGAGTATAGGGGGGGAGGAGGGAGAGGGGAGAGTGACACGGTGTCGCACTAATCCCCAGATCGGCGGGGACGATGTCCAGACTTTGTTTGTTCTTGTAGGTGACCGCTGACTTGGTTTGAGATACGGGGGGGGCGGGGGCTTGTGGGGGAGGGTAGGGGGAGTAGGGTCGTTTTTACTCTGGTGGATATAGGTTGATCTGTTTGGTTTGAAACCGACTTTTTTTCACTTTTTGAACGGTTTATTCGTAATTATTTATTGTTACTGTTATATTTTTTTTTGTTATGATTATCATTACTTTTTTCATTATTAATATGATTATTATTATTGTTATCATTAATATTATGATTATTATTATTGCTATCATTATTATTATGATTATTATTACTGCTATCATTATTATTCATCATCTTGAATCGCATGAAACGTGACGTTTGTTGTGCACAACAGTTACATTTTCATTTATATTCAGCAAAAGGAAATAAAATATAATAAAAGACAGTAATATAAGATAAACACCCGCTTGCATTTGTTCTCGCCACCAAGTTTATTTCTCTCGCTATCCTCATACCCAATTCTCTTCTCTTTTCCCTTTCCTTCTCCTTCTCCCCTATTATCCCCTGGTTCTTACCCCATCCCTTCCTTCCTCTCACTAATCCTCTCTCTCTCTCTCTCTCTCTCTCTCTCTCTCTCTCTCTCTCTCTCTCTCTCTCTCTCTCTCTCTCTCTCTCTCTCTCTCTCTCTCTCTCTCTCTCTCTCTCTCTCTCTCTCTCTCTCTCTCTCTCTCTCTCTCTCTCTCTCTCTCTCTCTCTCTCTCTCTCTCTTCTCTCTCTCTCCTCTCTCTCTCTCTCTCTCTCTCTCTCTCTCTCTCTCTTCTCTCTCTCTCTCTCTCTCTCTCTCTCTCTCTCTCTCTCTCTCTCTCTCTCTCTCTCTCTCTCTCTCTCTCTCTCTCTCTCTCTCTCTCTCTCTCTCTCTCTCTCCCTCTCTCTCTCCCTCTCTCTCTCTCCCTCTCTTCCCTCTTCCCTACCATCCCACTTCCTTTGTTCTTTACCTCCCCTTCCTTTCTATCTCCCTATGCTCTTTCTTTTCTCTTCTTCTTCTCACTCCAACCCCTACCAAAAAAAAAAAAACACCTTTTCCTCACTCACTCTCCCCTCTCTATCCTCTTCCTTCCCCCCTCCCCTATCCCATCCTCTCCCATCTCCCACCTCCCCTCCCAACCCCTTCCTATCCTCACCCATCTCCCCTCCCAACCTCTTCCTATCCTCTCCCATCTCCCCTCCCCACCCCAACCCCTCCTCTCCTCTCCTCTCCTCTCCTCTCCTCTCCCTTTACCCCACTCTATCCTCTCCTCTCCCTTTACCCTACCCCAACCCCAACCCCTCCTCTCCTCTCCCCTCCCTTTACCCTACCCCAATCCCTCCTCTCCCTTTACCCCATCCCAACCCCTCCTCTCCTCTCCCTTTACCCCACCCCACCCCACCCCAACCCACCCCACTCTATCCTCTCCCCTCCCCCACCCAACAGCCCGCAGCTCTTTCTCAGTCCATTACAACCGTTCCAGAATTTTCCGGGGAGTCTCGCGTCATCAGCTGGAAACAGTGTTGACCCCTCGAGCACGGCGGAGTGGAAAAGCCGGGAAATAATCGCCAATAAGACCCTTAATAGCTGCTAAATACTCGGTCTGTGAGACTTCTCTGCTGCGCCGCCCTGATACCGCTGCCTCGAAAGCCCTCTAGGTTTTTATCATTGCTTTCTTTATCTTGTTTTTGTTTTTTGATTATTATTATTAAGATTGTTATGTTTTGGATTCTTTGTTTTATGTGTTTTTTCGTTGTATACATTTTTTTTTGTGGGGGTCTTTTTTCTTCTATGATTTTCTTTAATATTTTTGTTTTTGTTTTTGTTTGTTTTTCTTTCTCATTTCCTCTTGATGGTGTGCTTGTTTTTTTTTGGGCGGGACTTCTTGCTTCTTTTTTTCTTTTTCCAATCTGTTTTTATTATCCTCTCTATCTCTATTTCTGTTTTCTTTTATCTCTTTTTTATATCTTTTCTATTACTTCTTTCACGTCTATTTCTCCCCCTTTTCTATTTCTCTTTTTTTCCAATTTACCATTTTTTCACTATTCCATTGCTGTTAGATTATCTATCGTTCAGATATAATACCTTCAAGAATTGTTATTAGTATTAGTAGAAATAATACTGATACTGTTATTATTGTAGTTGTTGTTGTAGTTGTTATTGTTATCATTATGATTATTAATATCATTATCAGCGATATTTGTTTTTCTTGTTATTACCAATATTGGGAAAATGGCTTATTAATTGTATAGGCCTAAGGGTTTTTTCTCATCCTATATTAAGCTCATTTTCCTGATAACAAAGAATTTTTTCGTTACTTTGCTTTTCCAAGAAACTGAGCCAATTACTTTGCTTTTATTTGTATTTCGTTTATATTTCTATTCTTTTATTCTTTCTTTGCGGTGTTAAGAGATTAATCTTTGATGCTACTTATCAAGTGATCTATAGCGTGAATTTCGGTTGTTCGTCATAGACTCGTAATGATATCTAAAAGGAAAGAAAGATCCAAGCGTTTACAAAAATGACCAAAGAAAAGAAAAGAAAACGAAGAAAATCAAATTAGTTCGAAAAATCAAATTCGTAAAAAAAGTTTTTTTTTTTTTTTTTTTTTTTTCTTTTTCTTTTTTTCTCTCCAATACATACACTAGTACCTGGTACTCGGCTAATCACTCTTTGTACAGTTACAGTAGTACCGCACAAGCGTGTAAGTCCTTTGGTAATTGTGTAATTTCGTCGTTGTAAACCCCTTTTATTTTCCCAGAATTATTGACATATGGCTGCTGTCTGAAGAAGTTTACGAAGAAGAAAAAAAGAAGAAAAAAAAACGTATTTAAAAGGGAAATCAGGACACATTAGAAATGGCGACATGGAAATAAAAATGAAAAGTACCATTACTTTTGACATACTAAAAGAGATAGAGAAAAAAAATATATATAAATGTGCACCAGGCCTAATTGTACTTTCACAAAACACTCTAATTTCTTTTGGCGAATGGTCACGATAATAATTGATGAAAACCGCGAGTATCAGGGGATAATTACTTAATAGTTCGCTCAGGCACAAGAGCTTATTGGTGCATGGCATGTATTAAAATGTCAGTGTGGTAATGTCCGGGTAATTTAAGAGATGACATTTCCAATAATCTTGGACTATTATTATTCATATTTAACATGGCGTCCTCAAAGGTTACATGCCGGAAATTCGGCGTCAAGACGTCGTTTACAAAGAAAGGGTATTGTGTAGACGCCCTTATGGGTGTGTGCGTCTGTGAGTGATTTGCTGTGTGTGTGTGTGTGTGTGTATGCTGTGTGTGTACTGTGTGTGTGCGCCCGGGATTTGTGTGTGTGATTGTGTGTTTGATTGTGATTGTGTCTGTATAGTGTGGTCGCGGGTGTGTATATATTTATGTCATGTGTATGTGTGTGTGTGCCCGTGATTGTATGTGTGATTGTGTGTGTATGTATGTATGTGTGGGTATTTGTGCGACGTATGTGTGTATATATGTGTTCCTTGAACGGCATGAAATGGGCGTAGGCGTTTGCAGTCGACGGCAAGGGTCACATAATTTATCTCTAAGGAGTTTGTACAGAGATATAGATTCTTATCTTATAGGTTACTTGAGTATTTACCTTGGATTATATATGTCATTTCGTTTATATGATACACTACAACTTCCTTTTCATATAGTTGGAAATGATATCCACTCTTTTTTTCTTCTTCTTCCAAATTCCCATTCTTATCACCAATGACTTGCAGCTACAAGACTTGAATAAACATGGATACCTTTTTTAACACAGGTCCTTTTCCCCTCTTCTCGAAAATGCCAATCCATTATCTCCTTTGTGTCAGAATCTTTGGTGCTTTTGCATATATTAATCATTTTTGCGCGACGTGGTTCATTACAGTATATCACCTTGTGCTCATTCAGGGCGAGTCAAGTTCATTCGGCCACCTTGAAGTGTTCATTTGCCCACCCCCCCTCCCCCGGGAACCGATCGTATTTCTTAGTTACTCGTGTAATCGTGTGTGTGTCTTCATTTATCCGCCCGCTTTACGATCCTGATATGAATCGGTGAATTTGACGATTTAGTTCGATTAATACGTGCTTTCTGGGGGGGAAATTAGCACATTATCAGGTTCGTTTATCAGGAGTTTTTATAGCAGTGAATAAATGTTTGCTCGCGCCTTGCATGCATGAGTATTGTTGTGAGTTAATAAATACGTACGGATTTGATATATCCTATGCGTTTGTGTTTTTTTTTTTTTCTTTTTTTTATCCTCTTCAGACCTTATGCATAGGTATGTCGTGCAACTATGGATTCATGTATGAATACGATGAAGATGCAATTCATTCAATATTTCAAGAGTGGGTTGTCGTTATTTTTATGAATATTGCAAGTACTGTGTCTATGCGCCAGGGCAATAGATCAAAGTGTGAATTTATTTTCGTGCCAAAGTAAAAAAAAAAAAAAAAAAAACGAGAAGAGAGAGAGAGAGAGAGAGAGAGAGAGAGAGAGAGAGAGAGAGAGAGAGAGAGAGAGAGAGAGAGAGAGAGAGAGAGAGATGTAGATGAATAAATAAGCAGAAAAAGATAAAATCAGAACTCCATGTCCATGTTGTCCAACTCATAAAAATAACTGATCGTTATTATCACCGCCATTGCTAACTTCACTGGGAGGAAATATCGTAAAGCAATAATGAATAATGAAAACCATCTTTCTTTCTTTTTTATATATATATATTTATTCATTCATTCATTTTTTTCTTCCTTTCTTTCATTTTGTTTCTTTTCATATTCGTGGTAAGGGGAATTAAATGCAGTATGTCATCCGCAGCAACAATTTTTCCAGCATTTCAACTTGCGTTTTTATATATTTAATGACGCGAGCAACATGAATTCTTGTAGGTCATCGCGATAATGTTGAATTGCTTATTGATAATCTTCCATGTTGAGAATATAAGAAGTGCTTGTTGCTATTCCTTTTTTTTTTTTTTTTTTTTTTTTTTTTTTTTTTTCTTAAACCTTTTTTCCATCAATATTGCATGCGCTCTCGTATTGCTATCATTGGTGCGAATTATTTATGGTAATTTTATTGTGAATTTTTATGAATTCTCGTTTTACGATTCTTGAGCAAGGGTCATTTCTGTCTCCATGAAGTTTTTACATGTTTTAAGCAAGTTCGCTTCACGCGGAGAAAAAATACACAAGTATGCTGTTACACATGTACGATTACACTCTCTTACATAGAACCACGCTTATGTGCATGCACGCGAACGCATACTCACTCGCTCACTAATATAAACATAGTCATGCACAAACAAATACACAAACACAAGCACAAACACAAATACGATCATAAGCACAAATACAACCAAACACCCATCCACAAACACAAACACAATCACGATCACAAACACACCCACCCACAAACACAAACACAATCACAAACACACCCACACACAAACTAACACAAACACCCACGCACAAACACACCAACCCACCCACCCACAAACAAACACGAACACAAACACACCCACCCACACACAAATTCAAACCCACCCACACACACACACACACAAACAAACAAACAAACAAACAAACACACCCACCCACCCACCCACCCACAAACAAACAAACACAGCCACACACAAAGATTCCCAGAACTCCGGCATATCCATCCACTGATACCCGCGAACACGTCGAATAAATGTCCAATTAATCCGATTGACTCATTAGGAGACAAGACAATCCATTTTCCCCTCGCCGGACGATCTTCAATCAGGCCCAGAGAATCCCAGTCAAATCCCCCCGGCAAGGAACCACTGGGATAAATCCAGTCCTCTGCTTCCCGTGTCTCTCTTTCTCTCTCTCTCTCGATTTCTCTTTGTTTCTTTCGATTTCTCTCGATTTCTTTCTTTCTTTCTTTCTTTCTCTTGATTTCTCTCGATTTCTCTCGATTTCATTCTCTCTTTCTTTCTCTTTCTCTCTCTCTCTCTCTCTCTCTCTCTCTCTCTCTCTCTCTCTCTCTCTCTCTCTCTCTCTCTCTCTCTCTCTTTCTTTCCTTCTCTCTTTCTTTCTCTCTCTTTCTCTCTCTTTCTCTCTCTTTCTTTCTCTCTTTTCTTCTCTTTTTTTTTTCTTCCTCTTTTTCTCTCTTTTCTCTTTCTCTTTTTCTTTTCTTCTTTCTCTCTCTCTTTCTTTCTCTCTTTTTCTCTCTTTTTCTCTTTCTCTCTCTTCTTCTCTTTCTCCCTTTTCTCTCTTTCTCTCTTCTTCTCTTTCTTTTCTTTCTCTCTTTCTCTCTCTTTCTCTATTTTTTTTTTTTCTCTTTCTTTCTCTTCTTTCTCTTTTCTTCTTTCTTTCTCTCTTTTCTCTCTCTTTCTCTTTTCTCTTTCTTTCTCTCTTTCTCTTTTTCTCTCTCTCTTTCTTCTCTTTTTTTCTCTTTTTCTTTTTTCTCTTTTCTCTTTTCTTTCTATTCTCGACAATCTTTTCTCTCTTTCTCTCTTCTTTCTATCATCTTTCTCTTTTCTCTTTTCTTTTCTTTTCTTTCTCCTTCATCTCTTTCCCCATTTTAACCCCCCCTTCTTCTCTTTCTTTCTCTCTTTCCTCGTCTTTCCTTCTCCCTCTTCTTTCTCTCATTCTTTCTCTTATCTTCTTCTCTCTTCTTTCGCCTTCCTCTTTCTTTCTTTCTTTCTCCTCTTTTCTCTCTTATTTTTCTTCCTTCTTCAAATTCACCTCTTTTTATTATTTCTTCTTTCTCTTCTACCACTCCACTTTCGTCTCTTTCTTTCTCTTCTTTCTCTCTTCTTTCTCTCTTCTTCTCTCCTCCTTTCTCTTCCTCTCTCTTCTTCTCTCCTCCTTTCTCTTCCTCTCTCTTCTTCTCTCTTCTTCTCTATCTTTCTTTCTCTATCTTTCTCTCGTCTTTCTCTCTCTTCCTCTCTCGTCTCTCTTTTTCTCTCTTTCGTCTCTCTTTTTTTTCTCTTCTTTCTCCTCTTCTTCTCCCTTCTTTCTCTCATATTTCACCTCTTCTTTCTTTCATCTTCTTCTTCATTCTCTCTTCTTTCTCTCTTCTTTCTCTCTTCTTTCTCCCTTCCTTCTCTTTCATTTCCTCTTCTTTCTCTCTTCTTTCTTTTCTTTTTCTTTTAATTCTCTCTCTTTTTCTCTCCTTTCCCCTCTTCTCCATCTTTTTCTCTTTCTCTCTTCTTTTCTCTTCTTTCTCTCTTCTTTCTCCTCTTCTTTCTTTCTTCTTTCTTTTTCTTTTTTCCTCCTTCTTTCTCTATTCTTTCTCTCTTCTTCTCTCTTCTTTTCTCTCTTCTATCTCTCTTCTTCTCTCTTCTTTCTCCTCTTCTTTCTCCTCCTTTTTTTTCTCTCTTTTCTTTCTCCTCTCTTCCTTTTCTCTTGCTTCTCTCTCTTTCTCTCATCTTTCTCTTTCATTATTCTCTTTTTCTCTCTTCTTTTTCTCTCTTTCTCTCTGCTTTCTCTCCTCTTTCTCTCTTCTTTTCTCTCTTCTTCTCTCTTCTTATCTCTTCTTCTCTCTTCTTATCTCTTCTTCTCTCTTCTTATCTCTTCTTCTCTCTTCTTATCTCTTCTTCTCTCTTCTTATCTCTTCTTCTCTCTTCTTCTCTCTTCTTCTCTCTTCTTCTCTCTTCTTCTCTCTTTTTCTCTCGTCTTTCTATCTTCTTTCTCTCTTCTTTCTCTCTTCTTTCTCACTTCTTCTCCTCTTCTTTCTCCTTTCTTTCTCTCTTCTTTCTCTCTTGTTCTCTCTTCTTTCATCTCTTATTTTCTTCTTTCTCCTCTCTTTCTTTCTCTCTCCTTCTCTCTTCTTCTCTCTTCTTTCCTCTTCTTTCTCTCTTCTTTCTCTTTCTTTCTCCTCTTTCTCTCCTTCCTTTTCTCCTCTCCTTTCTTCTTCTTCTTTCTTCCTTCTTCTCTTCATTCTCTCTTCTTCTCTCTTCTTATCTCTTCTTTCACCTTTCTTTCTCTTTCATTCTCTCTTCTTTTCTCCTCTCCTTTCTTATTCTTCTTCCTTTCTCCCTTCTTTCTCTCTTATTTCTCTCTTCTTTCTTCTTTGTTCCTTCTCTCGTCTTTCTATCTTCTTTCTCTCTTCTTTCTCTCTTCTATCTGTCTTCTTTCTCTCTTCTATCTGTCTTCTTTCTCTCTTCTATCTGTCTTCTTTCTCTCTTCTTTCTGTCTTCTTTCTCTCTTCTTTCTCTCTTCTCTCTCTCTTCTTTCTCTCCTTCTTTCTATCTTTCTTCTTTCTCTCTTCTTTCTGTCTTCTTTCTCTTTCTTTCTCTCTCCTTCTCTCTCTTTCTCTACTCCTCCCTTTCTCGCTTCGTTCTCTATTCTTTCTCTCTTTCTTTCTCTCTTCTTCCTCTTTTTTCTCTCTTCTTTTCTCCTCTCCTTTCTCTCTTCTTTCTCTCTTCTTTCTCTTCTTCTTTTCTCTCTCTTTCTCTCTTCTCCTCTCCTCTCTCTTCTTTCTCTTCTTCTTTCTATCTCTGATCTTTCTCCTTCTCTTCTTTCTCTCTTCCCTCACCCTGCCTTCCTTCCCATATCTCCTCCTCCTGTACATTCCTTGCCCTCTTCCCCATCTACCTGCCCTCTCTCCCTTCCCTCTCACCCTACCCCTTCTCCCTTCCCTCTTCCCCTCACCCTGCCCTTTCTTCCTTCCCATATCTCCTCACCCCTCCCCTCACCCCTCTCCCCCCCTCCCCTCATTCTCCCCTCTCACCCTTCCCCTATCCTCCCCTCCCCTCATTCTCCCAACCCAAAATGAGACTCGGACTCTCACCGTGTCCACACACTGGCGAAGAAGTTGACTCACAAGAAAAAAAAGGAAAAAGAAAAAAAAAGGAAAAAAAAAGTTTTTGTGGAAGGTTGAGAAACAATTCGTTGACATTGGGCGGTCGTGGGCTCAATCGAGGTGGGGCAAGGGAAACAATCTGGGCTCGCTCGTTTCTTGTTTACCTTGTTTGGACTTTCTTACTTAATTGTTCCCCTGCACTTGTCCGTCCTGTCTTTGGGGGATGGGAGGGGGAGGGGTGGAGGGGGCAGTTAGGGGACTCGGGCGGGTTAGGGTCTCAGGTGGAAGGGAAGTAGGGGTGTGTGTGTGACTTTTGATTCTGTCTGTCTCTTTCTCTCTTTCTTTCTTTCACTCTCTCTTTTTCTCTCTCTCTCTCTCTCTCTCTCTCTCTCTCTCTCTCTCTCTCTCTCTCTCTCTCTCTCTCTCTCTCTCTCTCTCTCTCTCGCTCTCTCTCTCTCTCTCATAAGAATCCCCTTTGAGAAGTAACCGAATCACGTTATCCCCCCCCCCTCTCCCCCACCTCTCCCCCCCCCCCTCCCCCCCCCTCCCCCCCCCCCCCCCCCCCTCCCCCTCTCCCCCCCCCCCCCCCCCTCTCTCTTTCTCCCCTCTTCTTTCTCTTCCTCCGTCATATCCTCTCTGTCTCTCCTTTCTCTTCTCCTCCTTCCTTTCTTATCCCTCTCTCTACCTCCTCCTCTTTCTCTTCCCCCTCCGTTCCCCACTCCTACTTCATTTCTGACAGCGTCGAGGGAAAAAAAAACGGAACGTGATAACATTTCCTGTCCAGTTCTGTTGACCGTTAGCATTGACAGATCCCCACTCCCCCCCTCCACCCCCACCCACCCACCCCTCCTGTTGCTACCTACCCACTCTACGGATGTCTGTAATTGTGCGTGACGTATGGTATTCTCTTGCCGCTGTTGTGATTTTTTTTATTTTTTTCATTTTTTTAATAGGAGGGGGAGAATACCTGCATATGGTGTACGCCGGGTATGCTCGCTCGCTCGTTTTGCATTGCGCTGTGCTGCATGTATCGACAAGAGAGTTGGGGGGGTTCTGTTCTTCTTGCTCTTTCTGCTTCTTTCTGCTCTCTCTCTCTCTCTCTCTTTTTTTTCTCTCTCTCACTCTCTCTCTCTCTCATTTCCCTCGTTTTTCTCACCCCGTTCCCCCCCCCCTTCTCTCTCTCTCTCTCTCTCCCTCTCCCTCTCCCATTTCCCTTGTTTTTCCCACCCCCGTTTTCTCCCCCCCCCCTTTCTCTCTCTCTCTCTCTCATTCTCATTCTCATTCTCATTCTCATTATCTCTCTGTCTCTCCCTCTCCCCTCTCCCCTCTCCCCTCTCCCCTCCCCCTCCCTCCTTTCCCTCGTTTTTCTCACCCCCGTTCCCCCCCCTCTCTCTATCTATCTATCTCTCTCTATCTCTCTCTAACTCCCTCCTTCTCTCTATCTATCTATCTGATAAGAATCCCCTGTGAGAATTAACCGAATCACGTTATTCCTCACAACACCATTAATTAAGTCGGATAACTCGAGTTCAAGTAATGTGCTAAATTTCCATTTGACCCCCCCACACACACACACACACACATTATTTTCCTCCCCCCTTCCTCCTTTTCTCCCTTTCACCCCATAACCCCCCCCCCTCCCCTCTCCTACGCACCCCCACCCCACCCACCCCCTACCCCCCAGCAAGAAGAGTTATCACGCCAATAACGTCCGAGCAAAGATTAATCGCCCCCCACCCCCTATCCCCCCCACACTTCATCCCCCCCCTCCCACTGCGAGAGAGAGAGAGAAAAAAAAACTATGTTGCATATGCAGATTCAGTCGGTAATTTTTCTCTAAGAGCCATTAAACCCGGTGCTAATGATGGCAATAACACTCGAGAAACTTCGAAAACATCGGCGGCCAAACTGCGTAACCCGATATACCCTTCAGTTATTTGCTTATGCGGGTAATTTGATTTTTTTTATTTATATATTTTTATTATTATTATTATTTTTTTTTTCTTTTTCTTTTTTTTTTGGGCTTCGCCCACTTTCGCCAGGTTGCAGGTGGGGGAGAGGGGGAGGGGGAGGGGGAAGGGGGGAGAGGGGAGAGGGGGAGGGGGGTACGAAATGCAAATAGCTATATGGAACTAATTGGCAACGAGGGCCATCTCATGATCGTCAGCGTTACGTGTTTTATGGCCTGGGGGTATGTTCTGTTGCGGCGGCCGATTATCATTTTTTTTAGATATGTAATAGTGGGTTATTATCATTTCTTAGGTATGTGGGATTAAGTATTGTCTTGTGGGTATGGTTGTGTACGGTTGTGTACTTTTTTTTTTTTTTTGTGAATTTACTCACTCAGTATGTGTGTGTGTGTGTGCGTGTATGCTTATGTATGTATATGTATGTATATTTCATATATATATGTATATATATATATATATATATATGAAATATACATACATATACATACATAAGCATACACGCACACACACACACACATACACACACACACACACACACACACACACACACACACATAATGAGTGAGTGAGTGAATTCACAAAAAAGAAAAAAAAAGTACACACATATAGTGAGTGAGTATGTATATATATATATATATATATATATATATATATATATATATATACATATATACATATATATACATATATATACATACATATACATATGTGTGTATATATATACATATATATATATATATATATATATATATATATATATATATATATATATATATATATATATATATATATATTCATACGTACAGTATACATCCTTACATTCTAATTCACGTTTATGTGTTGCAGAGGATTCAGGCCGCTATAATTGGTTTTAAGAGATCCACTGCATAAACAGCAGGGATCTGGCCCGACCTGTGACGGTTCGCAGTTCCTCTTATCTGGATATGCACAGTTGACCCGTGAGTTTATGAGGATAATCGATTATCCGGCCATTCTCATTAGCCGACGTACCCTTGTTCTCGATAAAAGATAGGGCCGAGTGGCGCCTCTACTGTATGCATCGGCTGGGACTTTCGCACGGATTGATTTGCGTGTGTGTGTGTGTGTGTGTGTGTGTGTTTGTGTGTGTGTGCATGTGTGTTTTTGGAATGTGGGAATTGGATTTGTGTGTGTATTTGGAAAAGCATGGTTGTGGGGGGGATGTTTATATATATATATGTGTCTGGGGTCTTGGTTGGGAGCGTATGATAATGATAATAGTAATGATAATATTAGTAATGGTAGTAGTAATAATGATAATAATACTAATAATAACAATAATGACAATTCGTGCTAACGGTAGAAAAACTCTCTTTGAAGAGAACATAACGACAATGACCTTTGCAGAGTGGAGGGGGAGGGGGAAGGGGCGGGGCAGAAAAAACACAGATATTGTCCAAAGTGGCGTAAACAAATTAACCGGCCTGTTAAGATGCTCGTAAAACGCAAGCACTCTTAAAAGTTCGCCATCTTGAAGGAAAAGTGCCGACTTCATGTTTCTTGCACCTTTGCACCGTGTTACGTCATGATATCGAGAAGGTTAAAAGTACACTTGAAAAGAGGCAAGGAAGAGAAAAGACTTGCGGACAACACGATGTCTCAAAAGTGTGGTCCTTAAGCTAATTCTAGCATTTTAGCAAATAAAAAAGAAAAGCCCAAGCGAATTTTGAATACTCAAACCTATAATAAACATGTCAGTAACGAGGTTAGTATATTCTGACCTATAAACACCTTTTATCTCAAATGAAGGAAAAAATCGTTAACAATTAAGGAGCCCTTAGTGTAGGGGATATGTCAGGACGATGGAAGAACATAGAGGAAATAGATTGAAGAAAAGGAAAGGCGGAGAAAAGAAGGATATGGAATATGGGAGGAAAAGCAGGATTAGCAAGGACAGAAGACAAGGAAATGAAACTTTGAATAAGCGATTCGTGAGAGAGAGAGAATGAAGAGAAAGAGAAAGAATGGATAAGTGGGAAAGATGATAATTCAAGATGATAATACATCCATAGGCGAGTAAATCAGGAGTGAGAAAAGAAAGAAAACGTTAAAGGAAACAGACAGATGGTATTTAAGGAAGATTTAATAGGACTTATTAAAAGGAAAGGGAAGAGACCGAGGGAAGAAACATAAATATAATATCATTATTGATAATCATGATATTCATAGTGATAGTGAAAAGTGCTGATAATGATACAATTACTAATTGATAATACAAATAGTGATGAGAATAATCGTGATGATGATAATAATTTGAACACTAGAAAAAAATATATACACAAAAAGAATAATATTCATTGAAAGAATACATGACAAACAGATGGTTAAGCTGCAGTTGCAATTTGAAAACAAAAACTCTACTTCAATATTTACATATTATCTGTGTGAATTCAAATATTTATCAAAACGGATTGGATTCTATTAACTTTATAGATTTTTGCATCAGAGGCAATTAATAGCACTGTCCTCCCCCTTCTATTAATATGCTAAGATCTTATTTATGGATGATTTGATTTAGAATAACAGTAAGATTTAATACCTTTTTGCATATTGCATCTTTTGAACCAACTGTTTTAAGACTTCCTCTCTGGATGCTCATTAAAGTGAATCAATTAGGTTCTTCAACAAGATGTATCGTATCGTATGACCCACTTCCTTGCAACGCCTCCTCTTTGTATGCTAATTAAAATTAATGGAGTAGTAACGAAGAGTCCTTTGAGATTATCTGGTGATCTTAATAGTAGCCTTTTTAGAAACATACCAAAGCGCATATGCAAAAAAAACGAACGAGTGTGTTATGTCAAGAGGTCGGATCTCTCATTTGCAATGGAGATTAGTCAGATAGTCTACGGGATCCGCTATGCAGATTCATGCCTTGATAACCAGGGACAAGTTTTCAAGCTTGTGTCTTTCTCGTTATGCAGCGCTCTCAACACGGTGGAAATGTTAATTTTTTATCTTATTTTATTTTTTATTTTTTATTTTTTTTACTTTTTCGGGGTCGTCGTTCGAGTTGTGGAATGGAAATCATTATGGGAATTTCGATTTCGGGTTCCTTTCTCTCGAGTTTCGGTTAATGAAGAAAATGCATATATTATCCGTGGGTTTCATCTGCCATTCATAATGTCGAGAATATATATTCAGACGGAAGCCCTTGAGGGTGTAGAATGTCAATTGGGTTTTGAATTAACCAGCGTCTGTTTCTTTCAAAAAATTCCCAGGCGTTGTGGCGTGGGAATTTTTATGCCACGCGGCGACGCAACCAAATGACCATTGGTTATTCAGCTTGTTTGTCATTCCGTTTCGAGTTGTTCTTCACCCGGATGCGAAATGTGTGAATAATAACTCGGATGTTAATACTATAGATATGTCAGTGACGCCCCCTCCACCCCCGTTCTCACCCTCCCCCACCTTTTTTTTTTCTTTTCTTCATTGGCTGCGGTGTTGGTGAGCTTGAGATATACAAAACAGGTAGAGAAACATTTATTATTTATCTCGATCAGCGAGGAATGGTGGGGGGGGGATGTATGGGGATGTCCTTGTATGGGTGGGTGGGTGGGTAGGGGGCTAGTAGAGGGAATAGAGGACAGGTGGGGGGGGGGGGTAATGGCCAGTGGGAAGATGCAAATGACCTGTATTTGGTCCTTAAATTATAAGTACCCTTACCTTTCATTCTGTACTTACGAACCCTTTTCCATATAAAGTTCCCCTTTCTCCCAAAACCCTCATCCAAAATTCATAAAAAAAGCCATCATACCACCAACCAAAATACCAACACTCACCACGAACCACAATTCCCCCCTTAACAACCAAACTACCCAACCCCCTCGTATTCTCTCCCCCCCCTCCTCCCCTCCTCCGGAATTACCATTGCTATCGTTAACCACTCGTTGCACTATTCAGACGGAACTTATTAGTCTTGTGGTTGTGGTTAATGAAAATAACGAGAATAAGGCGGCTTGTAAGTAAGTAGTTGTCATTATTTTCATTATTTTCAGAAAGGTGTGAGTTTGGCGGCTCGGGGGGAGGGGGGTAATTACAAAAAAAAAAAAAAAAAAAAAAAAAAAAAAAAAATATATATATATATATGTATATATATATATATATATATATATATATATATATATATATATATATATAATAAGGTGATTTGTATGTAGTTTGTGGGATCGGGGGTGTGGGGGGTACTCGGTTTTATTAAAGACGCATTTTGATCGTCCCTATCTATTTGATATTGTTCTCAAGTCAAAATTATGATCTTGGCGAGAACTTGCACTATAATATGGCAATTGTTTTCAACCTTTTCCAAACACCAGAACCCTTTCACGGGTGCGGTTATTCCATGGTTACTCTCTGCGTACCGTATGCGTAGAGTAGGTACATAACAATGGTACATTTCGTTTAAAGACAAATTCGTCGGCGTATAGATAAGGTGTGATATTTAGTGGCCTTATGTATTTATGCAAATATAAATTTTTCGTTGAACGTGAACGTTGATGTGTCAGAAAACCCTGGGATTCCGCGTAACATAGGTTGAAATGTAATGTAATTCAGTAATATATATATATATATATATATATGTATGTTTGTGTGTATGTATATATATACATATATATATTATGTACATAAACATATATATGCGCAAACATATACATATATTTAAAAATATATGTTTGTGTGTGTATATATACAGTATATATATATATGTTTGTATAATATACATATATATACGTATAATATATATATATATATATATATATATATATATATATATATTTCTATAATATACATATATATACGTATAATATATATATATATATATATATATATATATATATATATATATATACACACATACACGTATGTATGTATAATATATATGTATATATATGTACGTATAATACATATACATATATATATTCACATATATGTATATATGTATGTATGCATGTATGTTTGTATATGTATGCACACATATTGTGTGTTTTGTATTGCGTTTTGTGTACTTTTCACAAATTTGCCATAAACATTTTTTTTCTTTCATTGCCATTATCAACTTGGCCATATACATCATTATTATCAATAACTTCCTGTTCCATACTTATCATGCCTGTTTTTGTTATTAACGTCATTTTTATTTTATGCCAACACTAGCATACAAATTGCGGTATACCTTAGATTTATATCAGGGGTCACAAAATGCCCCATGAAAAAAGAGACACAATATTCACCTTTTTTCTCACTCACATCTCACACGTACGTGCTTTTGCAACGGTAATTTTATGCAAAATCTACATTTTAGTGTGCCAAATTACTCCCAATAATGTAATAATTCAATGTTAGAAAAAAATAAACGATTTTCGGCCCCGACTCCTTTTGCGGGAAATGACTCGATTGTCCAGACTTATTTTCCAAGTGCCGAGGCTTTCAATCACTCTATGCTGACGTGAACTATGCTGACATAAACACCAAAGAAGAATTATCGCAAGGAGGTAAGTGGCATAAGAATTAGAAAGACGAGAAAGATGAAGGGAAATATTGTGTGCGTTTCGGTTTGTTTGTCTGTATAGGTTTATTTGTGTATATCTGTATTTATATGTGTATATATATGTGTGTGTATGTGTGTGTGTGGAGAGAGAGAGAGAGAGAGAGAGAGAGAGAGAGAGAGAGAGAGAGAGAGAGAGAGAGACTGAGACTGAGACTGACATGCTGACACACACACACGCACACACACATATATATATACAAACATACACATACTTATACACATACACACACACTCACTCACTCACTCACTCACTCACACACAATCAAATAGCTAAAGACCCATCTAGTTTTCAAGCATCCTTATTCTCGCACTGACCATCACTCCAAAATTTAAACAAAGGAACCTCCCAGATGCAACACCGGCCCTGCACACGCGCTCAATATCAATCGCAACTTTACCTTGCAATTCTTAACTTAACGGTTTGCAATTGTATATCCGGACGATTTCGTTTTTGTCCGACCCGATAGGTGTGCGTTGGGCCATTTTGCGAATTATTGCTTTCCATTATAATAAACGGTATACGCGCAGATATTTCATTTTGCATTATATATATCATTATAGTCACACTAAAGTTCTTCATTCTTTATCAGATTTTATTGCCCTTGGGAGAAGGCGAGAGAAGAAAGAACGAAAATAAAAGCATAATTCATTTGGAATTTCGCCATCAATATTAACAAATTGATCCCATTACTCTATGATAATATGCAAATGCAAATGGATTTGGAATTCATCACAAAGGTGTATATAACACAGTCACATGTCGAATATTGACAGGTGACCGCCCTCTTGGAAAAAATATCGTTCGCTAATGCAAATAACAATAATAAACACATTTTTAAAAAATTCTAAAACTTTTTTTTTATGAAAATGTGATAGTTATTGAAATAAACACATTTTTAAAAAACTCTAAAACTTTTTTTGATGAAAATGCGATAGTTATTGCACGTTTCCTTTAAGATATGCTAGTGGTGCCGAAAGACAGGCATTCACAAGTTCAAGCTATCTCTCTACGGAAATGAGATA
>NW_028234416.1:31556129-31561129 GCF_977035675.1 Penaeus japonicus | reverse complement strand
TCAAGTGAAACATCAATGATATGTATTAATGTTTGACGAGAAGATATTGCCCCACGGCAGTGTTTATACGCGGGGGACTTATCAATTATTGGCGGAGATGGAATATTGTTGAAATGACATGAAATTATTTTCTGTATCTTTTTTTTTGTTTTCTATACGTTTTATTTATTTATCTATTCTTTTATGGGCCATTTCGAAATTGTATTGTATTCGGCGTATGATTTTTTTTTTTTTTTTTTTTATATCCTGTGGTGAGAGGTCACGGCAGGTTGACTTGTTTATATTGATATTTTCATTATGGAATATTGGTTTAGCTTGCGGTGCGGATGGCGGGAGTGACTTTCGATAAATTCTGTTCTGCAAAACGCATTTAGGAGGTTTCCTGAAGGTCCTTCCAATTTACTGTTGACTAGCATAAGGAATGGTTATGATAATCATATTTAATATAAAAAAGAAAAAAAAAATGTGTCTGAGTTAAAGGCCTAATATCAAATGATGATGTTGATGGTGATGATGATGATGATGGTGATGATTGAAGATCGTCATAACAAGAGAGTTGGAAAGTGTAATTGTCGTGTATGAATTACAGGCTGAATAACAAATCGGTTATCGGTATATAAGCTAAGGATAAACTTACTCACTAAACCGAAGGATATACGGGAACGTCCGTAAAAAAACGCAGATTTTCGACTCGCCTCAAACGCGGCGGCCGATCTCCCCCCCCAGCATCCTCAAAGACACCCCATCTCATTAACAATTGAAGAATGAAGAAAAGAAAAGAAGAAGAAAAAAAAACGAAAAAAAACGAAAATACCAGAAAAAAAGGCCTCGACACCTTGATCAATAATATCCCGAGTGAGTTGTCGTAAGCACCTATAAATGTTGATAACGTCCTCCGATATGAAAAAAGAGAGTCTCCCAAGTTGAAATTCAGCGGTGGAAGTCGATTACCCTCCTCAAATTGCTTGCTCTAAAAGAATGATACTTTTTTTTCGAGATCCGCCCATGAAGGAGGGGCACGAGATCGACAGCTTTGGGGAGGAGTGTATATTTCAGGATTGGTTAAGTGCGCTGGTGACGAGGTAGAGAGAGAGAGAGAGAGAGAGAGAGAGAGAGAGAGAGAGAGAGAGAGAGAGAGAGAGAGAGAGAGAGAGAGAGAGATTCCCATCCCCCCTCCCCCCTCGTAGATTCCGGGTTCTTCGCTCGGAATGGAGTGCTGAGATTGATGCATTTGTAAACTTTGGGCTCTGGATGTTTAATACGCTGGTTCTTCTTTTTCGTCCTGTTGGTGGTACTTCTTTTTCTTTTTTAATTGTTTTATTTTCATTGTTTTTGGCCATTTACTCTTCCTTTTGTTCCTTATCTTCTTGTCCTTTTCACTTTTTTATACCTTCTCTTCGGACTGCAACCCTTCTCTCCTTCTTCTTCCGCCTCCTCTTCCTACTCCCCCTTCTTCTTTTCCTACTCCTCCTCCTCCTCCTCCTCCTCCTCCTCCTCCTCCTCTTCCTCCTATTCATCCTATTCCCTCCTCCTCCTACTCCTCCTTCTACTCTTCCTCCTTCCTCCTCTTCCTCCTTCCTCCTCTACCTAACCCCTCCAATCCACCACCACCACCACCACCACCAACACCTCCTCCTGCCTCTTCTCGCGTCATCTCTCGGCCACTGATCACAAGTCATTTGTCTCATTTTTATCGTCACTGAAAACTCACACTCAGACCACGGCGAAGTCATCATGCCATCACTACTCTGGACATTCCTGTCATCACTACTGCATCGAATTCCTTGTCATTGGCAGCGTGTCTCGTCCCTGCCATTCGCTCCATTGCGTCTTCCTGTCTCCGTCACCACCTTCGAGTCACTACCGTTGCGGAGACTCTCGCTTGGGCGCTTTGTTGCACGTTAATCTGAGTACTGCCTCCTCCTTTTCTTCTTCCTCCTCCTCTTCCTCCCTCTTCTCCTCTCTTTTTCTGCTCCTCCCCCTCTTCCTTCTCCTATCTTCTTCTCTTCCTCTACTTCCTCCTCCTCCTACCTTCTTCTCTTCCTCTCCCTCCTCCTCCTCCTCCTCCTCCTCCTCCTCCTCCTCTTCCTCTTGCCACCCCCACTGTTACCCCCACACTACCCCCACCCCCTTCTCTTAGTCACCACGATTATTTTCTGACGCTCGCCCCCCTCGTCACCAGCACCATAAACCAGCTGACGTCCAATCCCTGTGTCACCACCTGGCTTATGTAATCTCGATACTCTGCTCGTATACTTCACTACATCCAGGATTGTGTATTCTCCCCCCCCCCTCGTCACCATCAGCCCTTTACCCTGGTCGTTGTGTCTTTTTTTTTTTTTTTTTTACAGTGCACAAAGCCTGGTTCGACGGTTAAGCTGTACATCATACTGAAAGCTCTGTGTTCACATGTCCAGTTGCCATGATCATTGTAGTGTCGAAGCGTGACACAATGAACGGGCGATATTGTTGCATATGTATATACTCTTATCATGATTAAGTCACAGTCATACGAATCTCGCGCTATTTGAAAATTCATGCACGGATTTATCTAATCGAAAATCATGGCTTGTTTCTGGCTTTTGTTTCGGCCAAGGTTTTAAAAAGAGGCGAAGAAATGCAACCATACGTGCAAGAATGGTCACCCTGAAATTGCTGCACACTAAAAAAATGAGGTGAAAAGAAAAAAAATAGGAGGAAAGGAATACGGATTTTAAAAAATAGGAGGAAGACGAAGAACACGAAAAAAAAAGAAGAAAAAGGAGAAATGGAATATAATACAATAGGAGGAAGTCGAAGCAGACGAAGAAAAAAATAGGAGGAAGACGGAGAAATAAAACGAAGAAAAGGAATACGAGGAAAAAATAGGAGGAACATGAAGAAAAAGAAAGAAGAAAAGGGAGAAAAGGAATGCGAAGAAAAAAAAATGGAGTAAGACGAAGAAGACGAAGGAAAAAAGAAGAAGACAATGACGACGACGAAGAAAAAGAAGAGGGTTCAGGATCGGGCTCATATCTCTGCCCTATGTCACAAAGAGACCGCCGGATTACCTCAGAATCTGGAAATAACAGCAGTTTCAGATATGCCTCGATTGCTTATGGGCGAAAATTACACTCTTGGGGAATTAATTAATTCTTCGTGGAGTAATAAATTTTAAATATAATTACCCTTCGTGATGCAGTATTTCATAAAGTTAATTAATGCGCCATGATGTGGTTTAATGCGGGATTATTAAACTATCATAAAAGGACGGTACAGTCGAGAAAATAATGATTAAAATCCTCGGGTGTGGATGTGCGTGTATGAATATTCATGTGTAGATATACAGTAGTTATTTGTTTGGTCGTTTGTATATGCTGTGTGTATATTGGGTCGTGTATGTTGGAAATTATGTGTATGTGATTATTGTGTGTGTGTGTGTGCGTCTGTGTGTGTGTGCGTGCGTGCGTGCGTGTGTGTGTGTGTGTGTGTGTGCGTGTGTGTGTGCGCGTGTGTATGTATGTATGTATGTGTGTGCGTGTGTGTGTGTATGTGTAATGTGTGTGTGTGTGTGTGTAAGTGTGTGTGTACTTACGGTAACCTAATCTTATCAGAATAACTTTGAAAAAGAAACAGATGACGAGGAAATATGCATGAGTCCTAGACGAAGCGGCAAGTTAATTTCCGAATCACGGTTCGAGATGAATCACTGGAAAGAGTAATTAAACAAAGGCGTGATTCAGGCCCTCTTGTGGACTTCCCGCTGAGAGTATGTCCTGGGGAGGTTGGTTTGAATTTTTATTTTTTTTTTTTCTTTATTTATTATCTTTTTTTTTTTCTTTTTTTATTAGAGAGAGAGAGAGATAACAAATCTTTCGTAGAACACGTTGGTTTGTTTTGGGTCGTTATTGTGTTATTGATATATATATATTTTTTTGTGTGTGTTATTCTAGGTTTGTATGTTAGGAGGAACGTTACGCAAGTTTAGCGTTTTGGAGAGAGAAAGAAAGAGAGAGAGAGAGAGAGAGAGAGAGAGAGAGAGAGAGAGAGAGAGAGAGAGAGAGAGAGAGAGAGAAATGGATTTAGATCCGAAAAAAAAGTTGAACACTGATTTTTATGATGTCGATCCTACTAACTTCCGTCTTTCATTATTACCCCAACGTACCTTACAAGCATATTCCTAGAAGAGAATAAATCGTGAGAATCAATCAACCGAGAGTATAATTAACCGAACTAATTGATGCGGCCTGCAGTAATTATGCCATTTAGTGACGGTTTTCCTGGATATGTGAAGGTCTGGCGGTATTTCCGAGCTCGGCCTTGTTCCATCGGTCAGGGGTGTGAGGGGTGCCGTACCGCTACCTCATGACTCATGGCGGGAACTGGTTAATGACTGTAGCCTTCACATGGACGCACACACGTATATACACACGCACGCACAGAGACGTTCACACGACTAAAACAATGGGAAAAGTTCATCAACTGGAGTAGGTATTGGAGTACTGTGTTATGTTCTCTCTCTTTCTTTCTTTCTTTCTTTCTCTCTCTCTCTCTCTCTTTCTCTCTCTCTCTCTCTCTCTCTCTCTCTCTCTCTCTCTCTCTCTCTCTCTCTCTCTCTCTCTCTCTCTCTCTCTCTCTCTCTCTCTCTCTCTCTCTCTCTCTCTCTCCCTCCCTCCCTCTCTCCCTCCCCTACTAGTCAGTGAAGTATATGAACAAAGATGCATGATTGAATATTCATGATTGAATTACAGAGATAGGTGAAGATGCATATCGAACGCTTTCACCTTACCGAGACCTGAAACTGATGCACTGAGAGCCAAAGGGCAACATAAAGTGCAATCAGTGCAACAATAGTCTACTTTGACCGAGGGAGAGATTGTGAAGGCCTACACGTAGCAGAGAAAGCCTTGACGCAGCCTTCTTACTCTGCCCCTTACTCCTTCCTTCCTTATTTTCCTTGGCCTGCTTTTTCTCCTCTCTCTCCCTCCTCTTTTCGCCCCTCCCTCCTTTTCCTCGGCCTA
>NW_028234416.1:31548629-31551129 GCF_977035675.1 Penaeus japonicus | reverse complement strand
TTTTCCTCTTCTCTCTCTCTCTCTCTCTCCCTCTCTCTCTCTCTCGTCTCTTTCTCTGTCTTTCTCTTGTTCTCTCTCTTTCTTTCTCTCTTTCTTCTCTCTTTCTCTTTCTTCCCTCTCTCTCCTCTTCTCTCTCTCTCCTCTTCTCTCTCTCTCTCTCTCTCTCTCTCTCTCTCTCTCTCTCTCTCTCTCTCTCTCTCTCTCCCTCTCCCTCTCTCACATCTCCGACCCTCTCTGTATGTCTGTCTATCAATCTATCTGTCTACCTAGTCATCTTCCCTTTTCTCTCAATGTTATTTCCCGTTATTCCTTCTCCCCATTCTTTTCCTTCCCTTCTCATCACTGTCTCCGACCCTAGCATAAACAAAAGCCACTAAACGTGTAAGTAAATACAACATGGTTAAAAAAGAAGAAGAGAGAAGCTCAGACAATGAGCATAAAGTTGAAATGCACTCATTATATATGTTAACGAAGCCCCACTAAAAATAAGGGAGCGACGGAGATTACTATGCCACTTTATGTTCCTTGAGCAAAGGAAGAGATGGAAGGAAGTAAAGGGGCGAGTATTTGTTATTTGTCTGTCTTCTGTTTCTTCTCTTTGTCTCTGTTTCTCTCTTTTATGCTGCCGTTTTTTCTCTTTCTCTCTGTCTGTCTGTCTCTCTCTCTCTCTCTCTCTCTCTCTCTCTCTCTCTCTCTCTCTCTCTCTCTCTCTCTCTCTCTCTCTCTCTCTCTCTCTCTCTCTCTCTTTCTCTCTCTCACTCACTCACTCACTCACTCACTCACTCACTCACTCACTCACTCACTCACTCACTCACTCACTCACTCACTCACTCACTCACTCACTCTCTCACTCACTCACTCTCACTCACTCTCTCTCTCTCTCTCTCTCTCTCTCTCTCTCTCTCTCTCTCTCTCTCTCTCTCTCTCTCTCTGTCTGTGTAGCTGATCTCAATGACGATAACGCTAATACAAACTAAAAGCCAAGATCTCGAATTGGGAATGTTCGAAACGTTTCATTTTTTTTCCCCTTCGTAGCGTATGCCTTTCCCCCCTTTATACTTAAGAAGGTAATTAGGCTGCCCGCAACGGCTAAAAGTGGGAAGCAGAAGACCCCGAAAGGCCATTTTGCGGCAGACATTCGTGCAATACTAATAACTTCATTATTTTTAATTGCCCCCAGACCTCCCCCCCCCCCTCATCCAACCTCTACCCCACCCCCCCTCACCCACCCACACCTGGTTGGCTGGCAAGGCACTGATCGCACAGGCGTTTGTGTATGTGGTCCTTTGCTATTGGTTGTTGGCAATAACAACCAATAGAATGCTTAAGAGAGTGTGTATGTTTGTGTGTGTGTGAGTATATTTTTGTTGTATACGATATATTCATGTGTGTGTGTGTTTGTGTGTGTGTTTGTGTGTGTGTTTGTTTGTGTGTATGTGTGTGTGTGTGTGTGTGTGTGTGTGTGTGTGTGTGTGTGTGTGTGTGTGTGTGTGTGTGTGTGTGTGTGTGTGTGTGTGTGTGTAAGCATGTGTAAGTATGTGTAAGCATGTGTGGGCGTCCCATGTCGTCTCTTAGTGACGCGTTGAGTTAGAGTTAATGTCTCCCTTGTAACGAGAAGGATTTAGCAAACATTTTTTATCGTTTTAATCACACCCTCGTGGACCGTCTTGCAAGAGGTGCACCAAAACCGTAAATTATCAAGCAATAAACGATCATCCACAGTATATGAGGGTGAGGGGCAAAACCTCATAAATCTTTGCAATGAGCTAGATGAGAGACCTGATTGGACTCTTTGGCTAAAAAGGAAGAAGGAGAAAAAAAAAAGAAAAAATGAAAGAAAAATTCACAATTAAACGCCGATAATCGATGAGGACGGCGATAGTACGAATTGGTAATTCGCACTGCGTGTTAATCATCGCCGAGGGCTCTTTAGCACACACTCGGTTCAAGTTGCTTTTCTGTGAAGCTTTTGTGGTGCTTCGAATGAGACGCTGAATTGTGTTTTGCTTACGGTTTCTAAGCATTTTTTTTTTCTTCTTTTTTTGTAAAATAATATCGTTTATCATGGTTGTTACTTAATTATTCAGTTTTGGGGGGTTCATTCACTCGTTTGCTATTGCGAGAAATATTAACCATTGTTCATTGCATTTCTTGAAAGTATTTTTTTTTTTTATTGTGATTGTTACCATAATTATGAGGTTATTCTTGTTCCCGTATTTATAATGGTTTGCATTGCTGAGTATGATTAACCTGTCGTCGTTGTTACTAATGGTTTTATTATCATTATAATTCTTTATCATAATTACTATAAATGTTAAAGTTGGTATTGTTATTGTTGTTATCATCATCAGCAGCAGCATTAGCATCGCCAGTAATATAAGCATAGATATTGTTATTGTTGTTATTTTTGTTGATGTTGGCATTACTACTGTTATTCTATATTATTTTTAGACAAAAGTCTATTTTCATCATTATTGAGTATACGTCTATATATTTATCT
>NW_028234416.1:31523629-31528629 GCF_977035675.1 Penaeus japonicus | reverse complement strand
AAGAGAAAGATAGACAAATAGAGAGAAAGAGAAAGATAGACAAATAGAGAGAAAGAGAAAGATAGACAAATAGAGAGAAAGAGAAAGATAGACAAATAGAGAGAAAGAGAAAGATAGACAAATAGAGAGAAAGAGAAAGATAGACAAATAGAGAGAAAGAGAAAGATAGACAAATAGAGAGAAAGAGAAAGATAGACAAATAGAGAGAAAGAGAAAGATAGACAAATAGAGAGAAAGAGAAAGATAGACAAATAGAGAGAAAGAGAAAGATAGACAAATAGAGAGAAAGAGAAAGATAGACAAATAGAGAGAAAGAGAAAGATAGACAAATAGAGAGAAAGAGAAAGATAGACAAATAGAGAGAAAGAGAAAGATAGACAAATAGAGAGAAAGAGAAAGATAGACAAATAGAGAGAAAGAGAAAGATAGACAAATAGAGAGAAAGAGAAAGATAGACAAATAGAGAGAAAGAGAAAGATAGACAAATAGAGAGAAAGAGAAAGATAGACAAATAGAGAGAAAGAGAAAGATAGACAAATAGAGAGAAAGAGAAAGATAGACAAATAGAGAGAAAGAGAAAGATAGACAAATAGAGAGAAAGAGAAAGATAGACAAATAGAGAGAAAGAGAAAGATAGACAAATAGAGAGAAAGAGAAAGATAGACAAATAGAGAGAAAGAGAAAGATAGACAAATAGAGAGAAAGAGAAAGATAGACAAATAGAGAGAAAGAGAAAGATAGACAAATAGAGAGAAAGAGAAAGATAGACAAATAGAGAGAAAGAGAAAGATAGACAAATAGAGAGAAAGAGAAAGATAGACAAATAGAGAGAAAGAGAAAGATAGACAAATAGAGAGAAAGAGAAAGATAGACAAATAGAGAGAAAGAGAAAGATAGACAAATAGAGAGAAAGAGAAAGATAGACAAATAGAGAGAAAGAGAAAGATAGACAAATAGAGAGAAAGAGAAAGATAGACAAATAGAGAGAAAGAGAAAGATAGACAAATAGAGAGAAAGAGAAAGATAGACAAATAGAGAGAAAGAGAGAAACAAATAGAGAGAAAGAGAGAAAAACAAATAGAGAGAAAGAGAGAGAAACAATCAGAGAGAAACAGAGAAAAAACAAATAGAGAGAAAGAGAAAGAGAGACAAATAGAGAGAAAGAGAAAGATAGACAAATAGAGAGAAAGAGAAAGATAGACAAATAGAGAGAAAGAGAAAGATAGACAAATAGAGAGAAAGAGAAAGATAGACAAATAGAGAGAAAGAGAAAGATAGACAAATAGAGAGAAAGAGAAAGATAGACAAATAGAGAGAAAGAGAAAGATAGACAAATAGAGAGAAAGAGAAAGATAGACAAATAGAGAGAAAGAGAAAGATAGACAAATAGAGAGAAAGAGAAAGATAGACAAATAGAGAGAAAGAGAAAGATAGACAAATAGAGAGAAAGAGAAAGATAGACAAATAGAGAGAAAGAGAAAGATAATTGTTATTATTGCATTGTTGTTTTTATTATTAAAATGGAGTATATCATCAGAAAGTTTTGAATCTTGAAGCTTCTGAAGACATCCATTTTACTATTTTGGGAAAAATGATAACTGATCAAACATGAACAAAACATGCATCAGAGGTGAAGTAGATGACCCCCACCCCCCCTAAAAAATCATATATATATTTTATTTTTTTACGTGAGTGTATATCAGATTGTCAATCAAAATTAAATAAACGTTACAAGCATCACCAATGTTATCAATCAAATCCATCCCGTTGCAAGGCCAACAAAAAGTCGATTTCAGATACATATTGATAATAAATATATGACGGCAAATTATTCCACGAGGTAAGAAAAAAAAAACAAAAAGGGAAAAAAAAGTGACAGCGTCTGTCACAACATCCATCACAAACGAATAGGTGAGGCGTGAAATCCGAATTAAAATTTGCTTACCCAATGGACACTTCTCTTGCAACAAGGATTTGTCATGACGCGCCTGTTCGTCGACCTTGCACTATAGCCGGGTGCATTTAACATAAATTAACCCAGCACATATCTGCAACTGCACACCGTCAATTTAGATATGATCGCCAACCGGGGTAATTATACGGGGCGATGCAATTATACGATTAGATCAATGGGGGAATTAACTCAATCAGCGTTAAATAATAAGTATCAATCAAAGTAATGTCACACGGGGGAGGGGGGGAGGGGAGGGGGATGAGCGAAGCATCTGGGTGATAGCAGCCCCGTCAACGGCCTCTCCCGTTATCGAGAGTGATCTTAAGTAATGATAACGACCATCTCAGCGCCTTGTGAAATGGAGCTCTGGGGGTAGAGAGACGTAAGGAAGGATGGTGGGTATGGGGTAGGATAACGGGGGGGGGGGTGAGTGAGAGAGAGAGGGGGGAGGGAGGGAGTGAGAGAGAGAGGGGGGAGGGAGGGAGTGAGAGAGAGAGGGGGGGGAGTGAGTGAGAGAGAGAGAGAGAGAGAGAGAGAGAGAGAGAGAGGGGGGGGGGGGGGGGCGAGAGAGAGAGAGAGAAGGGGGTAGGGGGAGAGCAGGCAGAGGTAAAGAAGGGGATTGAAAATTTGCGTTTCAGAGATTCGAATGCCTCCCCCTCAACCTCCTCTCATTTTTATGGTTATTGCATTTCTTTTTGGGGGGTGGGGGGTATAATTCATGAAGATATATATTTTCTTTTTTCTTTTCATTTGTTTATCTTTTATTCATTATTATTATTTTTTTTATCGCTGTGCGTTTTAGCGACTTTTGAGAGCTGAGAGAAGCTTGTATCCAGCCCCCTTCTGAGCCGCTCTAATATGCAGACGGATGCCCAACCCCGGAAATAAAACAGAAGAAATTGAAGCTTCCAAAAAGTTACCTTAACGAATGAAGTTGCATGTAGCACACACGCCCACGTATGACCTCCCCCCCTTCCCCTCTCTCCTCTTCCCTCTTCCATCCGCCCTCCTGCCTCCCCCCCCCTCTCTCTTCCTCTTCCCTCTACCATCCGCCCTCCTACCTCCCCCACCCCTCTCTTCCTCTTCCCTCTTCCATCCGCCCTCCTACCTCCCCCCCTCCTCTCTTCCTCTTCCCTCTTCCATCCACCCTCCTACCTCCCCCCCTTTCCCCTCTTCCATCCACCCTCCTGCCTCCCCCCCCCTCTCTTCCTCTTCCCGTCCAACCTACACACCCTCTTCCCCCCCCCCCCCACCTCCTTCCTACCTCCACCCCCTCTTCCTCTCTCCTCTACCTTCCAGGCGTGGTTATGGTGGTGCCACGACCGTCTTGCTACGTCAGCGCTACGTGCCGCCGCTCTACCTGCAGGTGGCGCCGCAGCGTCGTTGTGCGCTACAGGGAAACGTACGAGGCTACGGGTGACCTGTGGGAGTGTTCTCTCTCTCTTTCTCTCTTTCTCTTTCTCTCTTTCTCTCTCTTTCTCTCTCTTTCTCTCTTTCTCTCTCTATCTCTTTTCTCCTCTCTCTCTCTCTCTCTCTCTCTCTCTCTCTCTCTCTCTCTCTCTCTCTCTCTCTCTCTCTCTCTCTCTCTCTCTCTCTCTCTCTCTCTCTCTCTCTCTCTCTCTCTCTCTCTCTCTCTCCTCTCTACTCTCTCTCTCTTTCTCTCAACACTTTCTTTTAAGCTAATTTATATACGTGATACCGTGAATAATAGTTCTTATTGTAGGCAGAACAGACAACACTTAAATGTTAAAGGTCGCTCCACTTGCAATTCTGCGTTTCGAAGACAATTTCCATTATTGCAATAGATTACGTAATACAGCACACACACACACACACACACACACACACACACACACACACACACACACACACACACACACACACACACACACACACACACCTCTCTCTCTCTCTCTCTCTCTCTCTCTCTCTCTCTCTCTCTCTCTCTCTCTCTCTCTCTCTCTCTCTCTCTCTCTCTCCCTCTCCTCTTCTCTCCCTGTCTCTCTTTCTTTCTGTTCATTTTTATTTTAGTCATACCTTTCAAGGGTCTCCTCCTCCCCCTTCCCCCCTCCTCACTTTAGAAGTTGTTTTTCACCTCAAACGAAGAAGAAAAGAAAAGGAAAAGAGGAAGGTAATGAAGATCGAAGGAGGGGAAGAAGGAAAGAAAAGAAGGATGAGAAATTCATCAGGAAAAGCTCTCCGATACATAATGTAGAGTCTGTAAATACCTTTTCATATCATTATCTGTTGTCCATTATCCTCTGTTTCCCCCGCGAGTTAATGGATAGAAGAGCCACAAAGCCCCGACATTCGAGAGAGAGAGGCCGGGATAATGGGCCAATTTGCAATTATCCACAACCATCACGCATAATCGAGATCTGAACGAGTGACCGACTGTTTTTGCCGGCAAGGTCTCTGGCGATAGATGTAATTTTCCCCGCAGTGTGCTAAGAACAAAAAATATGCCTCCATTAACACTGACGATAAATAGCACGGAGTCTCCCCGAACATGAGAGTTGAGGATAATTTGTATTAATCAAAGATCTAAATGTGATTCCAGTCGGAGATAAGATTTGTAATAAGAGGCCGAGGTTAGTTTTAACCAATCGAGTGCGAGATAACATATGGCCCACCAATCAGCGTCCGGATTTCAACTCCGGGTTACGCTCAAGCGTTGACTTAAAATAGAGCAGACGAGGACAGCTATTTTGAGCGATAACATCTTCGGAATCTCATTACACCTTGAGCGTGAGCCAAGACTGAGGATGTAAAGAAAAAAAAGAAGAAAAAGAAAAGAAAAGATTTAAAAAAAAGAAAAAAAAAGAGATGCACGGAGTCTCTGGATTTGGAAATGCGAAGTGGCACTTGCAAGGCCCGTTTTGGAATACAGGTTACCAATGCAGCAGCTGGTCATTATTATCTGGCGGATTAGGGGGAATTAAGGACAAGAATTATATTTCATTAAAAGATTCTTATGATTAGACCCATACTGATTATACCCTTCGACTCGCGTATTCTCCGTCCGTGTGATTGAGGTTTCAAAGGA
>NW_028234416.1:31493629-31498629 GCF_977035675.1 Penaeus japonicus | reverse complement strand
CTATTTTCCTTCCCTTTATTTCTTGATTTTCCTCTTAAAACCAATCCTCTCCTTCCTACTTCTTCTCCTCCTTCGTGTGTTCTTCTTCCCCTCCTCCTCATACCCCCTTCTCTTCCTCCTCCTCCTCTTGACCCTTGTTCTTGTCATCGCCGTCTTCCTCCCCTCCTCCCCCTCCTCCTCCTCCTCCTTGCTTCTTGTTCTTCAATTTGTGGTTCTCCTCCTCATCCTCTTACTTCCCCTCCTCCTCTCCCTCATTCATCCACTTCTCCTCCTCCTTCTACTCCTACGCCTCCTCCACCATCATCTCTTCCTCCTCCTCCATCTCCATCTCCTCTTTCTCCTCTTCCTTCTCCTCCACCTCCACTACCACTTCCACTACCCTTTTCTTCCTCCTGCTCCTCCTCCGTTTCTTCATCATCTTTTTTCCTTTCTTTCTTCTCCTTCTACTCTTTATCTTCTTTTTTTCCCTCTTCCTCCTTCCTTTTTCTTTATCCTCTTCCTCATGTTTCTCTTCCTTTTCCTCACAACAGACTCACGAGACGTACCACAGCACAGTTCTTGGGTGGCCACATTATTATGGTGTTTTTATGTCTCCTTGCCTTTTTTAAAACCATGGGAATATAGTTCTCCCCCTATTAGTGCGTATGTCCTTTCAACCTATCACGCCGGACTTCAGATGTACTCAGCGTACTTGTAATACTGTACACTCGACGTACTTTTTGTACAAATCGCGCCAAATCACCACCTCGAAGACGTGTTCAATGCCCACCCACCTGTAATCCCATTTTCATGAAAGACTGTTGCACCTCATGAACTGTTCTTCCCACCTTTCCCGTGTCACGTCTAATACAACATATTTCATGAGTAGAAAGAATACCCGTATCTCTTTTTTTCTTTCTTTCTTTCTTTCTCTCACTACTTTTCTTTATTGCAGAGACGTTGAGCGAAAAAAGACTGACTAATTGCAGGAAACAGGCAATGTCGAGAGGGGCAAAATACAGTTCGGAAGCCGAATTAGTGCTTTCAGCGTCAAAGTATATGCATCCCAGATCAAAGTGTAAATACCACTCATTAAGAACAATTAGTAATCAACTTTACAGCTCGGCGGCGCGAAACATAAGGCAGTCGAGATTCCGCAACAATTACACTCGAAAATGGACCATATTGCAAGCTCAACAATCCGGAAATTTCTAATGAGAGTGATTTGATGTTTTTATCGATAGTTTATTAGCGTTAATAGCAGTGAACATTGTGAGTGATGGCTCTGAACCCTGCACGTAAAGAGGCCCTGAATGATCATCGATGGAGTGTTCGTGTTTGACGCATTTTCTATCTTCCTGTTAATTCCCTGCCCTTGTCGCTCCTTCATAACTTTCGGTGGGGTTGTGGAAAGAGGAATAAGGTTGAAGAGAGGCAGGGGCAAAGGGGCAAAGGGGAAGAATTAGGGCTACGTGGATAATGGATAGACAGAGAGGAAAGAAGGGGGGAAAGACACATAAGCCAATAGCCAGAAGGAAGAGGAGATGGGAATCAAAGGAGAGAGGGGGCAGAGGACGTAACAAAAAGATGAAATAAAAACATAAAACAAGAAATAAAGATTAAGAGGGGCGAAAGGGAAGATACAGATAAGATAGATGAATAGATATATGGAAACAAATAATAATAAACAGATCAGGGAAGAATAGTAGACACAGAAAACAAAAAGAAACAGACAGACACACAAGCACACGTCAATGCAAGAAATCGGACACAAAAGATAAAGAAACAAAAGACAGAGACGAATTAAAAACTGATTAATGCACACCACTCTTTCTTTCTGTCTCGGTAGTCACAAATTCGTCATGCTAAAGAAAGAAAGAAAAGAAAAAAAAGGAAAAAAAAACACGTGAATATGACAATGAAAAAGAAAAGAACACACAACACTTAGCTCCGGGAAAATAACATTAGTCGTTACACTGCAGAGAGGCGAATGCAGCAGTAACCTTGGGGGGAGGGGGGAAGGGGGGAGGGGGAAGGGGGAAGGGGGTGGGTAAGTGTCAGGAGGAGGGGAAGGAAGGGAATAGGTGGTAGGGGTAGGGGTAGGGGTGGGGGTAGGGGTAGTGGTAGTGTCGGGGGGGGATGGGGAGTAGGATGGTGGTAGTGTCGTGGGGGTGAGTGGTAGGGGGAAGGGTACTGGCCGAGTAAGGGGGGGGTAACCAAGTGGTAGAGAGAAGGATTGTGGCAGTAATGGGGAGGGGGGGAGTAGTAGGGGAAAGAAGGGGTCGAGAAGGTGAGGGGAGGAGAGATAGTGATAGGGATAGAGAAGAGGAAGAGGGGAAAACAGACGAGACACTGAAGGAAAGAGGGGGAGAAGGAGATAGAAGAGGACAGGGTGGGGGAAGAGAGAGAGAAAAAAAGGGGGAAAGGTAGTAGCAAAGGGGAAATAGTAGAGGGGAGAATAGCAATGTGGGGGGGAGGGGTGGGGAGATGATATTTTTCATTCCTTGTCCGTTGTTTTGTCATTGTCATCACCGATCAAAGCGTGATGTCCGCTATCATCACACCTTGTGCGTTGATGGACTTCAAAGTTTTTTATTTTGAGATGGTTATTTTTATCATCATGGTTATTGTTGTTGTTTCTGCTGCTGTTGTTGTTTTTGTGCCATGATGATTGTTATTGTTATTGCTGTTGTTTATGTCATCACTATTATTGTTATTGATTTTTTTGTTTCATTATTATTATCTTTTTTCATTGTCATCATCGTTATTGTTATTACTTTTATTTTTATCAAAGTTAGTGTTGGCATTCTTGTTGTCACTGTTATCATCATTATCATTTTATTGATATTTATCCAATGATAATCAATGTTGCTATTCTTGGTCTTATTATGACTGTGATGTTGTTGTTGTCATTATCATTGTTTTTTTTTTCTCTTTCTCTCATGACTGTTGACAATCTAACATTATCGTGGATGAAGTCATACCAGATTGCTCTGCAGATGACGTTGCATTCGGTTCTGATAGCGGTGAACAGGTCGAAGTAACAGGAGCTCATTCCATATTCGTGATAATGTTATGATTGGCAGAAAAAAAAAACAATGATTCGTTGGTTCTCCCGCATGCGTGTGAGATGAAAATCAGCTGATATTCGGTGCTCGGGCGACAAAACGACGGGGAAAAACATTTGGAGTGTTGATGAATACTCTAGATGGGCCTTTTTTTCAAGATGGTTTGTCTTGGGTGCGGGTTTGCTTGTTGTTCGATATTTAGAACTGTTGGATATGCTTATGGGCGCACGAACGCACGCACGCACACATACGTATAAAGACACACATACACATACACATACATACAAAGACACACATACACATACACACACGCACACACACACACACACACACACACACACACACACACACACACACACACACACACACACACACACACACACACTCACTCGTGTGTGAATTGAATTAGTGATACGGGTTTAGGTAAGAATTAAAAATTTTCACAGATATACATTTTTCATCTTTCAAGCTCTTAAAGTCCTCAACAGGAATGACTCATTCCTGCTGTTGCAATACAGTCAAAAATGGGGATTAATGCATTATTGTTTAATGTCGTGTCATTTTCTTTATAGATAGATGGATACTTAGTTAGAAGTAGGTATAGATATAGATAGATTGATAGATGATTAAACATTCGCTACCTATTGCATGATATATAATCATCATTTTATTAATTTCATATAGTCATAATTTTATATAGAGGTTGTTTCTCTGTTTCAATATATTCTGTATTTACGTTAAATATCACAAAGAGAGCAAGCAACAGATGCCCGAAGTATAAACCGTTTTTCCTTCCATTTGTTCTTTTTTTCTTTATTTTTTTATCTGACACCAGGAATGCACTTTTTCATGTGTGTGTGTTTAGCTGCAGGGATGACGGGGCGAGAAAAGTTCATCACGGAAGCTGCGAGATGATCCGGCCTCTCTCTCTCTTTCTCTCTCTCTCTCTCTCTCTCTCTCTCTCTCTCTCTCTCTCTCTCTCTCTCTCTCTCTCTCTCTCTCTCTCTCTCTCTCTCTCTATCTCTCTCTATCTCTCTCTCTCTCTCTCTCTCTCTCTCTCTCTCTCTCTCTCTCTCTCTCTCTCTCTCCCTCTGTCTCTATTTCTCTCTCTCTCTCCCTCTTTCTCTCCCTCTCTCTCTCCCTCTCTCTCTCTCGCTCTGTGTCTCTCTTAATCTATCTATCTCTATCTCTCTCTCTCTCTCTCTCTCTCTCTCTCTCTCTCGCTCTCTCTTACCCACTCTCTTCCTCCCTCCCTCCCCCATCTCTTTTTCTCTCTCCCTCTCCCTCTCTCTTTCTCTATCTGTTTATATCTTTGTCTATTTAACTTCCAGAAGCTAATGTGAATACGAAATATCGCTATTATTTCCCTATGTTGTGTGTGATTGTCTCTTTAAACTCTCCTAGTTTCTCTATACAATGACGTGTGGCGGCGTTGCTGTTTTAAATCGTAAGTCACTGATTCATATATTTAAAGATGTGTATAATTTTTTTTTCTATTTTTCAGTCGGTGACCAGATTTCCAGGCACTGCAAGTACGTGTAAGTACCTTCTTTATTTTTTCTTAAATTTCCATCATTTTTTTTTTAATAATTTGTTCATCTCCTCCGTTATCTCACGGCGTAGCACATCATAATAAACCTTCTGTGCGCAGCGGCGCTCTATTTATAAAAATAAATCTTTAAAAATATAGAAAAAAAGGAGAAACATAAAAAAAATGAAAACGGGGAAAAAACATGAAAAAAGGAGAAACGTAAGCATGAAAACGGGGAAAAACATGAAAAAATGAGAAACATAAACATGAAAACGGGGGAAAAACATGAAAAAAGGAGAAACATAAAAAATGAAAACGGGACATGAAAATGGGGGAAAAAACATGAAAAATACAATAAAAAAAAAAAAAAAAAAAAAATCCAGCCAGTCAACAGTACCAGCCTCGCCTTCAAGACTTACGGT
>NW_028234416.1:31486129-31491129 GCF_977035675.1 Penaeus japonicus | reverse complement strand
GTTAGAGGGTTGGGAGAGAGAAAGAGAAGAGAGAGAGAGAACAGAAGAGAAAAGAAGAGAGAGAGAGAGGGAGAGAGAGAGAGAGAGAGAGAGAGAGAGAACAAAGGAAAAAAAAACACACGCAATTTAACTTTTGGGAACGAGAATAGCAAAAAAAAAGGGTATCCACAATTATCCGAATGTAACTTTTGGGACGTCTAGCTAGGCAATTGTTTTTTTCCCTATTTTCAAGCTCCGGTCCAATTCCACATTCCAAAAAATTCCAAATCTCAGCCATTTTCATATAGATTCCACCGTTAATGTGTACTAGGTGGAGAGATCGGACTGTGGAAGTGTATATTAAGTTATGATAATGATAACTGATGGAACGAAAGAAGAAAGGAGGGGATAAGGGGTGAGCAGGTAGGGGGGGGGGAGGTTGCAAATTTGACATTTACAAGAGACTCAAAAATGTGTGGTTTGCTTATCATTTGAGATATTGGTAATTGTAATAGAAATGGATGATTTGCTCTAGCAAGAAATCAAGTATTACGGAGTATAAGAGGAAATGATAGAATATATTTAATTAGTTAACAGACAAAAGAGAAACAAATTCATTATCAATATCTTTATATCAAATAAATGATATGATAAACAAACAGTATGATATATTAATCACTACAATACATATGATAACAGGACACATAACAGCAAACATTTTTTTTTCTTCAAACAAGCACCAGATGGAGAGTACTTCTATTTATAAAAAAAAAAGTCTAGCCAAAGAGTGAACGAAATCCCCAAACCTGTGAGTCGATTGCTGTGCGTGAGAAGTGACATACTGACAGGAAGAACACATCAAGTAATCAGGAAAGATATAAGGCTATTGAAAGTGGTACCTTTCAGGGGTGAGTGTGGCGGAGAACAAGGGAGGGAGGCAAAGGAATACAAGCATATATAGAGATAGATAGAGAGAGAGAGAGAGAGAGAGAGAGACAGAGATAGACATAGACAGACATAGAGAAAGAGAGAGACAGAGATAGACATAGACAGAGAGAGAAAGAAAGAGAGAGAGAGAGAGAGAGAGAGAGAGAGAGAGAGAGAGAGAGAGAGAGAGAGAGAGAGAGAGAGAGAGAGAGAGAGAGAGTTGCGCACGTACACTCACGTACTGTCATCTAGAAGGAGGGGGAGGGAGAGGAAGGGAGGAAGGGAAAGAAGTAGAAACAGACAGGGTGAGAGGATCGGCGAGGAGAGGAAATGACTAAAGGATAAAGGCAGCGAGAGGGAGAGAGAGAAGAAAGGGTGAGGTAAGCATAACCCAACAAGAGAGAGAGACAGACAGACATACAATGATAAAGAGAGACAGACAGACATAGACAAAGAGAGAGAGAGAGAGAGAGAGAGAGAGAGAGAGAGAGAGAGAGAGAGCGAGAGAGCGAGCGTTCCTCACCTGAAACAAAGAGTAATGATTCTCCACCCCAAGTCATTAATCATTCACCTAGGAGTGACTTTCTTGCACAATCGGAAGTTGTTTCTACGGATGAACGTACCGGCAAATCGCTAGCGTAATGTGCATGTTTGGCGTTATTGATTATGAATATGGGGGGAGGGGGGGGGAAGGTGTAATAGGAGGGGGATTCAGGTAACGGATGGAAGGTGGGGAGTTGGGGAGCGAGGAGTGGGGAGTGGGGAGTTGGGTTGGGGGTGTCGAGGTAATAAAATGTGAATCCTTTACGACGGGATTTCGGTATAGAAATCAGGGCCACCCAACTGCTAAAAAGCCAAGTGAGTGATCGTGTATCTGCTTCGTGTTATCCATATTGGATAGCATGTGCGTAAAGTGCGTATCAGTTACTTGCGAAAAGGCTCGTAGTTTTATTTTATGCGTGACATTGCGAGAAACGAGGAGGGGGCTGAGCGAGATGGATGGAGAAGAAAGTGGTGGAAGAAGAGAATGAGAGAGGGGAGAGAATAGGAAGAGAAGGAGGAGAGAGAGAAAAGAAAAGAGACATAAGAGGAGGAGAGAGTGAGAAGAGAAGAAGAGAACTGAGATGGGAAGAAAGGAAAGGAGAACAGATGGGAAGGAAGGAAAGGAGAACAGATGAAGAGGAGAAGGAGAATGAAAAAAGAAGAGAAGAAGAGAATAAGGGGAGACAACTAGGACAGAGGGAGAAGCAGAGGAGGGAAAATAGAGAAGAGAAGAGACAGAAAAGACAAAACATACGGGTGAAAAATCTTGCAGTTGATCAATAGATATCTTTCAGTTAAACATGAATTATTAATCATGTTACATCAATAACTTGATGGAATGAGATGAGGAGGATACTTCACTCCGCGTCACCGAACAGCTTTTACTTCATTCATCAACATTCGCTCAACCGACCACTCTTAAACAAAAGTGTCCTCGCCACGTCAATATCGGTTTAATGTTTTCTCTGCAATTTATTGCAATAGCCGAGTAGTTAAAAACATCACATACGATGAATATACCGATAGCGAAATGATAATCGCACAAGAGAACACTCGTCAAAATCCGGTTTAAAAAATACATAAAATTAATAGTCGGAGTGAGCATCTTATAAACGGGGTCCGTCTTTTCCATTTTGTAGACTGCTTTGGTATACAAGTGGATTTTTCTTCACTCGGGCTTATGACTGGGATGATCTTAGTTAACAAACTCGGGTGAGAAATTACTGCTACGTTTATTGTGAATCTTAGTTTAAGCTGTTCATTGCAATTCGTTAATGTTGAATAAACATACATAGTCTACATTGACACACACACGCAAGCACACTCGGTTACATAACCTATATTGTATAAAGATATACACAAATTTTAATATATTTTTGTATATGACTGTTCGTACATATATATAGTAATTTATCTATCCACTTATTCATGTATTCATTAAGTATTAATATATCTATATTTACTTATTCACGCTCTCATTTATACATTTGCATATTTGTTTATTTAAAGATGTTCGTGAATGAAACATATTGTTAAAATGATAGTGATATATCCTGAGTATACAACACGTCGACACATCATACATCAAGAGGGGGACGAGCTGTCAACTTCCAGAAAGAATGAAGTAGACGAAGTGTAATTTTACACGTCATAAAATATATTAAATGCTTTTATTGCACCACTCCATTAGTTACTGGACTAAAGCCAATTCAAACATGCCGGTTGGTCATGCTTTGGATCTTCTGTCTGAGATATATATGTATATATATTTTTTTTTTTCGATAATGATTCTTATTTTTGTATTTTCTTGACAATGCATGACCTTTTAGTGGGTCTGCTAAATTCTCTGGAACTTAGTTATTGTAATAGATATTTTCGTCTTCAGATCAACGTAACTTTGACCTTCTAGGGAGATCAATACCTGGGATCATTACCACATCTTTTATGCATGTTGCACATGTCTTCTGAAAGCACGATAAATAATAATTATCACTCCTTGGAACTGATACGTCAGTGGAATTTCCAACAGTGCCAACACCTTTGGCACCACTGATGTCTGTTAACACAAAGTCCACCTCGAAAATAATGCATTTAATTCCGCCATCGTCACCATCATCATCACAGCTTTCGGTTTTATTCTCAATACTGTAACGCTATAGTCAACCACCTTTGTGATGAACACCATACTCTATACTGATGAACACTATACTCGGACAATAAATCAAACTTTGAACTTTGCTATATTGATATTAACGATACCACTACGATTCTTCGATGCTCACTTTTATAGACACGATATCACTTGCTTTTACGCCCCCCCCCTCCCCTTCCCACGCCTGTGAAACGACGGTATCATGACACCACCTCTTCCTCCCGCCCATTTCCATCCAATTTGAAATAGTGTCCAAAAGCACATGTAAGAAAGGGGGGTAGGGGATAGAATGGCCCTAGTCTTTAATTTTGTCAAAATCAGATTTTTTTTCTTCTTCAGGTCGAATTAAATTGATGCTAAATATGTTTTTTTTTTACTTGCGACGAATTTTGCCATATATTTCATTATGAGTACTGTTTTATTATTTTTTATTAACATTTCCTCTCTCAATTTTCCCTCTCATTTTTTTCCATGCAGGCGTAAGACAGGAGCTTTATAAAGAATACTTCCCTACCTCATCAGTCCCCCCCCATATCACCCTCTCACCTCCACCCTCATCCCCCTCCCCCTCCCCTCCACCCCCTCCCCCCTCCCCTTCAAAAAAGCCACCATCCCCTTCCCCCCCCTCCCTTTCCCCCTCCCCTTGTACGTGAAGGAGACGGAGACGCGCAGATCAACACAAATCATCCGGGCTGGACCGATCCTCAGCCTAAATCGCCCTTCTTTCTGGCCTTCTCACGCTAATGTCACCCGTAATGAGGGGTGCTCGAAGGCCCAGTGTCCCCTGCGATTGGTTAGTGTGTTTTCATTAGAAGGTTGTTTTTACTTCTTATTGAATGTATTCTTTTTATGAAGGCATTAGGCAATGAGCAAACTTCTTAACTGGGGACGGATTGTTTATTTTTTTTTTCTGTATTTGCGGTCTTTGGTCGTAATTTTGATTATTATTATGTTCTTTTTCTTTTCTTTTTTATCCTTTTTTTGTCGGTATTTTATATTTCGAACGAGATAGAAATTAAATCAAGCGAGACGAAGTAGAAAATTTATATACAAAACAGAAAAAAAAGAAATTGTAATAAAAAAAACTAAAAAAAAACACGAATACAGACACACAGCCACCAGGTAGACTTGATCTGGAAATGAAAAAAAAAGAAAAGAAAAAAAAAAACGAAAGATGGAATCAAGAAGCTAGTTCCCCCCCCCCCCCCCCCGTTTTCTTGGCCGTTCATGTGATAAATATCTTTCTTTGAACACGACATGGTTTAAGTGCTGATGAGGATAATGTTTTTTTGTATTGGGGTCTGGAAGTATTTTTACATCGAGCCGAGATGGAAGGAGGGAGTGAGAGAGGAAGAGGGAGAGAGGGAGGGAAGGAAGATGATAGAAGGAGAGAGGTAGA
>NW_028234416.1:31473629-31478629 GCF_977035675.1 Penaeus japonicus | reverse complement strand
CACCGAATCCCGCAAATGAGTACAAAAAATGGGGATTGGCGCGGTAAAGCCGGAGCGCGTGTGCCGGCGGCGCAGTTCGGGGGATGAGTGTCAATCGGTGACGGATCCCGCGAGAGGCGAGCGGCGGCAGCGGCGGCGGGAGCGGCATGATATGGGCGGCGAGGTGTCACGAACGCGTCATTTCTCAACGTCGGGACTAGGCAATCGGTAGGCTCGCTAATTGCGTTTGCTTCCGCGTCTTACGGTGACCTGCCGAGGGTATTCCTTATACAGGTGCCGCGTGCGAATTCCCTCTTCCGCTTGCCCGCGTAGGGAAGGCTACGACGCGACACTATTTTAAGGTACGTGCGCGTGAAAATACAGAGACTCGAAAGCGAAAGAGAAAAGGAGAAAAAAAATACACGCGGGTTCGTTTACTCGGATCACTAATGTACTTCGTTACACGCGATCGTTCGGACAAAGAAATAAGTGCACTTTAATTACAACTGCGTGGAATGTAGTCGCCGCCGTGGCCGGTAATTATTCCCCCCTATTAATAATTCAGCGCCTAGGCTTTTCAAATGTCGCGTCAATTCCACCGAGTTAATCATAGCCTCCGCTGAAAGAAAAACTTCTTCGCTGACCCTTTGTTGACGGGCCGCTCCGATATAGCTCATTGACATTTCGAAACAAACGTTTGACTCTCATTTCGCTGGAAGACAAAAGAGGAAAGCCAACCCCGACTCGCAGGCTCGAGTTGTGAGAACCTGTTGAAAAACACCTAAGCCATCCCATCCTCGCCGTAGTTATAAATCGGCCATAGTGCTTGTTATTGTTTTGAAGTGTGCGGCCGCGTAGACAGCTGGAGAGCGGTCGGTGTTTGTTTATACGTCGGACGTTGTTGCCACATTGTCTTCCATTAATGCCACGACTCATAAGTCTTCTTAAAGAGAATGTTGAGGCCATAATACAGGTGTGCATCAGCAGATAAATTGCACTGTATATCTGCAACACCATTAAGCCATTTAGTGTATGTGTTGTACTCCACATTCCAGCGTCTGAAGCTTACGAAGAGTGTCAAAAATTTGGGTTGGCTTGTTTTTCTTATTTCATCTCTTTTGTTGCCTTTTTAAATGACTTGAATGGACGTAAAGTGCCTGTACTAATAATCAACCTGATTGCATATCACTATCCGTTATCGGTAACCGCCGTTCATTTTCGGTAACCGATTCTGCTCAAATACACCCTTTTCGAGAAGCAATACCACCCTCACTTCAAAACCAACAAGATTCCACTCTCCTCCCCCCTCCCACCCCACCCCACCCAAAAAAAAAGGAAGATAAATGAAAATAGAAGGTTGGAAATTATAACATGAAATTTAGATGTGGTTCTGCATTTAGTTTGGTGCTCGGTTTTGGGCTAATGTATTTTCATCATTTTAACCTTTGAAAGATTTTAAAGTTTGAAAGACAAAGCAAGGTGGCGTGTGTATGTATTTAAGGCAGAGGGGGAGAGTGTGCGTGGGGAGGGGGTAGAAGGGAAGCTGGGGGTTGAGAGAGGGGGGGAGAAATAATGGAAGGGAGGCAACAAAAAGCTTACAAACATTATATGAAGGTGATAACGATTCAAAACTCGAATGTTATTATTCTAATGTCCCAAGTTCATGCAGGAATTATAATAAATAAATCGTCTTTGTTTATAACCTCCATATTTTCATACCTTGCAACCTGTGAATATGCTCTGGGTCGTCGATCACGCCCACGCGAGCGGTGTTATTATCAACGCAATTAAAACGCGACGGAATAATAGTCACTTGCAGTACAAAAGTTTATATTGGCTGGTAGCATGTTACAAACATATTCGTCAAGACTTTGATCTAAGTGAAAAAAAGGAAACGAAACAATACCCACGCCAATGAATAATTCCTGCACAAGGGCGCTTGAGTTTAGTTACTGGCTCGGAATGATTGCAATATATATATTTAATTTTTGCACGTTGCAATTGCCAATTAATCGCCAACGCTTTATGGCTGGATTTTGAGGTTCCAAGATTTATGTGTGTTGCGTGTGTTTATGCGTTTTTATGTGTCCACTTATGTTTGCGTATGTATTTATGTAAGTATATGTATATCTATGTATTTAAGTAGATTCATATATGTATGTATGTATGTATGTATGTATGTATGTATATGTGTGTAAGAGACTCTGTATTATATACCCTTATACGACCGGCATCATAAAGAATTACCTTCTGCTTCAGTCTCGGAATAAGTTTCTTAATATGTATGCATACATACATTCATTTAAATAACATTAGATCTGTGTTTATAATATGGGAGTGATGATGAATACTCACCTAGCTAAGAGGTTCGAAGGACAATTCGTCATAAAAAAAAGCGCAATTTGCATGCAGTCAAAAACGTTTGTCATCCGGTGATAAATGTAATTACCGCAACAATTAAGCCAGAGTAGTACCTATGCACGATGATAATTCTTAGGTTGTCCATCGGAGTAAATCAGGGTTCGAGAACAGAGTAATGGAAGCAAACGTGTAATTAGATACGTGTAAGTTATAGTTTCTTAGGTATGAATGGGTTAGAGGGGGAGGGGAGGGGGGAGGGGGATAGGAGATAGGGGTAAAGTGGCTGGGTGGGTGGGTGGGTAGGGGGAAGGGAGGGGGGGAAGGGGAGGGGTAGTTCTCTTATTGTCAAGAGGTGAAAGCAAACAAGTTTAAATTCCTTATTAGGGAATAAAGTGTAAGAGTGCGATCGTTTCTCAAGCAGTTGCACCGTCTTCTCCTCGTCTCCCCCCCCTTCCCCTTCCCCTATCCCTTCCCCCTCCCCCCTTCCCCCTTCTCTTCCCCTCCTCCTCCCCCCTCTTCCCCCATTACCCCAACCCTAGACGTTTATTTCTGCTTCCTTCCCGCGGAATATGAATGTTTTAGCTTCTTCTGAATAAAAGACTGTTTAGCTCTTCGGAAATGTTGAGTCGAGTCTTAATTTTACAATGTTTAATCATCTATTCGTCTTGTGAACTTGTAATTACAAAGTTGGTATTTCTTTTTCCTCGTAAATTATGCACACCTTTGTGTCTTCATAAATGGGTTGCTAGGTTGTGAAATTTTCATCGAGAGTTATTAACGATGTGAGTATTTTAGTATATGATCCCCCCTCCTCTTCCTCCACCACCTTTCTTACTTTCTCTCTCTCTCTATCTCTCAATTTCTCCATCTATCCAGCTTTATCCCTCTCTCTATCTATCTATATATCCATCTATCTATCTATATATCCATCTATCTCTCTCTGTATCTATCTATCTCTCCATTTATTTATCCTTATATCTCTTTCTCTCTTTTTCTTTCTCTCTCTCTCTCTCTCTCTCTCTCTCTCTCTCTCTCTCTCTCTCTCTCTCTCTCTCTCTCTCTCTCTTTTTCTCTTCTTTTTCTTTCTCTCTCTCTCTCTCTCTCTCTCTCTCTCTCTCTCTCTCTCTCTCTCTCTCTCTCTCTCTCTCTCTCTCTCTCTCTCTCTCTCTCTCTCTCTCTCTCTCTCTCTCTCTATTTATCTATCTATCTCTCCTTTCTCTGGCTCGCTTTATGATTTCGTCTATATCTTCTATATTTCTTTTTCTCCCTCCTTATCTCCCTCCCTCCCCTCTCTCTCCCTTCCTTCTCTCCCTCTCTCTAATTCCTCTATCTCCCTTCCCTCCCTCCCTCCCTCCCTCCTTCCCACCTCCCTTCCTCTCTCTCCCTTTCCTCCCCCCTCTCTCTCCCTTCCCTCCCTTCCCTCACTCTCTCTCCCTTCCCTCCCTTCCCTCCTTCCTTCCCTCCCTCTCCCTCCCTCCCCTCCCTCTCTCTCCCTTCCCTCCCTCCCTCCCTCCCTCCCTCCCTCCCTCCCTCCTTTCCCCCTCCCTCTCTCTCCCTTCCCTCCCTCCCTACCTCCTCCCCACCTCCCTTCCTTCTCTCTCCCTCCCTACCTCCCTCTCCCTCTCTACCTCCCTCTCCCTCTCTCTCCCTTCCCTCCCTACCTCCTCCCCACCTCCCTTCCTTCTCTCTCCCTCCCTACCTCCCTCTCCCTCTCTACCTCCCTCTCCCTCTCTCTCCCTTCCCTCCCTCCCTCCCTCCCTCCCTCCCTCCCTCCCTCCTTCCCACCTCCCTCCCTCTATCTCCCTTTCCTCCCTCCCTACCTACCTCCTTCCCACCTCCCTCCCTCCTCTTTCCCTTCACTCCCTCCCTCCCTCCCTCCTCCCTCCCTCTCTGCTACCTTTGTATTTTCGAGTTAATGCTTCCCGCGAGGAGTGGCGGCTGGCGATTACTACTGACCAGTGTGATGAGAATATTTAAGAAATTAGGGACGTTCACTGAAGCGAGGTCGGTCTGCTCTCTTTTTCTTTTTCTGTCTCTCTCTCTCTCTCTCTTTTTCTGTCTTTCTCTCTCTCTTTATCTTTCTCTCTCTCTTTCTTTCCCTCTTTCTCTTTCTCTTTTTTTCTCTCTCTCTTTCTTTTCTCTCTTTCTTTCTAAGTCTCTCTCTCTCTCTCTCTCTCTCTCTCTCTCTCTCTCTCTATATATATATATATATATATATATATATATATATATATATATATATATATATCAGTACACATAAATTCACGCTAGTTTTTGCTATCTCTGTCTCCTTTCCTCTCTCCCCTTTCCCTTCTCCCCCTCTCCCTCTCCCCCCCCCTCTCTCTCTCTCCCCCCCCCTCTCTCTCTCTCTCTCTCTCTCTCTCTCTCTCTCTCTCTCTCTCTCTCTCTCTCTCTCTCTCTCTCTCTCTCTCTCTCTCTCTCTCTCTCTCTCTCTCTCTCACACTCTCTCACTCTCTCGCCCCGCGCGCGATGTAATGAACTTTAATGAAGGCGCTCGTTCTTTTTCTTCAAACTTTTCCAGTATTTGCAAGATCTGGGTTTTCACGGTTGCTGGATACGTGGCCGTATTGTCTTTGTTTTACAAATACAAAGGAAAATGTTTAAGCCTCAGCAGTGTACACAAGGTATCGGCTAATTTA
>NW_028234416.1:31458629-31463629 GCF_977035675.1 Penaeus japonicus | reverse complement strand
CGCTAACATAGTCGGTGCATCGGAATAATATAATTATCAAATCAGTCTTTCAGATGAACATGCTCTTAGTTATATATATATATATATAATATATATATATAATATATATATATATATATATATATATATATATATATATGTATATATGTATATATGTATATATATATATATATATATTTATATATAATCACTGAAACACTGACATAATTAGGAGTTTAATCAAATCTTAATTATATGTGTATAATAGAAAGGGAGAGGGAGGGAGGGAGTGAGGGAAGGAGGGAGGGAGAGAGGGAAGGAGGAAGGGAGAGAGAGAAGGAGGGAAGGATAAAGTGAAAGAGAGAGAGAGGGGGGGTGGGCTGAGAGGTAGAGAGAGATATTGCAATGTGAGTGAGGGAGGGAGGGAGAGAGGGGGGGGGAGGAGAGTTGGGAGGTAGAGAGAGATATTACAATGTGAAGGACTCTGCTAATTCTTATATACCCAGTATTCTTTAAAAAATATATATATATATATATATATATATATATATATATATATATATATATATATATATATATATATATATATATATACACAACTGCTCGGCTACGTCAAAAGGGTTAACATGATACTGAAGTATGCCTGAGGTTTCCAGTCGCCACACTTGAAGATCAGTTTCCGATTAGAATGAACAGCAAATAGGTGGATTACCATTATTTGATCGTACCTTCACATTATCCCACGCCCTCCGCATATTGTACGTGTGTGCAATTCCCACGCTAAAAACGCTGGTCTCCGCGTCGACATCCTTGCATCAAACGCGATCCTCATAATCACACGTCTTCGCTAATCATGCAAGCGCGCCCACCACCGGTGCAATGGTGTGCATCCATCTCATCCACATGCTCTCACGCCCGCCGAGGTTTCGCTTCATCCACACGCGCCCGCATGCTCCGCCGTCCAAAGCCGCAGAGCACGTCGTCTGCCTCCTCCTCCTCCTCCTCCTCCTCCTACTATTACTTTTCTTTCTCTTTCTCCTCCTCCTCCTTTTCCTATTTTTCTCCTCTCCTCCTCTTCCTCCTTTTCCTATTTTTCCTCCTCTCCTCCTCGTCCTTTTCCTATTTTTCATCCTCTCCTTCTCCTATACCTCTTCTTCCTCTTATATCTCCACTACCTTTTCTTTTCCAATTCCTCCTCTTCCACCTACCTCTCTTCCTCCTCCTCCTCCTCTTTCTCCACTACCTTTTCTTTTCCAATTCCTCCTCTTCCACCTACCTCTCTTCCTCCTCCTTCTCCCCTCCTCTTCCTCCTTCTCCCCCCCTCCTCTTCCTCCTCCTCCCCCTCTCCTCTTCCTCTTCCTCCTCATCCACCTCCTCCACTTCCATCCTCCCGCCCACTCTCGTCTCCCCTTCATCGAGGCCCCTTAAACACCCCACCCCCAACTCCCCCCTATTCACCCATCTCCTCTCCCCCCCCCACTATCCCACCCTGGGTCCACCCCTACCCTCTTCCCTCTACCCACTCTACTTCCTCCTCTGTACCTCCTACACCGAAGCCCCTACCCCCCTTACCCTTTACCCCCTACCCCTTACCCCCATACCCCATCCTCCGTACCCCCACCCCATCCGCTTATCCCATACTCCGTACCCCCCTCTACCCCTACCCCCCTCTACCCCCACCCCCCCCCTCTACCCCCGTCAAGCAGCCATCACTTCCGCACATCTACTGTGTTTGTCGGCCATTAGACTCATTATCCGCGTTATGAGACGAGGTGCTGATAAACCGACTCGTACAATGAAATGAGTCAGTAGCGAACCCAGGCAGCGGGATAGAACTGTTACGCTTATTGGAGGAATTAAAACGTTGTTGCGGAATGAAGGTGGTGGGTATGGGGAGTGAGTGAGGGGGGGGAGGGGGGTTGGGGTTAGGGTGGGGGAATGGGGTGAGGGGGTATGATGGGTTTGGTGGTAGGGTTGAGGGAGAGGGAGAGGGAGAGGGAAGGGGTAGGGGGAGGGGTAGGGGTGTGAGTAGGAAGGGGTTTGTTGATCCGTCTCGATGTTTTTTTTTTTGTCTATGGGGGTTAAATATACGAAAAAAAAGATGAAAAAGAAGGGAGAGATAGAATAGGGGAGAGGGGAGAGGGTATAGGGGAGGGAAGTAGTTAATATGTGCAATTAGCAGCCATTAGCTTAATAAACGCAGCGAAGGAGGAGTGAAGGAAGGGCAGAGATCTTAGAAGGAACAAAGAGGGATGCTCGCGGGAGTCTGCCAGGGGGACAGGATGCTACGTTTAACAGTGGAACTACAACAAATTGTCATCTATTAATCTATTACTTCTCACCCACGGCTATCACTTGCCTCTATGGCCCTCTCCAGCCCCGATCCCCGTTGCGCGCCGTGTGCTCCCTCGTGCTTTCTGGCCGTGCTTCTTTTGCTTGCAGCTCTTGGGATATTTTGATTGTGGTGTGTGTGAGTGTGTGTTTTTTTGTGTTTTTTTTGTCTTGTGTTTTATTCGTGTTCTTTTTTTACTTATTTTTTTAACGTTTTTTTTATTTCTTTTTTATCCTCTGTTATTTTATTTCTCGATCACTTTTTCTCTAATTCTCTCTCACTGTTTCTTTCTCTCATTTTCTCTCTCTCTTTTTCTTCGTGTCTCTCCCTTTCCCACCATCCCTCTCTTTTATTCTCTTTGTATATCACTTTTAACCCCCCCCCCTCTCTCTATCCCTATGACAACATTAATTCCACCCCTCCACCCCCCGAACCCTCCACCCCACCCTGCCCCGCCCCGCCCCGCCCCCTTCCACCCACCTTCCCTCTCTCCCTTCCTTTCCCTATTCCATCTTTCCCACGAGTCATGTCATCTCTCCAATATCCTTCCACTTAATATGCTCTCTTCGCATTTCTCCGTCTGACGCGTCTTTATTCAATTATCTCCTTAATCCTTTGCTCTCCTCTCGCCTCTTCATCCACGAAACGCATGTTATCACATCCATATCACGTCACTTTATTTTTTTTTCTCTCTCTCTCTCGGTCACTCTTTCTCCTTTTTCTCTCCGTTAAGTGCTGCGTTCTTTGTTTTTGTTTTTTTCTTTGTTTTTCTTTCTACTTTCTTCTCTTCTCCTCTGCTTCCTTCCTTCTTCGTGTTCTTTTTCTCATCCCCTATCTCCTTCTTTCCTTCCTTACTTCATTTCCTAATTACTTTTTCTTCCTTCCTCCTTCCCATTCTCCCCTCGTTTTCTTCCTTCCATCCTTTACCTTCTTCTCCCCCTTCCCCCTTTCTTCATCTCGCACCTCTTAGTTCTTTCCCCTTTACCTCCCTCTCTCTCTCTCTCTCTCCTCTTTACGTACCACCTCCCTTCCATCCTTTCCTCCTTCCCTCCCTCCCTCCTTCCTTCCTTCCTTCATCTCCCATCTCCCATGCACCCCTCCTTCCTTCATCTTCCATCTCCCATCCTTCCCTCCTTCCTTCCTTCCTTCCTTCCTTCCTTCCCTTCCCTCCTACCATCATCTCCCACCTACCCTCCATCCCTCCCTCCCTTTCCCTCCTTTCATTCCTTCATTTCCCACCTTCCACCCCTCCTCCGTCCCCTCCCTCCCCTCCCTCCCTCCTCTCCCGTCCCTCCATCTTATGCCCAACACGCTGGTAATTACAGCTTGCATTACCAGCCACCTCGCACCCCATCCGGCTGGCTTCAACTCCTTCGTCTCAATCATCGTTTTAACCGATTATTTGCGCTAATTGTTTCCTTCCTCCGGCCTGTCTCTGTCTGCCTGTCTGCCTGTCTGCCTTGCCTTGCCTCGCTACCCCCCACCTCACCCCCTACCCCCCCACTCTCCCATCCCCTAACCCCTTACTCTCCCATCCCCGACTCTCCTCACCTCCTTCCCTCCTTCCTACCATCACCACCACCCTTCCATCCCCCACCCTACCCCTCCATCCCCCACCCCCACCCCCATCTTCTCGTGTCTTCGTCTCTCACATGTTTCTTTCTCGTGATCGCTAATTGCCTCATTACATCATGCAGATCAAGATGGAGATCATGATGAAGGCTGTTTTGGACGACGCCCTCCTGCGCGCTGCTCCCCCCACCCCCCCACCCCTTCTAGCTTGTTGCATGACCCCTGCTGTCTTGTAGTGAATGCAGTTGATTTTTCCCCTCTCGGAGTTTTTTTTTCCCCTCTGTTTCTCCTTCTTTCACTCCTCTCTTCTCTCTTCTCTCTCTTTGTCTCTCATTCTTTCACTCCTCTCTTCTCTCTTCTCTTTCTTTGTCTCTCATTCTTTCACTTCTCTCTTCTCTATCCCTCATTCTACTCTCCTCTCCTCCCTTATCATCTCCTCTCCTTTTATCTCCTCTCCTCTTTTGTTATCTCCTCTCCTCTCCTCTTCTATCATCTCCTCTCCTATTCCTTCTCTTCTCTCTGTTTCTCACCCATTTTCACCCCGTCTCACCCTCTCTCCCTCGCTCTCTCTTTGTCTTAATTCCCTCTGTCTCTCCGAAGCTTCCTGTGTCCCTTGAGAATTACCTTATTAAGATTGACAGTGTAATTGCAGCTGCGTCCAGGTGGGCGCCGTCGGATGTGCGGGCGGAGTGGGCGGAGCGGGGCTACCTGGAGGCGCTGGTTGCACGCTGGCCGCCCGCAAGGGATCGCCTCGCCGGCCCTCGCTTGCTTACCTGCTCTTCTAGCTTTTCACATGCGCATGTGGGCGTTGTCGTGCGAATGCAGAACTAGTTTACACACTTGCGAACGCTAAAGCTTACTGATGCTGTCACTCAGTCACTAAAACGCCCACACATACACGCGCAAAAAGCACAGAAGTGCAAGCACGCACACACTCACACTCGCTCACTTACTCCCTCGCTCCTTTACTCACTCATTCACTCACACACTAACTCACAAACACACACACATACACACACACACACACACACACACACACACACACACACACACACACACACACACACACACACACACACACACACACACACACACACACACATACACATACACATAC
>NW_028234416.1:31446129-31448629 GCF_977035675.1 Penaeus japonicus | reverse complement strand
CTTACTGTAAATAGAATCACGTTTACAACCATTTGCAACAAGTCAATAAGAATTATAATGATTATCAATGCTGGCCAAAAATCCTCCTAAATGTATAATAACTATTCATTGTATTTCGTTTTCACCGGAAGCACGTTTGTGAGTGTGTGTGCAAATGTATGTGTGTGGGTGGGCGGGCGGGCTGGCGGTGGGGGGGGGGGGGGATGTGTGTGCGCGCGCGCGTAATGAGACAGTTAACGACACGCTTCGTCATTCTCTAAATGTAAAGCCAAGATGACATGAATATATAGTACGCATATACTTAACTTTATGGTGATGTCAGTATACAGAATATCCTCAGCACATATCTGGTCTCATTTGCTGTAAATATCAATTACTCATATATAGATTGGTGACAGTTTAAATCACTTTGTGAATTGAATGGGTATACTGATAAACAAAAGCCAGTTGGCCTGTTTTTGTTATTAAACAGATAATACTGTATTTCTTTTTTTTCCGTTCGTGATATTTTCATTAGTGTAATTCGTAATGATATAGTTAGAATGGACAAAACAGTCTCACGTTGCAATGAATAACTGTAATAGATACTTAGCAGGAGTTACACTTCGTGCAAGATGTACTGCACCAATTTCTAAAAAATATTAAATAGCAATTAAGGGCTTGTTATCTTAATGATTATGACCGTGACACAATACTTATAGCACCTCCTTTGAACAACTTCCTTACGAATATTCTTGAACAAAAATCCAAACACCGCATAACGTCTTCGATATTCATTACTCCAGAGACCGAATGACACTTATGCCATCTCCCACGACATGCAGAGAATAAGAGCGGTTGAAATCTCTCAAGAAACAACAATTTTAGGAGGTCAACGCTGGGGTCTTTCACATCACTGTTGCCAAATCCTGGATCACACGATAAGCCTCGTCGTTAAACATTGATGGGTTATGCCTGGCTGCGTCCACCCACCCACCACGCCCACCGCTTGTTAGCTTCGCGCCCACTTTTATTCTTTATTATTATTTTTTAGTTCCATTTTTCACCCCCTCTGTTTCTTTGCAACAGGCGGCACAGGGCGAGAGAGCGAGCAAATCATGGCATCTTCAGACCTGTCACTGAGCAAGAACAACTTTAGCTCCCAATATTTTAAGTGGCTCCATTTTAGTCCAATTTGTTCATTACTCGACAATAACTGGTTCATCAGTGGGAGAGGTTCCTTGCTGACGTCACAGGGGACAGTGCCACGTGACCTGCCGACCCGACCCCATCGTCACACACCCGTACCGTAACGTAGCGTTGGGAGTGGGGGTGATAGAAGAGTGGGGGGAGGGGGGGAGGGGGAGGGCATCGCATGGCGTAACTAACCTGTCAACCTTCATTATGCGGACAAACGTTTGTAGATATATTGACACATGCACGCACATACATACGGGTCTAAAATGATACGCAAACATACATACGCACATACACGATATTCCAAGCGCGATCAGTTTTGACTGCTGAACGCGTGTTTTTATTTTAATTTTATTCGTTACATATTTATTTATTCTTACATTTATGTTTCCTTCTTTTTTTTGGTGGAAGTTGGAATTGCATGAATGTGTGGATAATTATAAAGCAATATGGAACGCTACTATTCTGATGGATATAAACGTCAGATGGACAGTAAAATATGTATTCGTGTTGAATTTGTAAAATCATTTTACGTATGAACGGACAGGAAACGTCAGTCAATACGAGAACAAAGATATTTTGTATGAATAAAGATATTTTGTTTTTGCATTCTTACACACAGACGCTCTTCTCTCTCTCTTTTTTTATTATCTCTATGCACCCGTCCCCTGCTACCCCCCCCCTTTCTCTCTCTCTCTCTCTCTCTCCCTCTCTCTCTCTCTCTCTCTCTCTCTCTCTCTCTCTCTCTCTCTCTCTCCCTCTCTCCTTCCCTCCATCCCTCCTCCCCCCTCTCTCTCCCTCTTTTCTCCCTCACCCTCCCCTTTTCCCCTACTTCCTCCCTCCCCTCCTTCTCTCTCTCTCTCTCTCTCTCTCTCTCTCTCTCTCTCTCTCTCTCTCTCTCTCTCTCTCTCTCTCTCTCTCCCTCCTTCCCCTCCCTCCTTCCCCCCTTCCTTCCTCCCTCTTCCCTCTTTCCCCGCAGCATCATTTTCTTTTCAATAAAGCTGCTTTCGCCCAACACCCACCGGTACGATAACACCCGGTAACCCAGTTCCTTTTGAAAACCGTAGTGATGCTGTCGATTAGCATAGAAGCCATGAATTATTGATACAATATAATGCTGCGCCTTGACTCTTAAGGAACATCTCGCCGCCCTTACCGATGTCTGGGAAGATTACTAATGACCCCGCATCGCTTTACGTCGTGGAGATAGGGGGGAGGGGGAAGAGGGAGGGGGAAAGGGAATTGGATGGAGGGGAGGGGGATTGGTGAGGTGAGGAGGGGGGGGAGGGGGATTGGAAGTTGGGGAGGAGGGGGGAAAGGGGGA
>NW_028234416.1:31438629-31441129 GCF_977035675.1 Penaeus japonicus | reverse complement strand
GCTGCTCCTCTCGGTCCTCCTGCTGTCCCTGCTTTTATCTTGGCGTTGCTGCTCCTCTCGGTCCTCCTGCTGTCCCTGCTTTTATCTTGGCGTTGCTGCTCTTCTCGGTCCGTCCTCCTGCTGTCCCTGCTTTTATCTTGGCGTTGCTGCTCTTCTCGGTCCTCCTGCTGTCCCTGCTTTTATCTTGGCGTTGCTTCTGCTCTTCTCGTTCCTCCTGCTGTCCCTGCTTTTATCTCGGCGTTGCTGCTCCTCTCGGTCCTCCTGCTGTCCCTGCTTTTATCTTGGCGTTGCTGCTCCTCTCGGTCCTCCTGCTGTCCCTGCTTTTATCTCGGCGTTGCTGCTCCTCTCGGTCCTCCTGCTGTCCCTGCTTTTATCTTGGCGTTGCTGCTTCTCTCGCGTTTTGTTGCTGTCATTCTGCTTTCTTTTTTCCATATTAGATTTAAGGATTAGTTTGATTGTATTATTTTCACTAGTTTTATGTTTGTTAGGTGTGTGTGTGTGTATGTACGTTTATGGTCTGTGCACATACTGAATGGATAACCAGTCACGCGGTTTATTCATATGATAATATATGTGTATATATATTTATATGTATGTGTGTGTATATATATATATATATATATATATATATATATATATATATATATATATATATATATATATATATATATATATATATATATATGTATTGTGTGTGTGTGTGTGTGTGTGTGTGTATACATACATACATACATATATATGTATATATATAGAATATATATATACATATATATATATATATATATATATATATATATATATATATATATATATATACATATGTGTGTGTGTGTGTGTATGTTTATATATACACACATGTATATATGTATATACATATGTATATATACATATGTGTATATATATATATATACATACATACATCATACATACATACATACACATATATCATATCATATCATATGATAAGATAAAACGATAGCATACCATGAGAGTAAACAAATAAACAGAAGCAATAGATATGGGTAACCTTTTCCATGTCGGCGAGGTTGTAAATTGCCATGTCGTCGGTATAAGAATCTGACACAAAGGAGATGAAATTCAGAAGCAAAGAGGAAAAGGGGGGGGATCGTCTTGAGTACCCCCCCACCCCCACCCCTTAGGTACATCCCACCCCCCTCCCTCGTATAGTGGTTGTAAACAAACGTTTCTTCTCAACCAATATAAATGCAAAATTCCGCATATTGAATGGCGACAGGTCCGTCCAATTCCTTTCTGTCTCTTCCTCTCTTTCTTCGCGTTTGCTTTTTGTGTTTCTTTAGTTGGATTCTCTCGGTCTTGGCGATTTGCGAATTCGATATCGCTAATTGCAGAATTGAAGGAGGAGAGAGAGAGAGAGAGAGAGAGAGAGAGAGAGAGAGAGAGAGAGAGAGAGAGAGAGAGAGAGAGAGAGAGAGAGAGAGAGAGAGAAGGAAAGAGAAGCAAAAAAGGAGAGAGAGAGAGAGAGAGAAGGAAAGAAGGACAAAAAACAAAGTGAGAGAGAGAGAGAGAGAAGGCAAAACAGACAAAAATAGAAGAGAAAGAGAGAGAGAGAGAGAGAGAGAAAGAAAAAAAGAGTAAGGAAGTGTGATAGAGATGTGACCTATACAACGAGGAAGACAGCATACATCTTATACATATATAGTTGCAATGGGTAATCTACTTTTCAAATAAAAAAAGAATTATGATAAATAAAAGAAGTAATGATTATAAAAAATGAAATAGAATTACAAACGTAGAGCCTTGCTTAACCCTTTCGTACTATCAGCCATAGAGTTCCCTGACACGAGATGGCAAATTAGCCCTTAAGTACCAAGAACAAAGGTTCGAAATACCCTGAACTCAAAGAACAGATAACCCAAATGGAGTCACGGTAAGCATCTAATTGCGAGCTCAGATCAGATTAAAAGATATGGGTATGCGACCCCAATGGTTTATTATACTGTTAATCACGACATGTAATACCACCTCATGCCACCTCGCACAGAAACCCCACTGGTGAAAAGGGCAAAAGAAGGAAGGAATTTGATGTCCATATACCCGTCATCTCCTGCTATACCAATGCCTTGGAGTCGGATTTAAACGTCGTTAAAATTTGTGTTTATGGTTCAATAAAAATGTGGCAAAAATAACTCGCTCTTTCTATAAGGCAAACTTATTTATATTCATTGAGTTTTAAATACTAGGTCATAATTAGCTTTAGACTTTCGTATACATATCTATGTATATGTATTTCAATGCATGTTTAATTACAGACACACTCTAAAGCATTGCTCATTTGATGAAAACGCGGGCTTGTACCCGTAAAGCGATTAATAGGCAGTGACTAGCCGATAATGTACTATATAGCGAATGAAAGTTAATTCCCAAATCTGCTCTACTTACATGTGTCAATGAGATATCATCGTGAATATGTTTGTTAGGAAACCGACCGAAAACCGTTCGTAAGTTATATGGTAGTATT
>NW_028234416.1:31423629-31426129 GCF_977035675.1 Penaeus japonicus | reverse complement strand
CAACACACCAAACACAAAAGAGAGACAGAGAGAGCGAACGAGAGGAAGAAAACACACACAAGACACACACTGGGCACAATTATTACAATGGGCACAATGAGCACACTAACTACAATGGACACCCTTGAGCACAAAAACACACACGAGACAATACACTTTACAACTCGAAAGGAAAAAAAAGACATAGATTGCCAACTCAGCCGTGCGTTTGTGTGATAAGGATTGGCAGAGGGAGGGAGACACACCTTCCACAAATGTCCAACGTTTTAAGAACAATATGAAGCATTATTGACCAAAAAAGATGCCGTTTCTCGGTACCTCATTGGAAAGGGGATTTAAGCTTTTTATTTTATTTATTTATTATTATTATTATTATTTATTTATTTTTTATTTTTTGTTTATTTATTTATTTATTTTTTTTTTTTTGGGGGGGAGATGTAATTTTATGGCTTTGGCAGATTATATATAGGTCTGTTGAGGAAAAAAAAAATATTTGTGGTGAAGTGGAATATAGAAATGTTGAGCTATTAACCTTGGGGAAATATTGGGACCAAGTCCTTTAGAACTTTCTTTTAAGTAGACTTCTAGTATAATGTTAGTTTAAGTTGGCACTGTGAGAGTTGGTACCACGAAATGAGGATTTGTGTTCCTTGAATGTTCCCTTGTCTTCAAAAATTATATGAAGTTTAAGTGTTAGAGGCAGACAAATACTTTCATGTTAAGTACACGTCAATAAGGTCTATCAAATATTCACGCATTCTCTGTGTCCCTTAATATCTCTTACGACATAATCAATATACATATTTTTCCGAACCCGGACTTGGCCCGACGAAAAATCCGGGACGTTGAATTTTGTTGCACTTCAACTCGCCAAATTATGCGAAATGTCACTGGAGCACCTTAACTTAGCCTGTGACCACCAATTACACACGTTGCCACGCCCTCCGCGCCCACACACGCCCATGTGGCACCAAGAGCGGCCGGGCAATCTCCATGCACTGTCCTCGGTTGCAAGGAAAGATGGATGCAAGTGTTTATTCAACGTCTGACCGCACCACCCTTACGTCCGCCTACATTATCTGTCATATTGTGTGTTTTGAGTGTCTCTCTGTGTCTGTCTTCGTGGGGCTGTGTGCGTGTGCGTGTGCGTGGGTGGGGGATTGTCTGTTCTTTTGTGTGTGTGCGTGAATGAATGAATCCAAGTATGTTTGTTTGGCTTTGTGGGTTGTCTCCATGAGTTGTGTAGTTTGTGTTATGTTATTTTATAGTGTTATATGTGTATGTCCTCTTTGTTGATATCCTAATTATTTTGATCTTCATCACCACCACGACCACCACCACCACCACCATCATCATCATCACAACCACTATCATCATCATTACCACCACTATCATCATCACCACCACCACCATCCTCATCATCACCACCACCATCATCATCCTCATCATCATCATCACCATCAACATCACCACAGTCGCCCTCTCTATCATTTTTACGAATCCCGTCTTCTAAGAATCCATGCATTTCACTCTAAAGAAAGACATCGTTCATATAGTTTGCATGTGATTATGGAAATGGCTTTGTCATCCTAAATTTGCTCGTCTCAAAAAATCAAGAGTTGAAAGGTGGTTATTTCTTGTCTTGGATGCAGATGTTTTTGCATACGTAAATATGATATTTTTTATTCGATATGCTTCCCTGTCTTTACTGTTGGCGTTTATGATGTGTATTTTTTTTAATATATCTTTTTTGTATTTTTTGTTCAGTCTCTTTCTCTATCTGTCTATCTATCTATCTATCTCATTCTCTCTCTCTCTCTCTCTCCCTCTCTTTATCTCTTTATCTCTTTCTCTCTCTCTTTCTCCCTCCCTTCCTTGTCTATCTCTTCTCTCTTCCTCCCTCCCTCCCTCCCTCTTCCTTCCCTCTCTCTCTCTCTCTTTCTCTTTCTCTTTCTCTCCTTCTCTCCTTCTCTCTCTCCCCTCCTCCTCTTTCTCCTCCTCCTCCTCCTCCTCCCCCTCCCTTCCTTAGCTCCTCTCACCCTCTTATCCCCTTCCTCTCACCCCATCTCCTCTCCCTTTATCCCCCCTCCCTTCTCCCCCCTCCCTCCCTCTGCCCGTCTCCGAATCCACAGTGAAGGAAAAGGCGCCCTTATCCACCGTCACACCATGTTCCGAGCCCTTTTTGCGATTTCGGCTGGAATTATACGTTTATTTATGCTCTTCGATTTTCTATTTATTTCCGACGACGTCTGAAAGCGTCTCCTTTTCTTGGTCGACGCGAGAAAGAACTCGAAGGAACCGACGTTATGCATAGACGAACTATTTGATGTATATAAAAAAAAGAAGAGAAAGAAATGAAAAAAAGCGGTATTTTAGCGACAAGAAAGGTTCTTGATGTTATGCAATATGAGAGCATAGAGAGGCATCGCACGATCGAATCTCTGTATTAATTCATGGGTGCCAGAGTTCCGCTCAAAATGTCCCCAAACACACGTTATTG
>NW_028234416.1:31413629-31418629 GCF_977035675.1 Penaeus japonicus | reverse complement strand
TTCATTAATTTTTTTCTTGTCACCACCATAACATCATTGAGTTTAAGAGGCTGTTATTTCGGTTTGCACAAAGAACTAAGAAGCAGTTTTACTGATTTATGTAATGGTTTGTACAACTTGTATTTTCCTTGCCTGATGGAATTAAATGTTTTGTTGTCTATTTGTTTATTGACTTCGATATTTAAGCTCATTTATTATGGTTAATTCATAACCTGTATTTTGGTTATTGGAAATTGAATTCAGTTGCTTGCCATTGAAACAACAATCATTTTATATCTAATTATTTTTGAAGGTAAGAATAGAAAAAAAGTTAATTCGTTTACTGATGTACATGTTTTTACTAGGAACAGTAGATTCAATCAGCACTTGTGTAGTTTGCAACATCTGCTAGCAAATAACACCTGTCTGTGCTTCTTGTAAGCAGGCTGCGGAAAAAAATAATATATACATAATAAAATGCAATGACGTCAATACCGAATAGACATGTGCGATAACAAAATGATTTGACGTCAGTGCCTCACGCCATACACTACCGCGTCACGTTTGCTTGTGAATTTATTAAGGTAAGGAAGCTTCTGTTATTTCTAAAAGCACTGTAAGTACATAAAAGCGGTGAAGAAATCTGTACAATGTCCTCCGCTATCCGCCTCCGCTTAATGATACCTTCGGACTAATGGCACGGCCTTAAACATTGTACGGACCCAGAGAGTCGACCGGCATGAAAAAAAATGGAATGAAGTCTCTCTCTCTTCTTTCCGGTTGAGTAGATAATTCGGATAAACGACGCCCTCCAACGTTACCCTCCCTCTCCCCCCCTCCTCCACATCCCCTATATCCTAACCCCCCTCCCCTTCCCCCCATCCGCCCCCACCCACCCCACTCCGTCGCCTTTCGCCCCTCGCCCTAGCGTGACTCAGCACCAGGTTTCACTGCTGAGCAAATCTGATGATTAATGTGAATTTTTTGGTGTGGCCGCTCGGGGTAATTTCCTTTGTGCTTTCGTCGCTGGGGGAGATTCGTTGTCGTCGCAAGCATCGCGGCCTTGAGCCCTTCGCACATCCGGGACTCGCCGTTGCCCAGATAACGCGGCGATAGATTCGTCGGGGGACGGCGCGGCGCTCCCCCCTTCACCCTCACCCTCACCCCTTCCCTCCCCCCCACCCGCCCTTCCCCTCCTCACACACACATACAGTGCCTCCTCATTGTCTGCGAAGAGAGAAAAAGAGAATCGTTTTTTTTTTTCCTTATACTTATAGCTCTTAAATATTCTCCGTATATGATTGTTTTTTATTTTTATTTTTTCCTTATTCTTATAGCTCTTAAATATTCTCCGTATAAGATTGTTCTCTCCCCGATCTCGAAGTCGAAGTAAGTCTTCCAGACAATATACAGTATTTGGAATAGATAGATATATATGTGAATGAAAAAAGAGTGCTATTTATTAATTTTTAAACGTTTTTGGACTGGTTTTAGTTATTTTAGCCTCTTCCTCCCCCCCCTACAGATACACTTCCCGCCGCCTTCCTCCCCCCCTCCACTCCCTCTTCCCGGACCAGCGGAGCTTTGGGATCAATATATTAAAATGACGGTGATGCATTACTTACACCAACGATATCACACAATGGCCCAAAATATTTCCCTTCGTGGAAAATTATATAAAGAGGGGCCGTATTTTCATATTATTTGCGCGTGCTCTCTCTCTTTCTCTCTGTCTCTTTCTCTCTCTCTCTCTCTTTCTCTTTCTCTTTCTCTTTCTCTTTCTCTTTCTCTTTCTCTCTGTCTCTTTCTTTCTCTCTCTTTCTCTCTCTCTCTCTTTCTCTTTCCTCTCTCTCTTTCTCTCTCTTTCTTTCTCTCTCTTTCTTTCTCTCTCTCTCTTTCTCTCTCTCTCTCTCTCTCTCTCTCTCTCTCTCTCTCTCTCTCTCTCTCTCTCTCTCTCTCTCTCTCTCTCTCTCTCTCTCTCTCTCTCTCTCTCTCTCTCTCTCTCTCTCTCTCTCTCTCTCTCTCTCTCTCTCTCTCTCTCTCTCTCTCTCTCTCTCTCTCTCTCTCTCTAACAAACTTTCTCTGTTAGAAGGTGAAAAATGGCATTCTAGAGAAGAAGAGAAAAGAAGTGATACGACACAAACAACGGAAAAAAAATCACCCAAAAACAAATTAATGAAAAAAAAAATAAAACGATTGACACTCCCCCTCTTCTTCCTACTCAGTACACACCTTTCAAATACATCCACTCGCCCCCCCCTCCCCCACCCTTCTAGGAATCCATCCACTCGACGACCCCTCGATCCATCCACCTCACCCTGACTCCCTCCGCCTCCGCGACGCCTCTACGCCGCCCTCAGGAACTCCAGAAGACGCCCCCTTGACCGTCAGCCTTCTCCTGACGACGGTCGCTTCCGTCTTCTGACACCTCGACCATTTCCTTATCATGGGGGATCTAATCTACTCTGCTTGCAATGTTTTATTTTATTTTATTTATTTATTTATTTATTTATTATTATTTTTTTTTTTTTGGGGGGGGGGAATGTGTGTGTGTGTGTGTGTGTGTGTGTGTAGAAAGATAGCCACACACACGCTGCATATCTAATGTTTACCCGCATGAACGCCGTATCCTTTTCCTTATCCACACTTCATATATATCCCCTTTCCATCTGCGCGCTTCCAGAACCCCCCTCCCCCCTCCCCCATCCTCCAACCTCCCACCCATCATTCCATCCACGACCTTTATCCCAACTCTCCCCCCCCCCTACTACCACCCCCTTGCCCGTTAAATCCCCCCTCACTCCCCTCTTACGAACAGCACCCCCTGCGGACCAGCCAAGACTCTCCCTCCCTCCCTTCCCCCCCCTTTCCATGCCTCCTGCCCCCCCCCCCCTGGCCCTCCCTCCTTCCTGGCCAACGATCATTTATCTTCGTCTATGTAAACCTGACATCGCCAGACATACGTATGGTCTGAGGTGATTGCAGGGTGTTAATTGTGAAGGTGTGTGAATGTGTGTGTGTGTGTGTGTGTTTGTGTCTGTACTAAAGAATGTGAGTGTGAGAAAGAGAGACTGTGCGAAGGTGGTAATGGGTGAGGAGAGAGAGAGAGAGAGAGAGAGAGAGAGAGAGAGAGAGAGAGAGAGAGAGAGAGAGAGAGAGAGAGAGAGGGAGAAGTGAGTTCAGCATAATTGAAAATATTTCACATTCTGATTATTAGATTTTTCCCCTGTTATCTTGAGATTTTTATATGGAAAATTATTAGAGATTCATCATTCCGAGTTCCGAGTCATGGTAAAAGTGAAATATAATTTTCATCGTAAAGAAACAAAAAATCCGTTCTTCCTTTTTTTTCTCTTTTCTTCACCTACTCCACTTTCTCCTGCTCTTCCTCACCTTCCTTCTCTTTCTGCGATCCATCGCATCCCTCTCATTCCCTTGCTCATTCTCCTCTCTTCCCCTACATCCCCCCCCCTCTCTCTCTCTCTCTTGCCCCTCTTCTTCTTGTCCTACCTCCGGTCCCTCTCTTACCTTCTCCCTCTTCCTCCGCCCTGTGCCCCCCCCTCTCATCTTCTTCCTCATTCTCTGCCCTCTCCCCCCCCCACCATCCTCTCATCCGCTATTCCTTTCTCAGCACCCTCTCTCCCCCTCTTCCTCTCTCTCCATCCCCGCTACGCTGCCCCCCTTAACCCTCCTCCTCCTTCGCCCCCCCCCCCCCAAGCTCCCCTCTCACCATCTCGTCCCCCTGTTTTTCATCTTGCAAGAAGATTGGTCGTCAATGTGATTATAACAGCTTCCCGTACATCCTGGAATCCCATTTTACTATTCATAATCAGGTCTACAGGCGGGTCCCCCCTCCCTCCCTCCCTTTCCCCTCTCTCATTCCCCCTCTCAGTCTCTCTCTCTCTCTCTCTCTCTCTCTTCCTCTCTTCCTCTCTCCTCCTCTCTTCCTCTTCCTTCCCTTCCCCTCCCTTCCCTTCCCTTCCCTCTCTCTCCTCTCTCTTTTTCTCTCCCTTATTTTTTCTCTTCTTCTCTCTCTTTTTTTCTCTCTCTCCTCTCTCTATGTCTCTCTCTCTCTCTCTCTCTCTCTCTCTCTCTCTCTCTCTCTCTCTCTCTCTCTCTCTCTCTCTCTCTCTCTCTCTCTCTCTCTCTCTCTCTCTCCCTCTCTCTCTTTCTTTCTCTTTCGCTCTCTAATGTCCTTAGTGTTTTATATATATCGTAGTTTCTACAACAGCGATGCCATAGCACTCTGCCCTCCCCCCCCTCCCCCTTTTCCCTCCCATAGAAGGTCCGGAGAGCTGACTGCCTGACTGACTCCAAAAGAAGTCTTTCCAACCAATGTGATGAAATAGTTCCTTGGTTGTCGTAACCCGTTTTTCCCTTTTTTTCCTTTTTCCAGCTTTGGTATCTAAATTTTTCCTCCTTAAGATGATAATGTGAATTAGCCTTGGTGTGTGTTTTTTTCTTCTTGTGTCTGCTATTGAGCATGTATGTATTAGAATTTTACTGCTATTTGGTGGGAAGGGATTCTGATAAGTCCTGAGATATATCTGTTCCTTGCTCGTCACACCTACTTCATAGCAGTAGGTGAGTGACCTTCAATCACCCCTCACCTCCCCTCTTTTCTCCTCCCCTCCCCTTCCTCCCCCGTCCCTCTGTTTCGCCTTGCCTCTCCTTCCCTCCCCCTCCCCTCTCCCTTCCACTCACATCCCCCCGTCCCCTCCCCTATCTTCATGTCCCTTCTTCTCCTACCCCTTCCCCTCCCCTCCCCTATCCTCATGTCCCTTCTTACCCTCCCCTCCTCTCTCCTCCCCTCCCTCCCTCCCTCCCTCCCCAACAACCCGATTTCTCTCCGCGAACGATAACCGTAAAAATAAACGAAAGATGAAACGCAGCAGAAGTAGTGATTCCGGCCAGAGGACAGAGACACACGCGAGCGGGCGATCACGTGGAGTCCTCAACGACCAGTCGTGTTATTATTATTTTTTTTCCTTCAGATAATGGGTTTACGGGTTTACTCTTAA
>NW_028234416.1:31376129-31393629 GCF_977035675.1 Penaeus japonicus | reverse complement strand
GGACGAAAATATAAATGTCATCCTATGCTGTTTGGTTGGGGGCTTTTGTGGCTTTTTCTTGTTTTTAGCTTTTTTTCTCTCTCTTCATTTTTGTCGTCTTTTTCTATCTCGGTATACCCCCCCCCCTCCATATTCTCCAACCCAAGCAGAACCTAGAATGGAAATGAGAATGATGGCAATTGAGTGAGGATTTCTGTTTTTAAATACCTTTCCTTTTTAAGAGAAATGGGAAGGTATGAAAGTGCACCTAAAGTGTTCTAAGAAATGTCCCTTAAGAAGCTTGTAAAGTGGTGGGACGACGTGTCGTGTAGACTTTAAAGGTATCCTGAAGTAGGTGTAAGAAGAAGAGAAAGATTTGAAAGGATTTCAGTTGTAGAAAAGAAAGTGTTGTTTGATGCTGGAATATACTGTGTGTGTGTATCAGTGAGTGATACTTTTTCTTTCTCTTTATATGTTGTTGGAGACTTTCATCTAATAATTCTAAGTGGTCAATATTGGAAAAGTTGAAAAGATAAGGGAAGTGGCCATTATCTTTTTGTTTGTTTACATTTGTTTGTTTAGCCATGTGATATATATATATATATATATATATATATATATATATATATATATATATATATATATATGTGTGTGTGTGTGTGTGTGTATGTATGTATGTATGTATGTATGTATGTATATATATACATAAATATATATATGTATGTATATAAATGTATGTATATTTTCGTAACCATATATATACATGTCTATTTTCATATATACATATAGAAACACACACACAAAGAAAATAGTTTAATGAATTACCACATGATAATCACTGAAAGATATTCAAAATCTGTTTTGATCATTAAAGTTAGTAATAGACGTTTCACGGTGACTTCGCGGGAAAATATTAATACTCATTTTTACGTAAGTTTGTATATACATTTATCACGTGCGAATTAATGACAGAGTCGTTCTTTCTCACTTAGGCCTATGAACCGTGTCTTTTACGATTTTATTTTATTGAGTTTATAGTTAGCCTCACTGTTCTTTAAAGGTTAATGAAGTACTTTAAATCACACATAAACAAAGACAACGTTATTAAGATCTTATTTCACTTCATTTCAGTTGCATGGTCGCGTTTTGTCAAAAACTTTGCATGAACATTTGAACGCATATGCAATAAGCACACGCGTAGACATATTTATGATTATCGAGATTGCATGTTTAAGATTATGAGTGTGCGTGATACTTTACTTATAAACCTATGCAGAGACTTTATCACATAATGAATTCACAAAGCATCACCTGAAAATATCGGGAGATCATGTATTTGCATTTCGACTTATGATTATAATGTAACCTCCATCCTTTGTCCACATGATCAATGAGACCTTCGATAAACACAAAGCCACCTTAGAAATTCCATGTGTTCGCATCTCGTCTGATTAAAAAAATGAAAAATAAAAAAAATCCTTAGCCACTCTTTTTCACTTGCCTTTTCTTGGGTTCTCTCTCCTTGCCTTCGCCTCTTCGAACCCTCTTTCATTTCCTCCTCATTTTCAAGTTTTCATTTTGCCAGGTAAGAAGAGAATCATTTGCCATTTTTCATATCTTCGAGTTTGCATTACCGAGGTCGAACCGAGACTGACATTCAGCCTTACACATTCTCCCGAGCTCTATCATTACGTGGCGAAAGGCGAAACCCATCAAGGTGGCAACAGTCTTAATCGGTTACCAAGGACAGTGTTAATGAACAATAATGAGCAGGCATGCAACTGCCATAATAACTCACACCGAGCCCAAATTATACACAGATTGTTACTTCAACTCGTTTTAAGACTGTTTTGATGTGTGTTTTAATGCGAGTGCTGTGCCGCTCTAATTATATTTAGTAAGTTTGCATTAGCGTGGCTCTCCGGCAGAATTTCTTGATGGTCGGAGTCATACGATGGGCCGCGAGTTAGCCATTGGTCCAGGAATGTGGATATGACAATGCATATTCATTAAGGAAACTATACGGTTTAATGGCGTTAATCCGAACTCCGGCCATCCCAGACGCCTCGCCTTCAGATGATTTAATGCTTTAATAACATCCAAGACTTCCATTCTGTGGCGCCCCTTTGCCAATCTGAGACCCGCGAACGGCACGGCGAACCAGCGAACCACTGAATTCGAAACAGCGAGACTCACAACACACAAGACACTGAAGCGAGAGTCATCTAATCTTCAAAGAATAATGGGGTAAAAAAGAAGCGCGGGCAGTGACAGTACAAAAAAAGATTAAGAAAGGTACGAAAGTGCGAATAAGAAAAGTGGGTAACGAACGCTGATAATTATAGCAATGACAAAAGAAATCGAGAATTGAGTGCGAAACGAGAGGGTGGCGATACGTTGCAGAGAATGCCTTAGAGAATTGTGAAGGTTCGATAAGATATGTGTCATTAAACTAAACATTACGAAAACCGTGATAGTGTCGCAGCAGGAAAAAAGTATTTACTTAATGATGTAGTTTCCAAAGAGCCCTTTTTTTGCACTCGGATAAAATACTCGTGTCCAATTCTCTTCCAGGAAAAAAATGGTAGGTGTGAATTAACCATGAAGTCTTTGTTAACCATAGGTTGACGTGGTGACATTAAACTTTTAGTAGGTGTGATGAGGTGCGGAGATGAAACTTTTGATGACTGAGACGATTATGTATTTATCGATAGCGTTGTTGCCATGTGTGTCATTGTGAGGAGGAGGTGGAATAAGGTGCATTAAGCATGTCGAGAGGTAGGGGGGGGATAGAAAGGGAGAGAGAGAGAGAGAGAGAGAGAGAGAGAGAGAGAGAGAGAGAGAGGAAGAGGGATAGAGAGGAAGAGGGAGAGGAATGGAGGGCGAGAAAGGGAGATATAGATAGAGAGGGAGAGATGAAGAAAGAGAGAGAGAGGGAGAAAGAGAGAGAGACGGGAGGGAGTTAGAGAGAGAGAGAGAGAGAGGGAGGGAGAGGGAGAGGGAGAGGGAGAGAGAGAGAAGAAGAGGAGAGAGGGAGGGAGGAAGAGAGAGAGAGAGAGAGGGAGAGAGAGAGAGAGACGGGAGGGAGCTAGAAAAAGAGAGAGAGACGGGAGGGAGCTAGAAAGAGAGAGAGAGACGGGAGGGAGCTAGAAAGAGAGAGAGAGACGGGAGGGAGCTAGAAAAAGAGAGAGAGACGGGAGGGAGCTAGAAAGAGAGAGACGGGAGGGAGCGAGAAAGAGAGAGAGAGAGAGAGAGAGAGAGAGAGAGAGAGAGAGAGATAACAGTCCCATATGTAATTAGAGTTAGCGTTAGTTTCAGAATCTTACTGTAAGACACAAAGACAGAGCAGGAGACTCAGAGACAAGGTGACCCATCAGAAAGATTATCCGATTATTCATTGCGGATGATGAAGAACAGGACCTAACCCCCACCCCACCCCACCATACCCCCACCCCACCCCCCACCAACCTCTTCAGTTCGGAAGTTTTGTCGTATCATTCCAGGGGACGAAAGGCTTCTGTTGTTACTCCTGTGCGCTGGTCATGTGTACATCATATGTGTTATGTACATCGTTGTACACAGTTTCTCTTGTTTGGAAGTGTGTGGTGTATCTCTTATTTTGATGTGTTTCTCTTCTTTTCCTTCAAAACAATGTAAGAAACATAAGAAAAAAATGAAACCGTTTCGACAAAAAATATGACAATTTGAATATATCTTCCCTCTCCCCAATTTAAAAGCAAGTTGTAGCTAAGATAAGGCGTAGAGAGAGGGAAGAGGGGGGTTGGGATAGGGGGGATGGGGGGATGGGTCACCACCTCTTGCCCCCACGCGTAATAGCTAAGCCACGGTCTCTAACTATCATTATTACCGATACGTAAATATAAATATGAATAAATAATTGACGTCAGATATCGGCCTTCCACCGCCAATTAGGTGAACTATGCACAGTAGCTAAGCGTAGCTGAACATATAATAAATGTAATCTAAATTACCTTTAAGTAGACGAGTCTGAAATGCGTTCCTTAATTCCCGGATAATTACAACTGCCCCCGTGCGCTAATATGCAAATGAGTGGCCGTAGCGCAGGAGTTACGGTCGGAGCTGCAGTCTAGGGAGCTGCACTTATCGTCGATTGTTGAATGATAAATTTCTTGAAAAAAAGAAAAGGAAAAAAAATGGCCACAACTCACCTGCGCTTTTATACCCGCCGGCGGCCGCACCTCGCACTGAAATAATAATTACATTGGACCTAATTATAAACGCTGGATAAAAATGACCGGGCGAAGGAACGGGAGCGAGGCAAAAAAAAAGGAAGACAAAAAGAATATTTAAGAAAAGCGAGAGAGCTGGGGGGTTGATGGGCAGAGAGAGAGAGAGAGAGAGAGAGAGAGAGAGAGAGAGAGAGAGAGAGAGATAACACAAAATAGCGAGCCGTATATTTTCGCGGGTACCAGACGTAGGCAGCTCAAGAGGCAGACCATTTCAAATTAATTATTGAAAGCACAGCAGCGACGGAGTAGAACAAGACATAATTAAAAAGTCGGACTTAAAAAAAAAAAAAGTAATGAATGATAATTGAGAGGAGAAGATGGTTAATGCTGCGGTCATGGTCGCCACACCTCGAGCTCAATATGCAACATGCCTGCACGTTTTGCATGGTTTGGAAGCTTTTGTCGCGAAAAACAATAACGAGGTGATGGAAAGAGGGAGAAACGCATGGGGAAATGGGGGACAGGGAGGGAAGGAGGGGAAAGGGTGATGAAGGGAGGTGGGAGGGAGGGGAAGGGGATATGAATTGTATTGGAGGGAGGGGAAGGGGCATGAAAGGGAATAGGAGGGAGGGGAAGGGGGGATGAAAGGAATGGGAGGTAGGGGAAGGGAGGGTGAAAGGAATGGGAGGTAGGGGAAGGGGGTGAAAGGGTATTGGAGGGAAGGGAAGAGGCCTGTAGAAGTTTATGAGGAGGTGAAACTGCAGAAGGGAAATAAAAGAGCGAAGAGGGTGTAGAAGGGGAATGAAGAGGGAAGACGATATGCAGAAGGAAATGAGAGGTAGGGGAAAGGGAGTGTGGAAGGGAATCAGAGAGAGGTGAAAGGGAGTGCAAAAAGGAATGAGAAGTAGAGAAGAAAGTGGAGAAGAGAATGAGAGGGAGAGGAAGCTAAATAAGAGACAATGAGATTGAAAGGAGGGGCAGGGGATGGAAAAGAAAGGGCAAACAGGATAGGGTGATGAAGAGAGGAAGTAGGAAACAGAAGTCACGGGGAGGTGAGGTGAAAAAATATAAAAAAAAGAGATGTAAAAGATATACGAGGAAATGAAAGAAAGAAAAAAATGGACTGAGGATGTAATTTGTTGCAAATGAATAAACGAGGATGAAAGCGTTGCCTCATGAATCCTGTTTATTTTTCTTAACCCACGAAGTCACGATGACGGCTGGCCATCCGCGATTCATTGCAACGACCGGTGCGTGGAAGGCGGTAGTTACGGCAGCATGGGTCATACGAAAAGTGCGTTGAGGGGCAGTTTTATTAGTTTTTGGGTCGTAATACAATTGGCTTTTGCGGTGTGGATGAGGCATCGCGGAATCACCGGTCAAATATCACGCGATTGGATTTTTTTCCTGTTTGTTTCAAGAGCAGCAAAACCTGCGTTCCGGCTTCTTCTGAAGTCCGGCGTCGTTGTCATCGCTCTATTGTCCTGCAATCTTTTTTTTTCACTCTCTCCTTTTTTTTATTTCATTTTTTGTAATCTTCTCCAGTCATGTAATGATTTTGTCCCCTTCATCGTCGCGGCGGACCCAATAGCTCTTTTACCTATCCCGGATTCGTCGCTTGCCTTATCCAAACCCTCCGTTCCCTCTTTTCCTTCCTTTTCTCCCTCCTTCCTTCCCCCTCCCCAATCGCTCCCTCCTTTCCCCTCTCATTGCGCCCTCTTCCTTACTTCACATCCTCTCTCTTTGCCTGTTTCGCTCCTTCGTACCCCTTAATCATTCTTTCCTTCTTTTTTCCTCTCTTTCACATCCCCTACCCCTTACTCCTACCTTCCTTTCCCACTCCTCTTCATCCTGCCTTACTATTTACTCCCCTACCCTTACTCTTACCTTCCTTACCCACTCCTCTTCATCCTACCCTACTATTTACTCCCATTCCCATCCCTTTCCATAGCACATACCCCACTCCTTCCCTCTCGAAAACCCTCCCTCTCTCCTTTTCATCCTCTCTTCTTCCTTGTCCTCTCTCCCCCTACACTGTCCCCCTCCCCTTTCTCCCCCTCGCCCGCTCACTTGTTTTGGAATGATTAATTAATGGCATTTAGCACCTTCTCGGAACCCTCAGCCAAAACGCGCGCGGCCCCTAAGGGTTGGGGTTGGGGGTGGGGGTGGTGGTGGTGGGAAGACAATGGCATGCTGGTCTTAATCTTTGGAGACAAGGGGGAGCTGGAGATGATTGTTTGGGTTGATGAAGCATACGTAGAGTTCGTATTTTTCATTTTGATTGCGTATTTGGACTATTGTTTTTTACTTACTGAAGGCCGTTAGTAGCAGATGAAGACCTCAAAGTCTATTACTATCACTACATTCAACAAGAATTTAATGCTTTGACAAGATTTATTTAGCGAGAGTTGTATAGAGGTAGCAAATAATTTACCTCCATTGCCAAGAGGGTCATTTAACAGAAAGACAGAGCCAACCACTAACACAACGGGGTGACCTGGTCCTCTACCCCATCGTCAGAGCCTTCGTCAAGAGCAGAGAGAAGCCACAACGGGGTGACCTGGTACATCCACCCCATCGTCAGAGTCTTCGTCAGGGTCTTCGTCAGTAACAGAGAAACGAAGCTCCGGCAGGTAGGAAGACTCGAGGGTGCATGAGAGGCAAGAGCCACGGAGAGACAAACAGGTGTTTGATCCCTGGCCGTGATCCCTGCAGCCCTTTGTCCTTCCCGCCGGATATTTTCGAGCCACCATCAAAGACCACCTTTCAATTACCGGAACAATGGCCATTATGTCTTGCGTAATTAAGCAAACGTATCTGGCCCGAACGGGAGCCGCGGCCGCGACACTCCTTAATTAAACAAACCTGCGCGAGGCTACACCCAGCGACACGCCAGTCAAACGCTTACGGTCATCTCCCGCAAGGTGGAAAATCCCTCGTCATCCCAAGGAAGTATGACTAGTGCATTGCTCCTGCGCTGCCCTCCAGCTCCGTCCACGACACTCCAAGTCGCCTCCCAACGGCTCAGAAGGGTTGACCGCGATTATAATTAATTGCCGATATAAATTGAATTCCAGTAGCCAGCCGGCTGCCGCCATATGGCCTGGCCTGGCCTGGGCTGCGTTGCGGGGTCGGCTCGCTCCGAATACACCTCGAACTTTGTGGCTCCTTAAATCCTATCTCTTTGTGGAGGAGTCTTATCTTGTGTTCCCTTTCAACAGTGCATTTTGTTGATACCATCTGAGATCTTTATCCCGGTGCTATTTCCATCATGCCAAGTAAAAAGCGTAACGAAGAATTCCCTCTTGTCTTGTCGGTTCTCTCCTCTACTGCGCCTCTCGCCCCCCCCCCCTCATCCTCTATTCCGGTCTCATGGTAGGTGACAGAGTGCGTCGTGCTAGATTTCTTCTAATTAACACCTGGTTGCACAGCGAGCGAATGAACGGGGCCCCTGCGTGTGTCCTTACATTAAGGTTGCAAATGCTTGGAATCATGCAGTCGTTTGTCCCAGGGAGACGGAATGGACGCAAGCTGGAATTGCACTCCTCTTTCGCTTTCTCTTCCTCTTTCCTTTCGTCCTATCTATAATTCCTCTTTTCTTGTTTTCCTGTTCTTTTTTTTGTTATTCTTTTTCTCCCTCTGTTTTTGGCGGAATAATTCCTCTCGTGTTATTATTACCTGACGAAGACAACGTTGGCCTGAGTTACGCGTCCGAGCAGGTCAAAGCGTGGGATTATTTACGGTCGTATTAATTAGGCTCGAACCTGTAGTTCCATATAGAAGCGCAAGAACAGCTCGAAACATGCAATATTTTCATTCAACATGTAACTTATGCAATATATTAGCATAAACCCACCCTCATTACTCGAGCTTAATACGAGAGTGCCGCGTCTCCCCGTCACTGGAATCTCGCCCTTACAGGCAGCCTTACGGTCAGGTTTTGCATCAAGTCATAATAGGTACTAATTACCGAGTCTTAATCTTGGTAAGGAAGTCATATCAAAGACCTGTTCTCCGTGATCTGATTGGGGAGGAAAGTGGGGGTGGGGTGGGGTGGGGTGGGAGGGGGAGTTTAGGGAGGGAGGTGGGAGGGAGGGTGGTGCTGGAAGACGAAGAGAGGGGGAGAGAGAGAGAGAGAAGGGGGGAGGGGTTAAAGGCTTTGGTGGTGGTGGTGGGGGGAGGGGGGGAAGAGGTAGATGGGTATTTTTTCTTTTATATTCATTATCTTTGATGACGTTGAGTCCTACCATTGTAGACAATAAGTTGGTATTATCATCGTTATCAATAGCGTCTTCATTTTAGATATTATCATTAGCATTATTGTCAGGAATGTTGTTGTTGTTATTGATACGGCTGTAGTATTGTTATTGTATATCTATTATTTATATCATTGCTATTTCTTGATATTGCTTTTTCTCATAATTATGCTCATTATTATTATAATTATTATTATTATTATTATTATTATTATTATTATCATCATCACTTATCATAGCATCATTATTATTATTATTGCCATTACAATTACCATTATCATTATCGTAATAAGTAGTAATAAAATCATTATAATTATTACCATTATTTTTGTTATTATCCTTAATAGTAGTAGCATTAATAGTAGCAGCAGTAGTAGTATCATCATTATTATTAGTGTTATTATTATATTACTATCACTGTTATTATTATTACTATCATTATTATAATAATTATTGTAATTGTTATTATTATTATTATTATTATAATTACTTCCATTATTAATGTTATTATTTTTATGACCCTTATCATTATTTTTATCACCATTATCATTATCATCTTGATCATCATTACCATTATTATTTTGATCATCATTGTAATTGTTGTCATCATTATTGATAATGTTATAATTACCAGAAGTGTTCTATCACCATTGTTACTATCCCCATTATTCTCATTAATAGTGAAATACAATAAGTATTGATACTGTATTCCGTGAGTGAAGGCCATAATGAACACACAAATTAAAACAAAGGAATGAAATAACTTATGTATGATTGGGATCTATTCATCTAACTCCTCTTCGGTTTTCTGTCTCCAGTTCTATCTCTTCTATAGTTCTACTCATCCACCAGCATCTATTGTTAATTCAGGTGTTCTCTCTGTTGACGAGAGAACCAATATTCGGGCGTTGATAAAGTACGCCTATGCATGGTACGGAACCGTAAGTAACTGAGGGGGTTCGCTCACCTCGACCCATCCTGTTTGCTACGTAACACGGTAGCCTAAAGACAAGGTCACTCCCGCTTTATTATAGATGCTTGCATTTGAGGGTTTTTTTTCGAGGGGGGGGGGGTTATAAGATATTCCTTTCTATTGCAGATGGAAGGTATATGAAGACGCTGTTTTCGCTGGCTCGGTGTTTTTTTATGTTTTTTGTTTGAGTATGTTAGGTTATTTTTAAGGTTGGATACGGGGGTTGTTTGTTGTTGTGTGTTTAGATGGGTTTTTGTGTGTGGGTTATATGTGGGAGTTCTGTGGGTGTTTTTTTTTTCTCTCACTTTCTCTCTCTCTCTCTCTCTCTCTCTCTCTCTCTCTCTCTCTCTCTCTCTCTCTCTCTCTCTCTCTCTCTCTCTCTCTCTCTCTCTCTCTCTCTCTCTCTCTCTCTCTCTCTCTCTCTCTCTCTCTCTCTCTCTCTCTCTGACTCTCTCTCCCTCCCTCCCTCCCTCTGTTTCTCTCTCTCCCTCCCTCCCTCTGTTTCTCTCTCTCTCTCTTTCTCTCTCTCTCTCTCTGACTCTCTCTCTCTCTCTCTCTCTCTCTCTCTCTCTCTCTCTCTCTCTCTCTCTCTCTCTCTCTCTCTCTCTCTCTCTCTAGTATTTTTCTCACCAAATCTCTCATCCTTTATCCCTGTCTATACAAGTCTATTGAATATACCAATTCAGATGTACTTTACAAAGTCGACGGATGATAACTGACTACAAGTAACGAGACACACAAGAGGGAAGAAGATATTATCAAGAGAAGAAGAAGAACAAGAAGAAGAAGAAAAGAACACAGAACACATGAATGATGATGAACGAAACACACGTATTAACACAGATTCGATAATGAACACGTTGCTGCTACTGAATTTCGGCCACTGATTAGAACTTGGAACTGCCGTAAGATCGAGAGAAACGAACGTACGAGGAATAATTACCCAGAACCGGTCCATAGGTATTGATAAAAGAAGAAACCTCTAGGATTGTAGAAGCAATGATTTCGAGAGCCGATGGATGATATAGTTAGAGAGAGGGAGACGGATGGAGAAAGAGGGAGGGAGAGAGAGAGAGAGGGGTGGAGAGGGAGAGGGAGAGAGAGAGAGAGGGAGAGAGAGAGAGGGGGGGAGGGAGGTGGAGAGAGAGAGAGAGAGAGGGGGGGGGAGGTGGAGAGAGAGAAAGAGACGGACAGAGAGAGAGAGAGAGGTAGAGATGGAGAGAGAGAGAGAGAGAGAGAGAGAAGAAAATCCGCTATTTGACTCTCTATGTATCAAGAGCGAGAAAGGGAAGAGGTTAAGAACCTATTCGTAGGAGGCACTCGATTAGCATAACCAGATAATGAAGTAAATAGCAAAGAAACCTGTTAATAAAGAAATTATGGAACGTCCGTCTCACTTAGGTCTCAGAGCTGACGTGCGCTGTGCGAGCGTCGTGGAGCAGAATAAAAAAGGAACCAACAAGCATATGAAGAGAGTAATGATAATGAGAGAATGTGAATTGAGTGAATGAGTTTGAACGTAAATTATCGTGTTTATGTGTGCCTGTGTGTGTGTCTGTATGTGGGTGTGTGTTTGTGGGTGTGTGTGCGTGCACATGACTACCTGCGTATGTATGTGCATGCGTGTGAGAGAGAGATAAAGAATGCTATCTTAATAAGTGTGATTATTTGTGTTTATATATTAGAGCAGGGATAATACTGCAATATCTGAAGTATAGGTTGCAGAATAACCCCTTTTGTGCCTGATTGCATTAAGGGTCAAAGTCACCGAAAGGACCCTCAGCCAATAGACAAAAAGTGAACTCTAAAGCCAAAGAAAATTAACTATGAATAATTATATATGAATAATTATAAGGCATTAGATCCTAGTCGAAGATATATGAACCAGAAATACCATGTAGGCAAGGTTGATAATGATACCTGAATCGCTAATTACTATCAGTTAATTATCGCTAATATCGACCTGCCTTATAAAAATGCATTAATGCATATTGTTTAATACATTAACCTTCTACTTTGTTTATATGCATATAGATATTCTCGTATGCTAGCATCATAGTCGCAGGATACGAAGTGAATTTTTGGCCACAGATAATGTGTGATGGACCGCTGACGTTCAAAATTGCTCGCCCTTTGCTTTGATATTCGGCCGTGTTCACCTGTACGAAAACGATCATGATGTAACACGGCTCGACTGCAAATCATCTTGTGAATACGATCCACCACCTTGCAATTTAATTAAGTTCCACTCGCCGCAGATGGCTTAAGTGCCTCCTAATGACCCCTGCGACCTAACTAGCGCCGTTATCTGCGAGTGTCCGGTATAATTAGTGCCCAGAAAGCCCTCGCACAGTGCCAGGCTTCTCCCAAGGCGGTGCCCCTTATCGGCGTGTCCGCAATTTATCCTCGCCTTTGTTTGCGTTAGATACTGTCAGTGTTACCAAGACCGGCAGGGTTCTCTTCGAAGCGATGCAGATGGATGTGTGTTTGAGGAGAGAAATAGGAGGAGAAGGAGGAGGAGGAGAGGGAGAGGATGGTAGAAGAGGAGGAAGAGAGGGAAAGGATGGAGGAAGAGGAGGAGGAGAGGGAGGGGATGGAGGAAGAGGAGGAAGAGAGGGAAAGGATGGAGGAAGAGGAGGAAGAGAGGGAGAGGATGGAAGACGTAGAGGTGGAGGAGAGGGAGAGGATGGAAGAAGTAGAGGGAGAGGAGGAGAGAGGATAGGTAGAAATAGGAGTTATTATGATTGTGGAAAAGGAAGCGAAGATGGATCTTGAGGAGGTGGAGGGTGAGATAATACAGTTAAAGAAGGAGGTGGAGGCGTAGGAAGAGGAGGAGATGGAGGCGCAGGAAGAGGAGTAGGAGGAGATGTGTTATGAGGGTGTCACGGGGTTGGGCATCGTCTGAGTTAATGGGAGCGCTGTCTGAGTCTGTTGTGTATGTCTGCACTTTTGCCTGTCTGAGCTACGATACTTGAGTTTAAGTGTTTTTTAATAACTGATTAGACACATGTTTGTCAATTTGGCCACCATGTATGTTATTGAGGAGGACTTATATGTGGTAATATGTGTATTACTTACGGTAGTGGTATGTTCTTTAGAAATATGTTATATAGGGCTTTATAGGTTTAGTATTATAGAATCACCCCCGCTGTTCCCTAGTTTATGGTTAGGTTAGATTAGGTTAGGGACTAAGGAACATGGGTACGCACTCTAGTAATATCTAGGATATGGCATGTGTTTTAACTTAGGCTGTAGGGGTATCATGGGTTTGTTTAGTATTGGTTAAGATTTATGCATTACTTTAAAGAAATGGATATTAAATTGTTTACAGAACTGATTGTTGTTGCATATGTAGGCGGCAAACAGAAGGATCAAAGTTGTTGTTAATTTTGTTCTATATCTGTGTTTTTTTTTCACTATGAATAGTATTCGATTTCAAGAGTACCTATATAGAAATATAAATTTATGTATATGAAAAAATAAATAAACCGAATTATGAATTAGGTGAATAAGATAAACATCGAATTATAGATTAGGTAAAAAAAAACAAAAAAACAAAAAAACTATGATTATAAATTAGGTTTGATAATCACTGAATTATGAATTGGGTGAAAAAGATAATCACGCCGATTTTTTTCTCTTTCATTTTAATTAAGGAACTGAATAACAACTGAAGGTAAATTTGTGAAAAAATGAACGCACCAAATTATGAATTAGGTGAAAAAATACACACCCTGAATTATAAATTCCGTTGTTCTTGCTAGTCTATCATGATCTGACTGCACGAACTGAACAGTCGAACAGGTACCTTGTTCATCATATTACAGTGCGGCGGCTGTCACTGTTTATTGGCAGTCATCCACACGGGATGTGTCAGTCACTCTGCTCATCCATCATCACACTTTGTCTCTTCGTTGAGCCTTTGAAGTCCGAACAAAGTAGCCGAGTTATCAAAGAATTTCACTTGTTAGATGATCCAAAGAGTTACGTTCGGATTTTCTTTTCTTCGGTTACTTCCAAGATTTTTTTTTTTTTCGAGCAGAGGATTACTCATTTCGGATACCTTGCGCTATGGTGTTGGGTTCGGGATCGCTGCTGTGGGTGGGTTTGGGGGATGTTCTCGACAGTCGTGATTCTCTCTCTCTCTCTCTCTCTCTCTCTCTCTCTCTCTCTCTCTCTCTCTCTCTCTCTCTCTCTCTCTCTCTCTCTCTCTCTCTCTCTCTCTCTCCCTCTCCCCCTCTCCCTCTCTCTCTCTCTCTCTCTCCCTCTCTCTCTCTCTCTCTCTCTCTCTCTCTCTCTCTCTCTCTCTCTCTCCCTCTCTCTCACACACACACACACATATAGCCCATTCTTCTAGCTACTTGCAACTGCCTGTTTATTTATGTCTTCTACTATTTTACCTATTTTCACCTCCTCCATGTTCATTTCGCTTCCTCCCTCCCTCCCCTCTTCATCTTCCTATTCCTCCATCCCCTCCCCGATCCTTTTTCTTCATTTCTGTAAGACGATCTTCACAATGTCGCGGTCTCAGCGAAAGGAGACAATCTTTTATCCGCTCTCCTCCTGCCCCCCCCCCCTCCTCCTCCTCCTCTACCCCTTCCTGCTTCTCCACCTCCCCCTCCTTCTCCTCTACCCCCTTCCTTCTTCTCCACCTCCTCCTCCTTCTTCTACCTCCTTCTCCACCTCCTCCTCCTTCTTCTTCTACCTCCTCCTTCTTCTCTACCCCCTCCTGCTTCTTCTCTTCTTCCTCCTCTTCCTCTTCTTTCCCCTCACCGGCCTCCTCCTCCTCGTCCTCCTCCTCCTCCTCCTCCTCCTCCTCCTCCTCCTCCTCCTCCTTCCTCCCTCCCTCCCTCCTTCCCCCCCTTGTGTCCAGCGTCTCGTTCATGAAAGACCCAATTAATACTGCAACGCCGAGGGAGACGTAGAAATAATTAATCCGACACTGATGAATGGCCCGGCTTCTTAATGAGTCACAGCCGCGCCTTGGACAATAGTAACATACATCATCGCAATATCTCGAACCATCCATTAGCACAGCTGCGGCGGTACATGTATTATGTATGCTGTAATTCGCATTTGGGATTGGAATGCGACGCTTACAAAATGCATTCGGGGCGCGGGCGGAGACGGAGGAGAGCCACTTCGGAGACTTTGGTTGCAGACGAGATCGGAAACAAAATTTGAGCCAGTCTTTGTAATATATGAATAAATAAATAATTTTTTTAAATAATTAAAATACTGTAATTCATAAAGGATGCATCACCTCATGACTACTACCAATTATTAAAAAATCCAATAATGACAAAAACAAAATATCAACATTAACTAACTGAATAAATAAGGCGAACGAACCAAAAAGTCAACATAGAACGCAATGCACATCTACAACAACAACAACAACAATAACTCGAGTTTCAAGCGAGGTGCTAATTTCAAGATAGCATCATATTGGTTTAAGTCCGAAGTTGGGAGGTTATAAAGGGTGGACAGGCCAGCGTTCTTTATGGGCGCCAGCCATCCCGGGACCACAAGTATGGGATGGAGGGCAAGATATAGGGTGAAGATGGGGGTGATGCCATGGCTGGCTGGCTGGGCTTGTATGGTGCTCATGGGAAGGGGTAGGGGGTGGGAGGGAGAAGGGGTTGGGGAGCTCTTGCTTTCTTGTGGTGTGTTATGGTGCGGCGGTTGTAAGGTCTAGGAGGTTTGGTTTATCAGTGTAGTGATATGGTGGTGGGTGTGATGATGTTGGGTCTTCTGTTATCACTGTGTTATTTTCCAATTTAGTCATCAAGCTACAATTTAGCCTTAATTCCAACTAAATCTTTATCCATACAATCATCCAACATCATTACACTATACTATCCTATCACACAAAGCACGATAATCCTCATCCTTCTCCGATGCCTCCCGTACATCCATCACCCTTAGCATGATAACAAAATTTCCTAGATGATTTCATAACTCCATCCGCCTGAATATATCTTACGGTATCGCTCCGATGATGTCATGCGATGCACATGGAAGTTACTCCTTGCTTCGCCATGGTGATAACAAGCGAGGTTGTTTCCCGCTGGGATGTCAACTACCAATGAAGGACCAGTCTCTTAGGAGGGCCCACGTGACTTCGAACTTCATTTCTTCGAATTCATTCCGTCCGGGATTCGAAGCCTCGTGAGAGAGATTCGGACGCGAATGTTTGGTCTTCTTGTAAGTTAACGTAAACAGGGAGAGAAAGAGAGAAAAAGAAAAATAAAGATAAAGAAGGAGAGAGATAGCGATAGTTATATATGTGTGTGTATGAGTGTGCGTGCGCGCGTGTGCACAGGTAGGTGCATATGTGCGCGTGAATTATAACGAGCCTCGCTCAGTATATGGCCTAGATGGAATAGACGTATATTGATACCACCTAACCATCAATAATAGTTACATCGTGATAAGCGTCTAGTCACCTTTAATGATCAGCCTCAGCGCAGTGTCGTAAACTTTGAAGAGTCGATAATACTTAAACGACGTTATTAAAATACGATTTTTATCTTTCTTCTGAGATTCCGTAAATATTTTACCATCAATGTTATTATTGGAGATGTACCTCCCTCAATTAAATTACCATATTTGATGGGTCGCTTTATCGATTAATATTCTGAAATGATCAGTCTTTTATTATAATAACTTATCATAATAAACATGTAAGATTCATTAGCACCACAATTTTAGTTAGATTATTAATATTTATTGGGGTATTTTATCAGCAGAAGGATTATTATTATCATCATAAAATATTGAGAGCCTCTACCATTAAGTGCATTTCATATCGCTATGGAATTTTGGGGAAATCTTTGATAGATAAACTCATTTCGAAATATACTTAAAAGTCTTATCATGAAGTCCATGGGATTGCTATGGTATTTGCGTTTGTTCCAATGTGTTAATGTGCTTACGGACTGAAAGGGAGAAAATTGCCATAGCGGCAATTACGTCATAATGGCTTATCAGGTAGGGTAATAACAGCATTGATTGTAGTATTATGATGATAGATATCACCACATCATCATTATCCTCAAATCATGACCATTTTCATTCTCATTACCATCATCGTTACGATCACCATTAGTATTGCCATGTTTGCTATCGTTAATTATTTGTTATTTTTAATGATTGTAATTAACATCATTAATTTGTGTTCTGGTATTGTTATCTGTGGCAAACTGTATTTCCAGATTTACTTTTTTTCTTTTCTTTTTTGTAAGAATAATAGCTGGAGAAGTATTTGTTGCAATGACAGTAATTGTAGGACCAGTATTGTTGTTGCCATAATTTCTATGAAAATTAGTATTATGGTTATCATTTCTGCATTGTCATCATGATTACCGTCGTTACATTCTGCTCGAGGTACTGTTGGTAGCTGGCTGGTAAACAGGTTTTTAAATTCCTGCAGTATGACTAAGCAAGAGTGGCATTGTATTTGGTGGTATTTAACACTAACACGGTTTAACTCCCCCTAACCCCCCTAACCCCCACCCCAAGCTCTTCCACTCCCCCCCGCCCCCAATCCTTCCCTTCTCCGTGTTATCAAATCACCCTCATCATTCTGTGCTTGCTCGAGTTCCCACGGACTTTCGCAGGACTCTCATCTCGCTCTCACATCAGGATGCTGCCCTGGATGCTGGGCTGTCCTCTAGACGCGATTTTACAGCGGCGCACGCCCTAAAAGACATGATTTCAACCTTATCACGCCCACGGCAGACGCGGTCGGTGACGATCTGGGGCTAAGTATTTAAGTGGGTGGTTAATGTCCAGTGGTGTGGCTCTGGGACGTTTTCAAGGTGGGTGAACGTCTCTTGGCCCACTTACTTGCCTGCCCACCCGCCTCCTGGGGGAATATTGGGCGGGGGGGGAGGGGGGTCGTCTGGGAGGGAGAGAGATTCGGGGATAGAATTACTGGCTTAATGTTCAGAAGAAGGTGGGTGTCGGAGCAGAGGTTGTCTTAAGGTTTATCTTTAGGAATTCTTGAATATTCTAGATAGATGGATGAGCAAATAGATAGACAGCTGGACACTTTGTGTTTTTTTCGGAGGAGCGTT
>NW_028234416.1:31363629-31366129 GCF_977035675.1 Penaeus japonicus | reverse complement strand
AAAATGTGAGCAAATATATATATATATATATATATGTATATATATATATATATATATATATATATATGTATGTATGTATATGTATATATATACATATATACATATATATTATATATATATGTGTGTGTGTATATATATATATATATATATATATATATATATATATATATATATACATGTGTGTATATATATGTATATATGTATATATATACATACATACGTAAATACATACATACATACATACATACATATATACAGTGAGAGAGAGAAAGGGAGAGAGAGAGAGAGCCTCCCAGCTCGAGAAAACAAAAGAAGTGAGCCATCTTGAATCCAGCCGACGATGAAATATGGCCGAAAAATGACATGTGGCAGATCTTGGGAGAGCAAATATCGGGCGTCTGGGAATGAACGAGGCCGGAAAATAATTGACAGGCCAATTATGAGCGCACGGGGCTAAGAGAACCGGCATAATTATGCTTCCGATGGCAAATAAATGAACTCTCCGGAATGGATCAGTAACTCATTAGTCGCAGCCGTTTACATTCGGAGGATAAAGTCTTGAACAATATCGGACGCCTCGCGCACTAATTTGCTCCGGGATCCAATTAGAATTTTACTTTTGCTGCTCAAGATGGCTGCGTCGTCTTGCCGGGGGTGGGGGTGGGGGTGGGGGGGTAGGGTAGGAGGAAGAGGAGGGGAAAGAAGGAGACGGGGGTGGAGGGAGGGAAGGAGGCAGGAGGACGAAGGGAAGGGAGATTGGTGTGAGGAAAGGTAGGAGGAGGGTGGAAGAAGATGGAGGGAGGAGGAATGGAAAGAGCAGAGGGGTAAGGAAGGGAGGAGGAAGGATAACGACAATAAGAAAAAATAAGGAGAAGAAGAGGAATAAGAAGGAGGAGTAAGGCGGACTAACGAAAAAAAAGTTGGGTGAGGATGGGAAACAGGAGTAGGAAGAGGAGGGGGAAAAGGGGAGGAGCAGGGAAAAAGGAAGGCGGAGAATGGAGGAAGGGAAAGAGGAGGAGGAGGAGGAGGAGCGAGACAGACGTCATATAATGAGGAGATGATAAGCCAGGTAAAACGGCGACGCGGAGAACAGTAGGGACCGGCGCGCGCGGGCGAATGATGAAGAGTGGGTGGGGAAGCAAAAACGGGGGGGTGGGGGGGTGGGGGGATAGGTCTCTTTAGAATTAAGGGCGGGAAGAATATTTTCTATGCCTCATATCCTTCGTTTTACTTTCAGCTTTTTTAATTTATTGATAACTATAGTGATACATACAAGTTCATGGCTGAAACGGGAAATTTATTGTGTAGTGATGTCTTAAGAGAGTAGAATAATACGGTGATAGAGAGCACACTTGCAATAAAGTAACAGTTGCAATTCTGTGTAGTCAGAGTGGATAGACAGCTGCATCGCAATACAATGACACTTTTGACGTACTGCGTGTGTGTGTGTGTGGGGGGGGGGGGCAGTTATAGCGTAGTGCAGGCGTAGGTAGACAGCTGATAGCAGGGGCTGTGAATAGTGATGTGCATGTGGGCGGGAGGCTGCATTGTTGTATACATGTAAATACAGCCATAGTCCGACGAGGCGTTGGTGGACAGTATTAGCGTTAAGTGGGCGTGAAATGATAGCCGTAGCGTGGCGTGGGCGTGATTGAAGAGTCCGAACGATAGGTTTGCGGCCAGGGACGTGAAACGAAGACTTGGGTGAGATCCCGTCCAGTTAGAGGACTAATATTGTCAAGTAGTATAGATCGGGCTTTGTATTCGTCGTCGACCGTTCGCCCACGCCGGACATAAATCATGGGCGAGGGCGCCCGAGCGTTCACTTTCCCCGAGTGTCCCGAGGGCTGGGCCGAGGGCGGGCGGTCACCGAGCGGGGGCGGGGAGCGAGCGGGCGGGAGTGTGTGTGTGTGTGTTTGGTGCAATTGCACAAAGGTAGCCCGGCCAGCCTGCTACCCTCGAGGGCTGCGGATGGCCCTCCCTTCCCTCGTGCTTGGCCAGGGCGGCGTTCAATCTTTGCTGGAAGTTAAAGTTTTAGCGAGCGAGCGGCTGCTGAGTAAGGCGTTCTTAAACCTCTTGGCCAGACTGCTTCCGAGAAAATCCTATTAAGAAGTTGAGACTGCTATTAATCAACTCTTTCTTCAGGAGTGATGGAAGACGCACGGCGCAGCGAGGGAGGTGAGCGGAGAAACAGAGCAATCCGCATTGGTGTGTTTACCTCGCATCGTCTTTACTCCTTCTTTCTCTCTCTCTCTCTCTCTCTCTCTCTCTCTCTCTCTCTCTCTCTCTCTCTCTCTCTCTCTCTCTCTCTCTCTCTCTCTCTCTCCCTCTCTCCCTCTCTCCCTCTCTCCCTCTCTCCCTTGCTCTCTCTCTCTCTCTCTCTCTCTCTCTCTCTCTCTCTCTCTCTCTCTCTCTCTCTCTCTCTCTCTCTCTCTTTTCGTTGTTACTAATCCCTTACATTTGATTTTTATCCTTTACACAAAAAATAGAGTCCGCTGGG
>NW_028234416.1:31356129-31358629 GCF_977035675.1 Penaeus japonicus | reverse complement strand
CACACACACACACACACACACACACACACACACACACACACACACACACACACACACACACACACACACACACACACACACACACACACACACACACACACACACACACACACACACACACACACACACACACCTACACCACATACCGCCCCAGGCTCTATTGTTTAATCAGCGAGGGTCGCCTCTTATTGATAGATGACCTGCAGATGAGATTCCTACGCTAAGTTCATTTTATTTGTGAACACCGAACCGGAACAATATATAAAAGCAGGGCTGTTATTTTAGCACACGTTAAGGTGATATGTGGGAGAGTCATCTTTTTTTTTTGTCTGTTTTTCTTGCCTTGATTTTTTTTTGTGTGTGTGTTTTTGTTTTGTTTCATTTTTTTCAAGATGAGGAGGGGATGGGGTGAGTGGGGAGGATGTATTATTTCAACTATTAGAAGCAATAGGAACAATGATTTATGATTTGCCAACCAGAAGAAGAATTATTGCTACCTATAAATAATCTTCGTGCTAGCATCGAGAGTGGTAGCACTATCTGCGGTATTATGTGCTGTTGTGTATACATATTAGTACTTATATTTCTGCCTTTATGGTAATTTTAAATTTCAGTGAGGTACGTATGCATATACAGTACTTATAAAAGCCGATTTTATTTCAGTTCTTTCCTATCATGACGGCGAAATTAATTGCGTCGATATAAGCGCATAGCCACGCACGTACACGCACGTGCGCATCTACACGCGCACAAATACACAAAGAAAAAAACAAGGATACACAAACACACACACAAATAATAATAATAAGAATAATGATAATAATAACATTGAATGAAAATACATAAATAACCAAAAAAATAAATAATGATAAAGGATAAATAAAAATACTAAATAATGATACCAACAAAAAGAAAAAAAAATAGATACAGCCAACACACGCATCATTAGCATTAGGACATACATAGCTGCCTTGCAAGCTCCTTTAACAATGCTCGTTACGAAACCTACAATTAAGATGGTAAACCAGGCAGCGGTGTCCCCTTGCCTGGTAGCAGCTGATAAGCCCATTTCTGTGAGAGAAAAAAATCCTTTGAAGACTATTGAACGTTATCAATTATAAAAGCGCCCGGGGCCATTGTCTTTTTTTCCTTCTTTTTTTTTCTCTTTCTCTTTTTTTATATATCAGCCTGCACTTTGAAAGGCTTCCCTCGCATGCCGCTCAAACGAATCCGATAATTATCTTACCCCCATAGGCCTTTCATCTAGCATAGGCCTAGACGCGCGTGTGTTATGCGTACCTGGCCAGGGGCTGTGACACGGCCTGCTCAATACAACCCCATCCTTGTTTTATGTATGAATAATTTTTTTTTTTCTCGAAATCATATTCATACGCTCTCTTTGACATGAGATTTTAACGATGGGCGGTTCATAGAGGAGGAGGATTGCAATGATGATGGATATGTTGAATAAACATGGATGCCTTATTATTTGATTTGTTATTATTATCACTGTAAGAAAATAAATTTAGCTGATTCCACCTTCTCAGCTCCTCAACCCTCCATCCCTCCTATCTTCCATTTCTCTCACCCTTTTTTTTTTTCCTCCCCTCTTCCTTCCCTCTCGCCCCTCCTTTCCTCCCAGCCTCCTTCCCTCCCTCTACCCCCTCTACTCCCTCTCCCCCCCTTCATCACCCTTCCCGCCCTCACTCTACCAGCTTTGCACGAGCCGAACGCGCGTGACAAAGGCTTGATGCTGATAATTATTTCAATTTCCCGAGGCGCTGTCTCACTCTCTCTCTCTCTCTCTCTCGCTCGCTCGCTCGCTCGCTCACTCTCTTTCCCTCTCTTTCTCTCTCTCTCTCTCTTCTCCCTCTTTCACCCTAGGCCTACCTATAACGTTAGTAAGGGGAGGGGAGGGGAGGGGACGGAAAGGGGAGAGGAACGCGGGAGAAGGGGAAGGATTGTGTTTGTGTTTTGAAGGGGACGCCCAGAACGAGGAGATAGAAGCGAGGGAGAAAGAGGGTGGGAGGGAGAAAAAAAAGGAACGTGAGGATGGGGAAAAGAGGGGGAAAGTTGAAGGGGAGAAAGTGTGAGAATTAAAGAGGGAATAGTTGTAGGACAGATAGAAAGTGATATCTGTGATACAATAGAACCGAGGAGAAGGAGGAAGAAGAAGAAGAAGAGGAAGAAGGGTAAGAGTTGGAGTAAGAAGAAGAAGAAGAAGAAGAAGAGCGGGAGGGTAGGGGAGGGTAGAAGGAGGAAAATTAGAAGAAGGATGAGGAAGGAATAGAAGAAGATGGATGTAGGCAAATAATCTCATTGAATCACTGAAGAATTCCTTCACTGTAGCATATGATATAGAAGAAAATTATGTCAACAGAAATTTAAACATTTATCAAAGAGATAATGAAAATTGTAGATACTGTTAGATATCTCGCAAAATAATGAGATAAGATACAGAGAGATAAGATAGAGAGACACATGATACGTTAATCCTAAT
>NW_028234416.1:31348629-31351129 GCF_977035675.1 Penaeus japonicus | reverse complement strand
AGGTTAAAGAAGAGACTAGGAGGAAAAAGTCAGACCCCCCCTTCCCCTCCCCTCCCCTTCCCCTCACCCGTTCCCATACATTATCAGTGCTGAGATTTGGCCTTTTGGCTGTCGGGCGAGAATGCGAATGGAAAACGAGGGGAAAGTATTTAAGGGATGATGTAGATTTTTGTTGCAAACAGATGCATAAAAGATAAAGAAAGCACAAAAAGAACATGCCTTATCACAGTGATAATAGAAAGTGTTACGTATTAGACAAACCAAGACTAATACAAGCTAGAGTAATGAAATTCCTGTCATGCTTAACAGATACATATTCCTTGGGGGTAGGGGTGGGGGGATAAAGGGGAAATCAGCTGTTGGTGTTGTGTGTTGGATCTCGAGGGGTCACATATACTTAATGCTCTTCTGTCCCCTCGTTATGGAATTCTCTTCATTATCCTCTTCCTTCTCCTTCTCCTTCTCGTCCTCATCCACCTCCTCCTCCTCCTCCTACGCCCTCTCCTCCTCTTTCTTCTCTTCCTTCTCATTTTCCTCCTCCTCCTCCTTCTCTTTGTTCTTCTCGTCCTCCTTCACCTCCTCCTGCTCCTCCTCTTTATCCTCTTTTTCCTCCTCCTCCCTTTTCTTCTCTTCTTCCTCCTTCTCCTCTTCTTCCTCCCTCTCCTCCTTCTTCTTTTCTTCCTTCTCCTTCTCCGTTTCTCATCCTCATCCTTTTTTTCTTCTCGTCCTCCTTCACTTCCTTCTATTCCTCCTCCTCCTCCTCCTATTCCTCCTCATCCTCCCCCTATTCCTCCTCATCCTCCCCCTATTCCTCCTCCATCTCCCCCTATTAATCCTCTTTCTCCTCTTTTCATTCTTCCTCCCTCTCCTCCCTCTCCTCCTTCTTCTTCTCTTCCTTCTCCCTCTCATTTTCCTCATCTTCATCCTTCTCTTTCTTTTTCTCGTTCTCCTTCACCTCCTCCCCTTTCTCATCTTCTTCCCTTACTTCCTCTTCTCCTTTCTCTTCCTCCTCTTCTTCTTTCTCTTCCTCCTCCTCCTCCTCCTCCTCCTCCTCCTCCTGCCGTTACCCTCACTTACAACAATAGAAAAGGAGGTCATTTGCAGCGTATCATCGGCAACATCCTCGCCTCTCCTCGAAGTCCTCAAGGGAAAGGGGGGGGGAGGGAGGAAAGGCAAAGGGGGAAGAGGGGGAAGGGGGGAGAAGGAAGGGTAAAGGGGGGAAGAGGAGAGGATGGGGGAGAGGGGAAGAAGGAGAAAGGAAAGGGAAAGGAGGAGAGGGGAAAGACGGAGGGGGAAAGATGTGGGAAGGGGTAGGAGGGGAAAATAAGTGTGAAAAGAGAAGGGGGAACGGGGGAGGTTGGTAAAGGAAGGGGGGGAGATGAAGGAGGAGAGAAAAGGGAAGGGGAGGAGAGGGGAAAGGTAGGGGGAGGGGTTGGGCTACCGAGATCAAACGCCACGCCTGGCGGAAGGAATTTGGGATCTTCCCCTTCAGAAGACGGTACTAAGGTCGTAGTTTTTTTTTATATTAGTGTCATTCTTTCCTCCTTATATTATAATATCTGTGGCATGTCTTTACCCTCTTTGTGTTTGGTTGAAATGTTATTGAATTCCTCTTATCGTGATATCTATGGCATTTATTATGAATCTGATACATTTTAGTTATTTATCTAAAGCCACGATATTAATTAAACATATATATTTTTCATTATTCTTGATATCGGCATCATTAATTAATCCACTCTCTTATTTTTTTCCCACATACTGATGTCACTTCTCTACTCTTTACTCAGCGTCTAGTGAAGTGTGATGAAATGTGATGGATGGACACAGAAAATATCTCGGTCCGGTGCCAAGACACACATGAAGCGCAGATGATTCTAATTTCACATTTCATTCAATTCTATATCAAAGTTGTATTCGTATGGGTGTAGAACGAATGTGTGTGTGTGTGTGTGTGTATATATATATATATATATATATATATATATATATATATATATATATATATGTGTGTGTGTGTGTGTGTGTGTGTGTGTGTGTGTGTGTGTGTGTGTGTGTGTGTGTGTGTGTGTGTGTGTGTGTGTGTGTGTGTGTGTGTGTGTGTGAATAGCATGTGCGTGCATGTATAAAGAATTGTGTGTGTTATATGTGTGTAAAAGAAAGATAGGTTCGTGCCCGTAAATAGAGAGATTGAGATATAAACTTATAGATAGATAGATGATCATCCAGACAGACACGTAGATATTACGCACATAAATCTCACCGCACACACACCACACCTGATAACACACACACACACACATACACACACAATAACGAAACAACAAGACAGCCGGGGAATGAACTTGGCACATTTCGCGCGTATAAACATCCAACATGGCATTCCGTCATGGCACCCTCTCCCCCTCACCCCCTCTCCCCCATTCCCCTTTTTTCCCCTCATGACGTGAAGCTTGATCATTCTGCTGGTCCCCTTTGATGTGTCCTCTCATTAGACAGC
>NW_028234416.1:31341129-31343629 GCF_977035675.1 Penaeus japonicus | reverse complement strand
AGGGAGAGGGAGGGGATGGTATGGAGAGTGGGAGGGGGGGAAGACAGGGCGAGAGAGAGAGGAGGGAGGAGGGAGGAGAGAGAGAGGGGCGAAGGGGAGAGAAAGTGAGGAAAGGGTGAGGGAGAGGGAGGGGAGGGGGAGAGACAGGGAGAGGGGCGAAAGGGAGAGAAAGTGAGTGTGAGTCTGTGATTCTGTGAGTATTTATGAGAGAGAGAGAGAGAGAAAGAAAGAAAGAAAGAAAGAGAAAGAGAAAAGAGATCACTGATTGATGATTTCCGCGACCCATTAGAACTTTTTTTTTTTTTCCTTTTCCTAATGGCATCCGAAAAGCTTTCATTGTCTCAAGATTAAAGATATCCCTTGATATGTTGTCGCCTGAGGGACCAGAGTCTTAAGACAATATTTCTGACTTTGATCTCAATAACTGTCAGTCTGGGATCCCTTTAATATCGGGATCTAACTCGCCCTCGGACTGTAATTAGTGAAAAAAATCTTTTAATTGATCTTTTACGATTAATTTATGTACCCTCGACGGAGCTGGCTAATCTTTCTCTTGCCTTCCCCTCTTTTTTTTTTCTCTCTCTCTATCTCTCTCTTCGTTGTTCTTCGACTGCACGTGCTTTCTGTTGGTCTATTTCAGTTTTTATTTGTTTTCTGTTTTTTTCTCTCCCTGGTTTGTCTTGTTTTATTTCATGGGGGAAAATATTGCATATCAGGCGTTTTGGTGAGCACTTTATGAATATTTCTCTCTCTATCTATCTCTCTCTCTCTATCTCTCTCTCTCTCTCTCTCTCTCTCTCTCTCTCTCTCTCTCTCTCTCTCTCTCTCTCTCTCTCTCTCTACTCCTCATCATCTCATGTTTCTCTCTCGTTCTCCTCTCTCTCTCTCTCTCTCTTTCTCTCTCTATCTCTCTCTCTCTCTCTCTCTCCTTCTCTCTCTCCTCTCTCTCTCACTCTGTTTCTTCTCTCTCTCTCTCATCTCTCATCACCTCTCTTCTCTCTCTCCTCTCCTCTTCTCTCTCTCTCCTCCTCTCTCTCTCTCTCTCTCTCTTCTCTCTCTCACTTCTCTGGTTCTTTCTCTCTCTCTACTCTCGTCTCTATTCCACTCTCAATCTCTCTTCTCTCTCTCTCTCGCTTCTCCGGGTGTTTGTGGCTCTCTCTCTCTCTCTCTCTCTCTCTCTCTCTCTCTCTCTCTCTCTCTCTCTCTCTCTCTCTCTCTCTCTCTCGCCTTCGCTCCCTTCCTCCTTGCCTTGCACATTCCATTCCATCCGGTGTATTATTAACTCTCTTCATCCCATTTCGTATTCCCGCGTTATTGGTTACTTCATTTCTCCTCCGCAGTGTCCCCTATCCACCTTTCTCCTTTTTCTAATTCCTTCTTCTGATTTGAGTTTACCTCTCTCATGCCACCCTTTCAAATCCTTTCAACCCCCTCCCTTTCCTCCGCTTCCCCCTTTCCCCTTTCTATTTATCTCCATTTATCAAATTCCTTCTTCTGATTAACTTAACCTCCGCCAACCTCACGCCAACCTTCCGTCAACATCCGTCAACCTTCTCAACCTCAACCTTTCCATATCTTCCACTTTCCCCTCTCCCCCCTTTCCATCTATCTCCTTTTTTTCTTAATTCTTCCTTCTGATTTAACTTTACCTACCCCCCCCCTCCCTCCGCCAACCCTCTCAACACCCCCATCCCTCTCCTCCTCTCCCCCCTCATCCTACCCTTCTCTCTCCTCCGATTCCCCCCCTCACCCCCACCCCTTCCCTCTCCTCCGCATCCCCCTCGACAACCCCCCTCCCGTCCTCCTTCCCTCTCCACCGTTTCTCCCCCTTCAACCATCATCCCCCACTCCCCTCCCCTCCCCTCCCCACTCCACTGTTTACCCGACGACTCTAATTGAAGAAAGGAAAGGGAATCCAACTTTGTTTTAATTAGCGACTCCAGGAAACTCACGACTGGCGAGGCTCAAGATGGCGAAGCAGCACGTTAGGCCGCGGAAATGGTGATGCTATGAATAGATTGAGACGAGGGGGGGGGGGGCGCTGATTTAGTTGCGTTTGTTGTTGCTGCTGTTGTTGCTGTTGTTTTTTTTGGGGAGGGGTGTTGTATTTGTTGGGGTTCGGTTTGTATGATGCTAGATTGAAATTTCTTGGAATTTTATACGTACTAAAATAAGTCATGTGGCGAGAGAGGCATATTCTTGTTTTTGTATTTTTTACTGTTGTATTTTTTGGTGTTCATTGTGTATAATCCTGTTTTTTTTTATTAGTATCAGCATTGGGGTAAAATATCAATTTTCATTTAGAAAATGTTTGTTTGCAGATTATATCCATATCTACATATATATTCGCATACATACAATTATACATTTTTCCCTTTTTTTCTTTATTCAAGAATATCTAGGTATTCAGCCCAGGTCAGACCAAACAGCATTTCATAAACTGAATAAATGCACAACATTTATCATTTTTATGACTTTCTTTCGTTATTCTTATCCCTTT
>NW_028234416.1:31313629-31321129 GCF_977035675.1 Penaeus japonicus | reverse complement strand
TTTTCCGCCCCCATAGGGGCCACTTTAACACCACCGCCAAGGGTAAAAGGTAAATTAACGACCACCCAACATATAGCCTGAGTAAAATCCACTCCTAGTTCGTGAGTAACTATACTATAAAATCATATATTTATTTTTCAGAGTTCATAAACTACCATCAACCACAACTGAATATCAGTCGGAAAAATTTTTTTCGTAATGAAACCCAAACAAAAGGGTAGGGCATCACCAATGGTCAAGCCACACCAGGACCCCCAAACGGTTTAGGTACCAACAAAAAAATTTAAACCTCCCCAAAATTTGTTCCAATAAATGTAAACCACTGCCTACATAATACATGATTATGTGTATATGATGTGTGTGTATTGTGTATATGTATATAAATTTACATGTATATGTGTATAATGTATAGAATACTAAAATAAAATAAAAAGCTTTGCCCATTATAAATTCACATGCATGTGTGTGCACGCGGGGAGCCGATGTGTATGGGGGGCGTATGCATGCATAGGGGCGTAGACAAACGCTTGGAATATGTGCAAAATTTGGCTTATTTGTATATAAAGGCGTCTACCAGTAAAATCTGCGTGTTATATATAGAAACGAAATAAGTGGGGGCCCCGGGAGCGCGGCAAAACTTTCCCAAACATGCATTGTTGCGTAGGCCCTGCACGTATAAAAACAAATGCCCATTCTCACAGGGTTAGACCGGAAGGTCGTGAAAGCCGGTGTTACAAGATTTTCCTAATAACATCGAGACTAACTAAAAAGTGTTTTTGGAGATTAAATTTGTACCTCCGGCAAAAACCTACTCCCCCCACCTTTGCACAAGGCCGACTGGTGGGGGTACCAGGCCCACACCTCTTAAAATATGATTTCCCCAGTCAAGACAATGGCCCTCTTTCCCCCGGGAAGCAAAAGGAGCCCCTTTCACGGGGGCGAACATTTTTCGCCCCCCGGAGCAGAGGGAGCTAAGAATCCCCGGGTAGACCCATGCCGCCTAAAGATGATGAACTTATGCACATACAATGTAAGGACCCTGAGAACAGAATCGATTTTCTGACACTGCTTGAGGAACTTCATTTTTTAAAATGGTATATTGTAGGATTTTCCCTGATTTAGGAGACAAAGGCGAAGAGCAAAAATTTACTAAATGATGGGCACTTATTATACTGGCGAGGAAAACCCCTTTGGGTAGCAAACAAGAATCAGAGTAGGTTCTTAGTTCACAAACCGACTTGAAAAAAAAGTTAGGGAATTCTATAGTGTGAGGGGAAAGAGTAGTTTCTGTAAAACGAAACTAAACAAAGATAAGCCAAAAAATTAAACCAAGTGTACGCTCCTACTAGCACCCATAGTGATGGAGGAGAAAGGACTTCTATGAAATGTGCAAGCAGCTACCGATAAAAAAAAACCCATTTTACCGTGATTATGGGGTTTTTTAAAGCCAAGATAGGAATAAGGGAAGATGGAGAATTATCGTATGGAAACATGGAAATAGGCACCAAAATGAAGAGGGCAAAGAGGGGTAGAATTCGCCGAAGCTTTTGGGTTTTTTCTTAAAAATAAGAAAACCAAATTCCTTTTTAAAAGAAACCGGAGGAAATGGACATGGAAATCACCATCCGGCCCTTAAAAACGAAATTGACTTCCTTAACAATAGGGTTGACATCGGGGACAAGAAGTAACCGTCATCAATAAAGTAAATGTCGGTAGCGACCAAAAGACTGGTCAGAGTAGAGTTAAGTTACAGCAAGGGGAAAGGGAACGAAACAAGCTCATACAAAAGCCTCTCGCTAATCTAACCCAAAATCAAGACAGGGCACGGAATTCAGTTCAACATCCGAAACAAATACTCAGCTCCCTTTTTTTTAGAAGAAGATCTTGACATAGACCAAATGAACGGGGCCAATTCATGAGATAATTAATGGAAGCGCACTTGAAATAGGGGGGAAAGACTAAAAAAAAAGGTTCAGTAAGCTTTCGGTAGAGACCAAAGAAACTTATGAAACAGCGTAGGGAAATGAAAAAAAACATCAATCAGAGACAAGATAAGAATCAACAGAGCTGGGCTAAGAAAAGATAAACAAGAAAAGAAAGAGATGTACGGAAAATTTAAAATACCAAAAATAACAAGCTCTGCTTGCTGGCACCAGCCTCAAGGCAACAAAGAGGAGGGTCGGAACAGGGAAAAAACCCAAAATTTAAGCATAAAGAAACCAACGGAGAGGACATACAATAAAAATGAAATAATCAAAGTAAAAAGAAGACTTTCTATTCGCCAAACTAAAAACCACTCAAACGGGCCAACCACATAAGGAGACAAACACAACAATTGGAGATGTTCCAAACATCACGGTAGATGAAGTAATTAGGGCACTAAAAAGCATGAAAAGGGAAAACACCAGGAGAAGACGGCATCAGTGTAATCTTATTCAAGATGCAGGAAAATTGCCCGGGAGTAAAATGGCCAGTCCTTTATAACAGATGTTAGCGTCGGTAAAATTCCGAGGCCTGGAAAAAAGCAATAATAATTTTAATACACAAAAAGGGGGAAAAACAAAACTTAAAGAATTACCGAACCCATAAGCCTCCTCTCATTTAAACTTAAACGTCACAAAAATCATCACAGCCCGTACCACCGACACATTAATTCAAAACACCGCAGGTATCAGGCATGGTTTTCCGCAGGCGGATCTCAACTACAGTCCATATCCACACACAAGCTCAATAAGGGAGAAAACAAACGAATATAGAAGCCCCTGTGATGGCATTCAATAATAATAAAAGGCATTCGATTCGTACGAATATCTGCCATACTGATGCAATTCGTAAACAAGATAAGGAAATATACAGCAGATTATTAAAGGATATTATATATAGAGATGGTACAGCGACCATCAAATCCACGCAGAAACCAATAAATACCATAAAAAAGGTGGGTTTAGCAAGCGACACCATCTCAAACCGAAGCTTTTACAGCCTCTTGGTAAAGTATTTCCAAAGTTAGTTTGGAAAGAAGATGATTATAAAAGAAGTGAGCCTTTAAGCAATCTAAGATTTTGCAATGACATTGTATCTTTTCGGTGAGTCTCAGGCAGATGAACTACAAAAATTAATTACGATTTAAAGATGGAAAGCTGAATGTTTGCCTTAATATGACATGAAAAAGACATGTCTTTTCACGATCGAACCCCATTAACTATACATATACAGGCCCCGAGGTACTAAACAGTGAACCGATATGTATACCTAGACCAACTCATTCATCATACTTCCTCCTCAAGCCAAGATAAAACCTCGAATCATTAGTTGGAGTTCCTGCGTACACTTAGTAAATATATTACGACTCGTCGCCACTATTACAAAAAGAAGATTTTTACCAATGTGTCCTCAGCCCCGACATGAACTATGGATCAGAGACATGGTCTACACCAAGCACACGAGAGGAAATTATAACTCCCAAAAAAGATAGTAAGCTTATGCCTAAGATTAGCTTAAAGACAAAAAAAGCCTCATGAATCACAACAAAACAATAGTAGAGGATTATACTCAAGACATCAAAAAAAAATGATAGTCTGACACATAAAACGAGACAGGACAACATTACAAAGAAAACAACAGAATGGTATTACACGACCACGAAAGAACCCCCACAGGACCAATACTAATGGCGGATAAAATACAAATTCCGCAGTGTAAACTAACCAAGGACACCAACCGAATGACTGAAAAGATTGATAAGGCCTACACGTCCTCATGGAGATTGATACAGGCTGATGATGAATGAGATGATATATAATATAAAATTTTAATATTAAACAACTTTTTTTCTATCTAACTATTTATTTTTTATACATCGCATTAAATTTTTGAAAACACCTATATCTCTATCAATATATGGGTGTATATATATTACATATATATATATATATATAAAAATAAAATAAAAATATATATAAAACAATATACCCTATAAATATAAATATATATATATAATAAAAAATATAATACATACAACATATATATGTATATATAAAATTTTTCATACATACATAATATTATTATAAAATAATATAAATATTATATATATATATAAATATATATATATACACACACACCCCACACACACACTACAACACCCCACACACACACACTAAATATATATAATAATATATATATATATATAATATATATATATATAAAAAAACCCCGGTCCAAAACACAAACAAAATTTCTTCATTTTTTTTATTTTTCATTTGATACTTTCACTATTTACTAATACATCTGTCTGTCTATATGTATATATATATTTATAAATATATATATATAATAAAATATATATATATATATATAAAAATAATATTAATATATACATAATAAAAGTTTAAAATTTATATTCCCAAAAATACATTCATATATATAATTACTAATACATATATATAAATTATATAAATATATTATATATATATTATATATATATATATATATATAGATTACGTTTTTTTTACACCTAAAATTACAATAAAATGTATTTATCTAAATTATATATACTGTCTCTACAAAATATTGTATATTTACATTTAAGAATATATATCTTATGTCTATACATATATGTATAATTATTAATATAATATATATATTTATATCTTGATGTGGTGTATATCTATATTATATTATATATGTTTATTTATGAATACTATATATATGTACTATATATAATTATTTATTATTACGCTCGCATATATATATATTATGTATAGAGAGATTTAAAAATATGTGATGTTATAAGTATATATATATTATATTTTAAGATTTATATATGGTATGATATTTATATATATTTCTATACTATACTGTATTATATATTATACCATTATATATATAGATTATTTATATTATTATGTTTTATATATAGTATATATATTTTAAATTCAATACATATATATTTGATATATAATATATACTATATATATATATATATATATTTATATATAATTATTTTTATATGTATTTAGATTCATATATATATAATTATATTATATATATATGATTAATATATATGTATATATATATAGTTATATATAATATGTAGTATCTATATTTTATATATATGTATTATAAAAATATATATATATTTATACGGTAAATATATATACTTCTATATTATGCAGCATATATTATTTTAATGTATATATCTAATTATAACATATATATATATATTTATATATATTCCTATATATATATATTTATATATATGCTATATTTATATTTTACTACTATGTATTTATAATTGTATCTATAAATTTTTATATAATATATAATTTATATATATATATTTATAAAAATATTTTATATTATAAAATATATATATATATAGATATATATTATATATATATATATATTTCGTATATTGATTTATATATATTTGTATATATATATTTTTATATATAAATTTATATTTTATATATATATAATATATCTTATATATATGTATTTATATATATATATATATGTATATTATTATATATATATATATTTTGTATATATGTATATATATATATAAATATGTATATATATATATATATATATATATGTATATATATGTATATATATATTTAGGTATATATATATTTATATAATAAATATATATATCTATAATATGTAGTATATATATATATTATATAATTATATACTATAAATATACAATATTATCTGTTATATATATATGTATGATATATATTATATTTATGTGTGTATTATATATGTATATATATATGTATGTATATATATATTTTATGTAAGTATATATATATATATTATGTATGTTATATATTACATATATATCTGTATATAATTATGTATATGTTTATATATGTATGTAAGTATATATTATATATAGATATATATTATATATTATATATAATATCTATATATATGTGTGTGTGTGTAGTGGGTTTTGTATATATATAGTAGTTATATATGTGTGACTATATGTATGTATTATATACTAATATATGTGTGTGTGGCATGTCGTGTGTGTGTTGTGTGGCCTCTGTGTGTGGTATATTATAATTATTTATTCCTTTTGTTGAGATCAAATTTATAATATATTTTTGATTATAATTTATTATAGGTTTTTTGATATAATTATATATATATATTTATATTATTTATTTACTAAATGTGTTGTATATATATATCTATATATGTTTATAAATATTATATATATATTGGAATATTCATCTATCTTATACTATATATGATATATTTAAGGTTTATATATGCATGTATATGTATATACATACATATATATACATTACAATATTATAATATATTATATATATATATATATATATATATAGATAATATTTATTATATATTTATATAAATATAATATTGGGATGTATGTTGGTGCTGTGTGTTGATGTAGTTATATTGATGTATTCTATATGTGTAGTGTATATATTATCTATATATTCAGTATTACTTTATTAAATAATATACTATATATATATTAACCCCCCATTTATATGAATATATATATATATTTATAGAAACCTACTTTATAGTATAATTTAGGATATTGAGTAACGGATTTATATATATAAATATATATATTTAAAAACTAATGATAAACCAGCCATCATCCACCATCGTCAAATTCTAATTTTACTTTTCAAGTCTAAACCTCCAGTCCGCCTGCCGCTGGCCCTCCCCTCTTCCCTTATCAAGTTTCTTTGCTCCCTCGCGGACGTTATGAAAGCACACATTAGATAGGCAAACTTCCACTAATCCAATTTTCTTTTGATACTGCCGTTTGGGTTTCCAGCTTTTTACGGATTATGTAAAAATAGAGGGTCGTAGGCTTATTCTAATGGTTGATTAGGGATCGATTCGGTTTGGTAAAGTTGTTTTTAAATGTTTATTACAGTGTATGGGATTATTTTCCATAGACAAGTACTTTTTTTTGATTAGTTTTTTTATTTTATTTTTTTGCTTTCATCCATGCCTGTTTTCGAACACGGTTTATTGTAAGTGGACGAAGAGAAGGCATGTTGCACGAAGAATTGACAGCGAAATGGGTGAACTCGTGGCGATTTCGGAGCGCCGCCATCGATCGGGATTTGAACCTCCCTCGCCTGGCCTCGTGGTTCTCCCTCCCGCCGCCCGATGGCTCCACCTCACAGTAAACAAACGCCATCTTCCCGTGTACCTTTATTTCAGTGATTTGCCCGTGCTTATGTCGTGTTAATTGACCCGTGCGAGCCGATTTCCCGAGTCCTCAGGTCTCGAGCTCATAGCACAACACCTCCGCTGTCCCATAGAGTGTTTAAAAAGGTGCGAAAAGGCCCGACAGAAGGGCTACCGCCGCCGCACGATCGGCGCCTGCCACCTCAGCACCCGGAGTGTCTTCTGCTATTTTCACGTGGATAAACACTCGCGCCGCCCCGGGAATTTGACTCGACCTAAGGTTCGCGAATCGCACCATCCCCTAGC
>NW_028234416.1:31301129-31303629 GCF_977035675.1 Penaeus japonicus | reverse complement strand
AAGTGGAAAAAAAGAGAGAAATTGGGGACAGGAGCCGAAGGAAAAATCAAACGATAACAAGTGACAGTTAAAAAAAACGAAAGGGAACGATTGAACAGAAAATAAGAAAGGACAGAACAGTGTACCAAATAAAGAAAGGAGAGAAGGGAGGGAAGATGATGAAAGAGTAATTTGGATTTAAAAGAGTGGATGTTAATGGTGGGAAAAAGGGGATAGCTCCAATCGGATCCAAGGCGATTATTGCAACTGCTAGTGTCGAACGGTCGAAAAACCTCTAATGATGGCGACTGATGGTTATTTATGTGAAAAGTACTTAAAGGAGAAGGAGATTGTCACGGGTTGGCTGGCAAGGAGGGTGGCAATTGCATGCGGAAATTGTCACCGTTGCAGCGTTGTCGGCGGGGGCCGCGCGCTGCCATGTTTATTCCCGATGGCGTTACTAATGACTTGGGACGCTTGAGGTTTGGATTGAAGGGGGAGAGGGGGAGGGGAAGGGGAAGTGGGGGAGGAAGAGGAGGAGAAGAAGGAGGAGGATGAGTGGAAGGAGGAAGAGAGGAAGGGGAAGAGAGAGAGGAAAAGATGAAGGAGGAGTGAAGAGAGGAGAGATGAGAGGAAGGATGAGAAAAAAAAAAGGAGAAGAAGAGAGAAAGAGGAGGAGGAGGAGGAGAGGAAAGGGGAAGGGGAAGTGGGGGAGGAAAGAAGAGAGAGAGGGAGAGGAAGTGGGGTGGAAGAAAGGAAGTGATAGAAGAGGAGGAGGAGAGAGAGAGAGGAAGAAGAGAGAAGAGGAGGAGAGGAATTGGTTATGGTGGTGATGAGAGAATTGGTGTGAAAAAGGGAGAGGGAGGAATAGAAATGATGGAAGGAGGGAGGAGAGTTAGGTAGTGGAATTGGTTGATTTGGTGGTGATGATGATGATTGTGGTGTTGGAGTCGCGTGTGGTAATGGTGAGTTATGGTAGTGTTTAATAGGGGGGTGGGGGGCGATGGGGGGATTGGGATAATGATAATGATGGAGATGGCAGTATATGTTAAATTGGAGCTATGGCTTCGGAAAATCTGGGACTGAAGTGGAGGCCGGGAAGTTACGCCAGAGAGTGAAGTTGCTGGGATGTATTGCGCGTGGAAATTCGAAATGGATAAAAAGGAAGGTGGAAGCCAGGAACGGAATTGGGAAAGCACTCGTAGATATTGTACACTGTGGGAGGGGAGGGAGGGAAGGAAGGCAAGAAAGAAAGACAGACAGAAAGAAAGAAGGAAGGAAGGGAAGGAGGGAGAGTGAGAAAAGTACAAAAAGAGAAGAGGGAGAGATGGAGAAGGAGAGGGAGAGGGAGAGAGGGAGGAAAGAAAAAGAGAGACAAACGTGTTAACATACATACTTACAAATACATACACATACATACGCATACATACACATTCTTACACATTCATACACATACATACACATACATACATAGATACATACATACATATATACATACATAGCACACACACATGCATAGCACACACATAGCACATACACACACACACACATAGCACATACACACACACACATAGCACATACACACACACACACATAGCACATACACACACACACACACACACACACACACACACACACACACACACACACACACACACACACACACACACACACACACACACACACACACACACGCACACAGCATACACATACACACACAGCATACACATACAAACACACAGCATACACACACTCACTCACTCACTCACTCACTCACTCACTCACTCACTCACTCACTCACTCACTCACTCACACATCCTCACACACACTCATATACACACTCTTATACTCTCTGACTCTGACTCTCACACGAGAGGGAGAGAGAGAGAGAGAGAGAGAGAGAGAGAGAGAGAGAGAGAGAGAGAGCATGATATATGTCAGAAAGGTACTAGATACCGGATAGCAGACGCCAATAATGCTATAATGGTTAACGGAGAATAATCTACACTCTTGAGATGTTTTATGATAAATAATGAAGATGATGTAAATAGTCCAAACATGTAAACGCCAGTGATTGTGATGTTATTGACAGTATGTTTAAGGTTTTACTGTTTGTAATACCAGTGGGTTTATTCTTCGTCTATAGTAATTACTGTGAGAGTTGAAATTCGCGGTAGTCCCAACATCTTGATTGTGCGAAGGATAGAGCTATCGGTAGTAGAGGTTTAACGAAAATAAAGATATAACAGCGAGGATTTGAATGGCTGTACATATAAGTATAACCTTCAATTCCGGAACTTGCAGGACCTTATAGAGTATAATGATGACTTTTGAAATTGCACCTTGAATCCTGTCGACATTTTGAGCATTCATTGCAACATCGGGGATATTAAGAATAATCTGTTTGTGGGATATCACTTTTATCTTAACTTTTATGAAGATATTGACATATTGCTATTATTTATCAGTAGCATCAATATCTCCATCAGAGAAGAATTGTAAACAAAAGGGAGGAATATTT
>NW_028234416.1:31276129-31291129 GCF_977035675.1 Penaeus japonicus | reverse complement strand
ACATACGCACACATACATAAAAAATACACATATACACATACACATTCACATTCACATTCACATACTAAACTTATTTAAGCATGGCGTCATCCCGCGACCAAGAATGCGATAAGGACTAATCTTTATCGGGCCCGAATCTCGCCCAAGGAACACATACCCCCTTCCCCCAAAAGCCCCCCCCCCCTCCCCCCCAAGTGGGACCCCCCTCGGATATCGTACAAGGAGGCGTGTCCTTAAAAAACTTATGCTGTACACGTCGGGTGTGTGTGATATTGGGTGATAATAAGGGCGAGTTTGATGTACCGCATGATATGCTAATGAACTCTACGAAACGTCGCAGGGGAAATGGGGGAGGGGGGGGCAACTAGGATTTTTCTTTTCTTTTTTACGTAAAGGGAGAAAGAAAGAAAGAAAGATGAAGAAGAGAGACTTGAAAAAGAGATAGAGGGAAAAAAAAGCTTGCTGAATTCGAGATTTTTGTGGATTTTTTTTTCTCTTTTTTTTCTTTTTTCTTCTTTTCTTTTTTTTATTCACGTGGGTTTTGGATTCGCGCGTCATGCTTGTCTGATTCGAAGCGACCCGAGGCTCGTATCTTATTCTGGAATTATCGTTTGATTCTGAGCTTTGATATCGGGTTTGTATATAAAGTGGAGGTACTTAGCGACCCCTTTGTTTTTTAAAGAAAAGGAAGTACGACAAGATGCCACGCAAGAATTAGATGGATAGATAGATAGAAATCCATTGAGGGAAAGATTTTTTGAAAATTTCCATAATTTTCGCATTTCTAAGGTTTATCACCAAGATACTCAGTCGAGCAGAGCAGCGCTGCCCGCCCCCCCCTCCCCTCCCCCCCATCCTGCTATACCTGCGTACACCCCTCACATCCTTCTTCTACCCCTCCCTCCCTCCCTCCCTCCCCCTAAGTGCCCCAGAAGGCTTTGTTGTACAAGTTGGTTCCGATTAGTGGCGTTCCCTTATATAAATTCTCCTTGTGGTGCCTCATAATTCTTGATTAACCGAATTAAACCGACTGTCTCAGGTTTGGGCTACACCCCCTCACCTGGATCCCTCCCCCCCATTAGGTTTCCTCTCATCACCCTGTTTTTCTCCAACATCTTTCACCCTTCCCCATCCTCCTCCTCCTCCTCCTCCTTCACCTCTCTCTCTCTATCTATCTATCTCTATTTCTCTCTATCTATCTATCTCTCTTTTTATCTTTCTCTCTCTCTTTCTCTCTCCCTCTCTCCCTCTCTCTCTCTCTCTCTCTCTCTCTCTCTCTCTCTCTCTCTCTCTCTCTCTCTCTCTCTCTGTCTTTCTCTCTCTCTCTCTCTCTCTCCTCTCTCTCTCTCTCTCTCTCTCTCTCTCTCTCTCTCTCTCTCTCTCTCGCCCTCTCCTCTCTCTCTCTCTCTCTTTCTCTCACTCTCTCTCTCTCTCTCTCTCTCTCTATATATATATATATATATATATATATATTAATATATATTTATATATATATAAATATATATATATATATATATAATATATATATATATATATATATATATATTATATATATATTATGTATATATATATCCTCTTGCAATTCCGTCTTACCTTCAGTTTTCTACCTTCCCTCTCCCTATTCTGATTCTGATTCCTGCCCCCTCCCCCCTTTCACACACACACCTTTCACCCCCCTTTTTTTCCTTCCTCCCTCTCTTTCTCTCTCCCTATGCCCCCACGTTGTTTATCTTCCCCAGCCATTTTTTTTTTCTTCCTTTTCCCCTCTTCCTCCCCTCCCCCCTCTTTTTCCCCATCCGTCCCCCATCTCTACCTAGCCTTTATCCATGCCCCATATTCCCTCCCCCCTACTGCTATAGCGGGCGAGGTGGGAGCGGCCATGGGCTGATAACACGAGCTGATAAGACAATTGTGAATAAAAGATGTTGCATCGATTAGAATCTGTGTTGCTTGGAAGGAGAGGGTGGTGTGGGGGAGTGAAGGGGTGGAAGGATAGAGGGAGAGCGTTAGGGAGAAGGGGGAGGTTGAGGGGTGAGGGGTTGGAAGAGAGTGGGGGGAGATAGAGGGGTGTGAGGGGGCGAAAGAAAGAGGGAGAGGATAAGACAGAGAGGGGGAGGTAGAGGGGTGATGGGAGGGGAAGGGCGAGGGGGAAGGAGAGGATGAAGAATTTATTGGGGGAGAGTGTTGAAGGGAGGTGGATGAGGAGGGGGGGACAGGAGAAAGTGGGGGGTAAAAGTAAAAGATCTAATGATGAGGTAACGAGGATTTTGATACAGTATTGATGAAATATTATTTGCAATATTGATATTGTAGCTGTTTTGTTGTTCTTCCTCATTCGATCGTTTTTATTATGGCCATTATTACTATTATAGTTAGTTGTTGCTATCGTTGGTATTATCATTAATGCTGTTGGTTTGCTTTTATCGCCATTGATAAATCTCCACCCCTACTTATATACTTATTTTCGTTGCATTATGCCTCTGTGTTTATTGTTTACTTTGTTTATTCCCTGCATTGCTTAGATCCCTCTCAGCCGACCCTCCTCCGTCCCTCTTATCACGTGTTTCGGGGTGTCCAGTTCATCACTATGTATCTCCAGGAGGGAATTTATTTACCAGGATTATTTTCCTTAGAGGAGCTCCATCTTTATGAGACATCAGCGTATTGGAACTACAGTATAATTGCATTTATGTTGGCGATTCCCATCTGTCTCTTTGTAACTGTATTTCCCTGTCTCATTAGCTGAGGTTTATGTTGGTTTCATGTATGGATTTGTGTGTTTGTTGGCGCTTCTGTGTGTGTATGTGTGTGTGTGTGTGTGTGTGTGTGTGTGTGTGTGTGTGTGTGTGTGTGTGTGTGTGTGTCTGCCTGTCTTTCTGTCTGTCTGTGTCAGTGTGTCTCCCTGTGTGTGTGTGTTTGTTTGTGCCTATGCTTACTCTTGTGATCCCATCCATCGCGCCACCAATCTCATCATAGCAAAACACAACACACACAAACGTGTAGGGTACTTATGCATAATCACATAAAACAGAATGAGGCACTCGTGGAACCGCATTTTGGACCCGTTCGCCTGTGCTCATCCCACCTGTCCATTCACGCATCCGCTTGTGTTCTCGTGGTGTGTTACACTTTGTGGTACGATGCACGTGGTGTGGTACTCTTTCTCTCTCTCTCTCTCTTTCTCTCTCTTTCTCTATCTCTCTTTCTCTTTCTCTCTTTCTTTTTCTTTTTCTATCTCTCTCTTTCTTTCTCTTTCTCTCTCTTTCTCTCTCTTTCTCTCTCTCTCTCTCTCTCTCTCTCTCTCTCTCTCTCTCTCTCTCTCTTCCCGTCTTCCCTTCATTTTCTCTCTCTAGATTCTATAGTATTCTATATATCTATCTATCTATACGTATATATAACTTAATGTTATATATATACATCGCTCTCTCCGTTTTACCTTCATTTTCTACCTTTCTCTCTCTCATCCTAATCTACCTTCCTCTTCATCCGCCATATCCTTATCCCCCTATCTCCTGACCTCTCCCTAACCTCTTCCTATCCCCCTCCCCCTTCCAATCCTTCTTCCAACAAACTCCTATCTCCCATTCCCCCCTCTCCCCTTGCTTCCCCTCACATTGAATCCCCATTTCCACCTTCTCCCTCCTTATCCTCCTATCCCCACACCTCCCCTTACCCCTCCCCCTCCTCACCCCCCCTCCCCTTCCTCATCCTACCGTCCCCTTTCCCCCTCCCCCTCTTCATCCTACCGTCCCCTTTCCCCCTCCTCATCCCCCATCCCCTCCTTCCTCCCACCTTCCCCTTCCCCTCCTTCCTCCTCCCTCTCCCCCTCTCCTCCTCCATCCTCCCCTTCCCCCATCCTCCTCCAATCCCTCCCCTCTTCCCCCTCCTCCTCCCCTCCCCTCCCCTCCCCCTCCTCCTTCCCCCTCTCCCTCCTCCCTCCCCTCCCCCCTCCTCCTCTCCCCCCTCCCTCCCCTCCTCCTCCCCTCTCCCCTCCTCTCCCCTCCCTCCTCCCCCCCTCCTTCCCCTCCTCCCCCCCTCAACCCAATCCATCCTAAGACCACGGCCACGCAGACCCGGCATGAGAGATGAATTTATGAAGGTTCTGTGACAGTTATAGCCCGAGACTTTTATGGGTCTCCTTGTTTAGAGCAGCGGTCGGTGAGCTGGCCGGAGCCGCTGCGTTAATTACAATATCATGAGGAAATGGGGGGGAGGGGGGGAATGGGGTGTTATGGAGGTGGGGGGGAAGGGGTGGGGAAAGGGGTGTTATGGAGGTGGGGGGAAGGGGTGGGGAAAGGGGTGTTATGGAGGTGGGGGGAAGGGGTGGGGAAAGGGGTGTTATGGAGGTAGGGGGAAGGGGTGGGGAAAGGGGTGTTATGGAGGTGGGGGGAAGGGGTGGGGGATAAGGGGTGTTATGGAGGTGGGGGGAAGGGGTGGGGAAAGGGGTGTTATGGAGGTGAGGGGAAGGGGTGGGGGATAAGGGGAGCATTATAGGATGGGGGGGAAAAGGAGGTGATTGTGTGATTGGGGAAGGGGGCGATGTAGGTGTGAGGGGGAGGGTGTGGCACGGGGATATGGGGGTATGGGGGGGATCGTAGGGATAGTAGAAGGGGGTGGTATTGCGGGATAGGGGAAGGGGTGATAGGGGGGTAGGGATTAAAAGTGTTAGGAGTAAGCGATATAGGGGGGGGCGCAATGGGTGGCTATAGGATCAGAGAAGACGAAGTAGAAAAGGGGGTGGGGGTGATTGGAAAGGGGGGTGTTTTGTTTACCTTGTGGATCCTGCCTGTTGTTTGGTGTCCTATCGATTTGTCATTCTTGTTATGGTTATTGCCACTGCAATTATCGTCCTTATGTTTCTATTGTTATGTTGTTTTTGGTACTGTTATTATTTTTTCATCATTATCATCATATAATTTATTATCATTATTATAATAATAATAATTATAATTTTTATTATTATTATCATTATTATTATTGCCATTATGTTGGTATTGTTATTATTATTGTTATTTTTATTATTAGTTCCATTTTCATCATCATCATTGTTATCATTATCGCTATTCTTATCATCAACATCGTTATTATCATTGTTATTATTATTGTTGCTATGATTATGATGATTACTATAGAATTTTCATGTTACTAGCATTATATCTTATATTGTTACGACTATTATTTTTCCTGATACTGTTGCTTTTGTTATTGTTATCTCACCGTCACCATCATCGGCAGCTGTGGTATTATTTATTGGTTTGTTCAACCTCTTACTATTGATGGTGTTGCAGTTGTCATTATTCTTGTGTAAATGATTTTAAATATTATCGCTGCAAAACTGCACCACAACTACGGCAAGGCGCAAAAGTAATGAAGAAGAAAGAAGGGTAAAAAGAAGTAGTAGAAGAAGAAGAAGGGGAAAAAAACATCACTCCAGCCCCGACATGCTAGGCTAGGGCCCTCGTCTGGTGTGGCAACGCCGCTCTCGAGTTGACCCCGAGTGTGACTGCTCCTGTGACCCAACTTGACCTGTGTGGGCGCTCGGGTATGACGGGCGAGGCGGAGTGGGCGTGAGCTGGGCGTTATGACTGTGATTGTGGTGATGTTTGCTCGCCGGGGGTAGGTAGGTACGTTGGTGGTGGTGAATATTTTGCTTTGCCGGTTCTGAGTGATTGTGATGTATAGGCCGTGATTGTGATGATGTTTGTACGGCGCGGGTAGGTGTATAATATATAGTGAGGATGATTTCGGGGTTGTGAGGATGGTGATGATTGTAGCTGTCAATATGGATGGAATATGTATTAGTGTAAGGTCCGGAGTTATGATGACGATAGTGATGAAATAAATGTGATTATCGTGACAGGCTATGGTAGTGAATGTTCATTTGTGATGGTGGCGATACTAGTGATGCTAAGGTAATGATGGTGAATAGAAGAATAGTGGCATAAGTATATGGTAATGGCATGCAACCTTGAAATTTTGATAAAGTATTGGACAAATAGAATGATTTGATTTGATTTCAAGGTTATAGGGATTATTGTGCTTCAGCAATAATCATGATTGGTGAGGTACCATGTCCTTGTAGGAGAGAAAAAGACGAAATTGAGAAAGAATTGGAGGAGCGAAGATTATGATAATGATAATGAGGAGGGGGGTGAGGGGGAGGGGGAGGGGGAGGAGGAAGAGGAAGGGAAGGATTAAGGAAAGGAGAAAGGAAATGAGGAGGAGGAAGAGGAAGAGGAAGAGGAAGAAGAAGAGGAAGAAGAAGAGGAAGAAGAAGAGGAAGAGGAGGAGGAAGAAGAAGAGGAAGAAGAAGAGGAAGAAGAAGAGGATGAAAAAGAAGAGGAAGAAAGAGGAGAAGAGAAAGAAGGGAGAAGAGAGGAGGAAAGAGGAGAGGAGAAGAGGAGGAGGAAGAGGAGGAGGAGAGAGAGGAGAGGAAAGAGGAGGAGGAGAAGAGAGAGGAAGAGAGAGAAGAGGAGGAAGAGGAGGAGGAAGAGGAGGAAGAGGAGGAGAAGGAGGAGGAGGAGGAGGAGAGGAAGAGGAAGAGGAGGAGGAGAGGAGGAAGAGGAAGAGGCAGGAGGAGGAGGAGGAAGAGGAAGAGGCAGGAGGAGGAGAGGAAGAGGAAGAGGCAGGAGGAGAGGAGGAAGAGGAAGAGGCAGGAGGAGAGGAGGAAGAGGAGGAAGGAGGAAGAGAGGAGAGGAAGAGGAAGAGGAAGAGGAGAGAGGAAGAGGAGGAGGAGGAGGAGGAGGAAGAGGAGGAGGAAGAGGAGGAGGAGGAGGAGGAGGAGGAGGAGGAGGAGGAGGGCGGGAAGAAGGAGTTAGCAGCGCATTTGGTATGCCACGGAGGGCCGGGCGGTGAGACAAGGTAGTGACGGGAAGGTAACGAGCCAACAACAGGTAGTGACTTAACACTTTAAAAGACAGACAAGGCTCTAAGGAGTGTCTTAGCCTCATCCCTCCGACTTCTACTCCTCCCTCTTCCCCTCCACCCTCTTCCCCTCCACCCTCCTCCCTTCTCTCTCCTCCCTCCTCCCTTCTCTCTCCTCCCTCCTCCCTTCTGTCTCCTCCCTCCTCCCTTCTGTCTCCTCCCTCCTCCCTCCTCCTTCCTACTTCCTCCCTCATATACCCATTTCATCGCACACACACACACACACACACACACACACACACACACACACACACACACACACACACACACACACACACACACACACACACACACACACACACACACACACACACACACACACACACACACACACACACACACACACACACACACACACACACACACACACACACACACACACACACACACACACACACACACACACACACACACACACACACACACCTAATTATATATACTCACACAGACAATATAATAACGTGTATGTCCATGAGTTATGAGTTATGAGACGAGATTTGACGACCGCAGAGATGGCAGGTGTCGGGGGATGGGGAGTAGAGGTGGGGGGGAGGGGGGGCAGTGGCAGCTGTATATTTTCAACATAATTCGGGTAATTTTTTTGTTCTCTTTAATTCATATGAGAGTTGTTGTGCAATAGAATCAGATGCAATGTTTGTAACTACAGATTGTTTAGGTTATGCTTTGGAGAGGAATGGAGAGAGGAGAGATAGAGGGGGGGAGGGAGAGGGGGTTAAGAAAAAAATGGGAAGAAGCAGAGGGGGAGAGAGATAAATGAGGGGAGGGATGGGGGGGGGGGGAGAAAAAGAAAGGGAGAGGAAATGCGTGAGAAGAAGAAAGGAGGAGGGAGGGATGGGGGGGGGGGTAGAAAAAGAAAGGGAGAGGAAATGCGTGAGAAGAAGAAAGGAGGAGGGAGGGAAGGGGGTGGGGTATGGAAGAGACAAAAGGATAAGATGAGAAAGAACAAAACGGAGAGGCGGAGCAAGAAAAAGGAGGGGAGGGAGAGGGAAAGAAAGGGAAAGAGAAAAAGAGGTGGATGAATAGAAAAAAAAGAAAGCGAAGAAAATAAACGTGAGAAAAAAAGAGAGAAAAAAAACAAGAAAACGCGGGGAAGAATCTAAGATGTTAGAACCTTAAAGAAAGCAGGGAAATTCATTCGAGAAAGGGAAGGAGAACAGGGCCAGCCAGGTGTGCCAGTGCCTCTGGTCATGCCGGATATGGAAGAAGGCAACGTTGACAGGCGGGTACGCGCTCCAGCTCGAGTAGAGTCTAGCTGTCAAGAGAAAGATAGAAAAGTGGATTTTTATCTTTCGTTCTATGTATATGTGATTTTTCGTTTATTAATGTTTACTTCTTTGTGGATTTTTGAATTCATTTTTCAAAAGTTTATTTTTTTATATATATCGTAAGCGGATGTTATAACAATCTCGTACGTCCGGGAAGTACGAGTAGATCAAATAGATTCGAGACTTTAAAATATCAATCTATTAATTCACCATCGATCTCGCCATCCACTCCCCCCACCCCCTCCCCAACACCCCGACACCCCGCCCGACCACCCACCTCCAGCTATCGAACCTCGATTCAGAAAGAAACCACATCATACCTCTCCTAAACAAAAGAAGAAAGAAGAAGAAAAAAAAAGAAAAGATAGATAGATAGATAATTGAATAAATGAACGATGCATAACGCGATCACACCGACAAAACATTATTCAGTAGTCTCTCAAAGAATCGTTTCCAGGGCTTCCTTATTTATTGCCAGGGCAACTGTGAATACAAACGAACGCAGAACCAGAAGATGAAAGCTGCTCCCCCGACAACAGCTGCTGGCTGGCTGGGTCGCTTGCCTTCTAGTTGTGATATAGTAATGATCATGATAATCGTCATGATGATCATTATTGTTTTTTTTGGTGGTGTTGTTGGTGGTGGTTTTGTTGGAATTGTTATGGTTGTTATGATTGTTATTGTCATTTTTACTGTTATTATTGTTATTTTCTTATTATTGTTATCATTAGTATTGTAGTTATTATCAGTATTGCTATCACTATGTTTGTTATTATCATTATTGTTATCATTATTATTATTATTATTATTATTATTGTTATTATTATCATCATCATCATCATCATCATCATCATTGTCGTCATCATCATCATTATCATTATTATTATCATTATCATCATCATCAGTTTTATTATTCTCGTCATTATCATAATTATTATTATTACCATCATGATTATCATAATCCTATAATTCTTATTTATCTATTTTGGAGTTCTCATTTTGTGCAACAGGTGCGTTCTCCCTCCCCCACAGATGTGCCGCTGCCACACCTGAGAGTAATTATTGTTTTGTCTGATAGTCTATTATTCTGGCACTGAAATGGCCTCGTGTTTTCAGACATGACGTGTTTCTTTTTATGATTGTTTTTGTTATTTTGTGCTATTTACATCTCTTTTGTTCTGTCCCTTGAGCTAATTTGAGTACGCATAGAGTGTATTTTTTTATTATTTTTTATTTTATTTTGCTGCTGTTGTTGTTGCTGCTGTTGTCGATTTTTGGAATGGCGGTGTTTTCCCTTTTTTTTCCTCGTTTCTTTCACCTAATTGTATGTATGTGTATGTTCCATGTTCAGTGCGTATGAATGGATGCATATCGGTATCTTTTCATACGGCAAATATGGGGTAAATTTCCCCCCATGCTAGTAAACATGAGCTTGTTATGTTATCCATCAATATACTGCAGACGCGGACCTGAGAGGTATATCAATGCAGGTAAAGTATGGGTACACTGTGTGTGCGTGTTTGTGTACATGTGTATATATAACGTGTGCGTGTGTTTGTGACTGTTTTTGTGTGTGTTTTATGGCGAAAGAAAAACTGGCAAAACTAGAGGTGAATTATTAAACTTTCGCGTGTTTTAATGCGCATTTGTTAACCCCGCCACGTTGGCTGTAGTTAGCTATGCATGGCACATTGCTATTGGGAAGGCCAGGTGTCTCTCTCTTTCTCTCATTCTATCGTTCTATCTTTCTTATTTTCTCTTTCTTTTTCCTCTTCTTTCCCTTTCTTCTTTCTGTCTCTCCTTCTGTCTATTTTTCTCTCTCTTTTTCTGTCTATCCCTCCCTCTCCCTCTCTCTCCCTCTCCCTCTCCCTCTCTCCCTCTCTCCCCTCCCATTCCCCCTCCCTCCCACCCTCCCTCCTTCCCTCCACTCTCTCTCTCTCTCTCTCTCTCTCTCTCTCTCTCTCTCTCTCTCTCTCTCTCTCTCTCTCTCTCTCTCTCTCTCTCTCTCTCTCTCTCTCTGATATTGCGTCAAATTTCATATAAGCACAGTTATTCGTTTTTTTCTATGACGATGTTATATTTCGTTACATTTCTATTAATTTTTATATGAACATTATGTTATCTTGCACATACATGCATGTATGGATGTGTATATTTCTTCACCGCACGCACATTCAAGACAGGTTGATGGTGGCATTATTGGTATTGTATTTAATTTCGCTTTTCCGTATTATTACTTAGAATGGAGTTATTTCCTAATATCAGATAGACCGTGTACTGTGCCAGTTGTCTTATCTAATGCTTATCTGTTGTGGACGCTCATGTAAGAGGATTTTATCATTTTTTAAGTTCCATTGTCTTTCCTCTGATAGCTTAGTGGATATTTCATGCCATTTTGTTTCTTGGGAGGATATAGATAACGCCTTCTTCTCTTTTTTATTTGTTTTTCTTATTATTATTTCCTTTTCGCTCCCTTCCCCTCCTTGCGAATCCTCCCTTCGTCTCTTCCTACTCTCCCCTCCCCTCCCTTCTTATGCTTCCACCTACCCCTCCCCGCTTCTCCCTATCCTTTCATCCTCCTCCTCCCCCCTTTCATCTCCCCTCCCCCCTTCTTCGTTTCTTCCCCTTCTCCCTCTTCCCCTCCTCCCTCCCCCTCCCCTCCATCTTTACTCTCCTTCTTGTTTACACTGCTTGCGTCTCGGGTATTTTGCTCCACACGTCTTTAAGAAAACACGTCCGCTTTTAATCGCCCTCGAGGAGGTGTCGCGACCGATGATGATGATGATGATGATGATGATGATGATGATGATGATGATGATGAGGTGTTGCACTCAAGTCGAAATTAACTGAAGATAGGAAAAAAAAGAAGAGGAAAAAAACAACAGCGATAAATCCTGCTCGGTACACAATAAACGCCAAATGCAATACGTCATAAAATCGTCATAAAAGTAGCGGGATGAATTAAAAATGCCGTAAAACATAGAGGTGGAGATGACCCAGATAGTGCATGTAAATTGTGGTGAGGCGGACCCGTGCGTCTGTGGGTATATGTGTACGTGTGTGTGTACGTGTGTGCGTGTGTGTGTGTGTGTGTGTGTACGTGTGTGCGTGTGAGTGTGTGTGTGTGTGTGTGTGTGTGTGTGTGTGTGTGTGTGTGTGTGTGTGTGTGCGTGCGCATGTGTTTGTCGTTGTTGTGTTTGTTTGTGTGCGTGAATGTGGTTGTAAGTATGTTTATGTTTCTCTACCTAGCTCTACATTGAAATGGGTTCGTCATGTTTGCTGTAGAAATGACATTTTTGAAAAATCGATTTGCGTGAACCATGATTTTCAGATAGTGGTTGTTCATGGTGGTTTATTTGCCTTTCCTTCTTCCTTCTTTCTTATCTCCTGAATCTCCATTGTATTGTTCCATTTTCTTGCCCCTTTTTTATCAATACTATAAACATAATCACCAACTTTGTCATCATCGCCTTTTTCTGCTTTCCCTTTTTTTCTCTCCCTCTATCTCCTTTCTTCCTTTTCCGTTTTCTTATTTTGCTTCCTTTTCCCCTTCTTTCTTTCATTCCTTTCTTTCTCGCTTCTGCTTCCCCTTCCTCTTCTTTCCTCTCTTCCTTTCGCTTCCCCTTCCTCTTTCTTCTTTTCCTTCCTTGTTTATCTTTCTCCTCTTCCCACTTTATTTCATCAGCCTTCTCCTGTGATCGACTTTCACTCGCCCACCTGCAGCGGGAGATAGGATCGGCGCCCTTACGTTCCTCGTCATAGAGGTCATAGTCCTTATGAGAGGAGGAGGGGAGGCAAGGAGGGGAAGAGGGAAATGAAAGAGAAGAAAAGGAGAATGATTGAGATTGAGGAACAGACGGAAGGAGAGAGAGAGAGAGAGAGAGAGAGAGAGAGAGAGAGAGAGAGGGAGAGAGAATGAGAATGAGAATGAGAATGAGAAAAGAAAGGGAGAGAGAGAGAAGGGGGGACACAGATAACCCGATCCAAGACTTAACGAAGTTGATCGTTCCTATTGATGACCGGGCGAAGGTGTGGGGTCTTCATGTAAGGGGACGGGGAAGGGGGAGGGGCTTAGGTGGTGGGGGGTTAGAGGTGGGGGCAAGGTGAGACAAGGCGTGGTAGAATCTCAAGGTAAACAAACGCACAAGCATTTTTTTCCCTCTCGAGAGGGTTGCGGTGTAACATCGTGTAATCTTAATTGGTTTTTATAGGGATTGTAAAATGAATGTTATGTTTTGGGACTATCCTCTCTCCCCACGTGGCTTTTTTAATTTTTTTATTCTTATTTTCATTAAAACATATAATTGTGTATGTGTGTGTGTGTGTGTGTGTGTGTGTGTGTGTGTGTGTGTGTGTGTGTGTGTGTGTACACGTGCGTGTGCGTGCGCGTTTTTTAATTCAAACACGCTCACACTCACTCACACATGTGTGTTTACAAAGTTGCACCAGTGTTGGTAAGCAATATGATCCCTGTACATTAAAAAAACGGAAGCATTTAACAAGGCAATTTTGGTGATCATATCATATGTATATTCGTTTTTTTTTCTAAAGTATAATTGATCTCGTATACAGATTTAGTTTTTAATTAACATGTTCTTATAAAAAAAAGAAAAACAGAGCGAAAGAATAAAAAGTGTACTGTATATCATCAAATGATTGATGAGTCAGATTGTATCCCCAGTTGTAAAAATGGCGCCTGGTTAATGGCAACGAGTTATTTTATTTCTAAAAATATCCCACAGCTACGGTTTTTTTTTTTTAATTTTATTGCCATCACTCTTTAATGGATATCATAGTGCAATATATATTTATATTTTGATATGGAAATCATGTTTCAATATATATTTATCTTTTTTTTTTCTTTTTTTTTACACTGGACATCATAGTCCCTTACATATTTTTATTGCTTTTTGTAACCTCCCGTGTTTTGCCTTGTATATCAATGGTTGTCTCTTTGTGAATCTCCCGTCCTCGTTATCATGGGGATGTTACGATCTGGCTGTCATTAATAATTCATGGTCTGGCATTCAACAAAGAGTAATTATCGGGTGAGGGAGGAAGGTAAGCGTTGCATCAGCCATTACGTTTTGTTTCGTTATCTGCGCCGTTGTTATACATGGTTTGGCGAGGGAAGGTTTGTGTGCGGGTGTGAATGCTCTGTCTTTCTCTCTCCCTCTGTTTGTATCTCTTTCTTTCTTTCTTTCTTTCCTTTTTTTCTGTATTTCATGTGTGTGAGCTCATCTCTATTTTTCTTTCTTTCTATTTCGCCTTTGTTTAATGTCCGGTATCTTTCTCTCTCTGTTTCTCCGAATGGCAGGTCATTTGTCTCTGTCTGTACGTTTTCTCCCTCTCTTTGGTGATATTGTCATTAACTTTCGCATTACCATCGTCATTATGGGCTGAGCTCTCTCTCTCTATCTATCTATCTATATATCTATCTCTATCTCTCTCTCTTTTTCCCTCTCTTTTTCCCTCTCTTTCCCTCTCTTTTCTCTCTTCTCTCTCTTCTCTCTCTCTCTCTCTCTCTCTCTCTCTCTCTCTCTCTCTCTCTCTCTCTCTCTCTCTCTCTCTCTCTCTCTCTCTCTCTCTCTCTCTCTCTCTCTCTCTCTCTCTCTCTCTCTCTCTCTCTCTCTCTCTCCTCCCTCCCTCCCTCCCTCCCTCTCCCTCTCTCTCTCTCTCTCTCTCTCTCTCTCTCTCTCTCTCTCTCTCTCTCTCTCTCTCTCTCTCTCTCTCTCTCTATCTCTCTTTCTCTCATTCTGCCGCTTTCTCTCATCATTCCAGCTCTCTCCCCTGTCATTCCTACTTTTATCTCTCTTCTGAATTGACTTTTTGTCTCAAACATTCCTTGACGGTTATTTGATTTAAACATCATCAGGCTTAAACAGCTTTATTTTAGATGAACTCCGTCCTATTGTCTCTGCGGACACGATTCAGCTCCACGTGGGATGCTCATTCCCTGAATTATGTGATTACAATTATTTTTATCATTTCATAAGTTTGTTCGAGTTTGTGTTTCCCGGAAAGATTTTCTTCTTAACACTTCACACACGAGTGCTCTGCTTTCTTATGCCCTGCACGCGTGTGGGGGTGAGTGTTCCTCCTCCTACTCCCTCCCTCTCTCTCTCTCTCTCTCTCTCTCTCTCTCTCTCTCTCTCTCTCTCTCTCTCTCTCTCTCTCTCTCTCTCTCTCGCTATCTCTTTCTTGCTTTCTCTTTCTCTCTCTCTCTCTCCCTCCTTTCCTCCTTCCCTCCCTCCCTCCCTCACTCTCCCTCCAACTCCTCCCCCTCCTCTATTCCCCCCTCACCCTCCCACCCTCTCTCCGGGGCCCTTACCCTCCTCTTCCTCCCCTCCCAGTTCCCCCTCTTCCCCACCTCTCCCTTCTTCCCCTTACATCTCGTGCCTCCAGACTCCCTCTCCCTAAATACACACTTCCAGCCGCAATATTGTTTTTTTCAGTCTCTCTCTCTCTCTCTCTCTCTCTCTCTCTCTCTCTCTCTCTCTCTCTCTCTCTCTCTCTCTCTCTCTTTCTCTCTCTCTTCCCCTTACCCTTAACCCCCATCCCCATCCCTTCATCCCCACTCCTTCTCCCTTCCCGTCTCCTTCTATCCCATCGCTCATTCCCTTCACTCCTCCCCCTCTTTCCCCCCCGTCCCTTTACCTCCCCCCTCCCTTTCTCTCCTCCCACCTCCCCCCCACTTCCCCCTCTCACCTCCCACCTCCCCCCCACTTTCCCCTCCCACCCCACTCCCCCCTCCCACCTCCCACCTCCCCCCCACTCCCTTCATCAACCC
>NW_028234416.1:31263629-31268629 GCF_977035675.1 Penaeus japonicus | reverse complement strand
CGGACGGACAGGCGCTTAAACAGAGTGTGAACCGAGACAGATTTACAGTATCTGATCCAGACTCGGTTCGTTATATTACCTATGCAAATTCGAATCCCTATATTTAGGCAAGCGCGTTTGTACTTGTATGTATACTTAACTGTATTTCTTCCTACGGTCGCTACTGCTATCTAGAATAGGACTAGGATTATGTAGATTAAAGTAGAGACAAAAGCACTAACCAATACGAGGTCATGTGATAGGGGGGAGGGGAGTGCTTGTTGGGGTTACTGATGTATATTGGTTTAGATTGTATCTGTGATATATCTGCTGTTATAGGCCTATATGTTCATATATGTATATCATTACTCTTGTGTTCGGATATATATATATATACATATATATATATATATATATTTATATATATATATATGTATATATATATAATATATGTGTGTGTGTGTATATATGTGTGTGTGTGTGTGTGTGTGTGTGTGTGTGTGTGTGTGTGGTGGTGTGTGTGGTGTGTGTATGTGTGTGCGTGTGTGTATGTATGTGTGTGTATGTGTATGTGTGTGCATGTGTATATATATATATATATATAATATATATATATATATACATATATATACATATATATACATATATATATATATATATATATATATATATATGTATATATATGTATATATATATGTATATATATATGTATATATATGTATGTATATATATATATTTATTTATATATATGTTTATACACATACACACACAGACATATATATACATACATATATTAGTGCATGGCATAAACGTATTTATGGATATTGATGCGTGTACATTAGTTTATAGATATGAATATGCATCTATGTCATTGTATGTATATTGAATGCATATGCGTATAATCTTCCTGAGTATGCATATCCCGTCATTGTTACTTACGTAGCAATAGATCACAACGGAACAAGTTTTTGTGTAGTATATATACGGTATCACTTATTAAAGCTTTATTGCCCTCTTGATGTGGGTAGGATACCGTACCTGACGTGGAGGATGGCTCACTGCACCGCGTTGATATGGGTGATGCGGCCTTGTCTTGACGTGCGGCACCGTGCAGGCCGCATTGATGTAAGCGTAATAAGGCTTTCGAAGTTGCATTTTTAGAAGAGGAAGTTTGGCTGGTTGTGTGATGTGGCGGGGGTGGGGGGGTGGGGGGTGATTCTGAGGGACGATTGCAGAGCAGATTAGGATTGTTTCTGATTAGAGGAAGTGGATTGTAGAAAAGATAAGGATTCCGGCTGATAAGGAGGGTGGATTGGAGATAGGATGAGGATAGTAGTAAGCAGATTTGAATTGCTGATGCTGACCCTATATCTGCTAATAAGAGGGGATAGATCGCAAATCAAATTATGATTGTAACTGATTTCAAGCAAAATAAAGATTGTCTGTTAAAACGGGATGGATTGCAGACAAGATAACGATTGTCTGATAAGAGAGGGTGGATTACAAATAAGATAGGAACCGTAACTGATAGGAAAGAGTGGATTGGAAATGATATGAAGAGTGTGACTGACAAGCAGGTGTGGATTGTAAAATACTATAAGGTCTGCATCTGATAAGATTACAGTTAAAGGTAAGATTGTAACTGATAAAACGGGATGGATTGCAGATAAGGATTGTAACGGATGAGAGGGGACGGGTTGCAGATAAGAGCTGTAACGAATAAAGATAAAGATTATAGAACAAAACTGTGGATAAGCTGGGCGTCTGGGTGGCAGAATACATAGGCGTGGGTGTGGATGAGTTGCATGGATAATGAAGAATAAATACTTTGGATTTTGTCGTGGCAGATAGATAGCATTGTCAGGGTTGATATATAGGATTGGCGATATGGGTTCGGCCGGAAAAAAATAGACAGTAATGAGGGCGCGAGTGGGCGGCATGTAGGTAGAGTAGGGTGCGTTCGTAAGTAAATGTATCTTTATTTATTATCTGTATGAGTAGATGAGGGCGGGCTCGTAGGCGGTACGTGGGTAGAAAAGGGCGGGCGAACTTCAAAAGGCCAACGGATCTGTGGGTGGGAGAAAATGAATAGATTAATAGATAGGTGGGGATGATGGTGGCAAATAATGGCTGCCGCTGATCCGCAAATGTCACGGTGGTAGACAGGCGGTAGACGCGGCCAGACAGACGAGGACATACGCATGCGAAAACTTCTTCCGTTAGGCGAGGTGGGCGTAAAGGTAGCGGGGAGGGATTTTGCTTGGCGACGGGGAGGGCGTGTGGGCGGCGGGGAGACTATGCGGGCGGCGGGGAGAGCGGGTGGGCGTCGAAGAGGGTGTGTGGGCGTCGGCAGGGAGGGCATGTGGGCGGCGGCGGGGAGGGGCGGGCGGTGGTAGTGGGCTGAGCGACCGCCTCGTTAGCCCCGACGTGCGGTAAATGCGCGTGTCCAGTGTATTTGTGTTGCACATTCTGTATGCAAATGAGGGGCGGAGCGCCGTGTTGCACTTTAACGCGATTCCACGTTCTGGTCAGTTCCTTATAGGCGGGGGTACAGAATGGCTTGAGAGGTTTGGGGGTGGGGTGGGGGGGGAGAGGAGGAAGGAAGGGGTGAGGGGAAGAGGGTGAGGGGGGGCGGGGGGAAAGTCGAGACGCTTACGCGGGGTTGTAGGGAAAGAGTGGAAGACGTGTCAGGAAATAAGGAAGGAATAAAGAAGAGAAATAGGCGGGGTGGGAGGGGTGGGGGGCGACGAAATAGGTGAGAAAGGGGTTAGAAAGGGGAGGGAGGGGAGATAGGTGAGACAGAGAGCTGCGTTTTGGAGGGAACTAGGGTTAGGACTTGCAACAGGGGGATATAACCCTAAAAGAAGAAGGGGGAGGGGGGTGAGAGGGTCTCTAACTGTCAGAAGGTAGATGTAGATGGGAAAATAGGTGCTAAGTAGGGCACAGGTTGTGATGAAAGGTCGCAAAGAGGGAGGTCAAACAAGGCCACAAGGAAAGAGTAGAGAAAGATAGGAGTGTGACAGATGGCGCAACACTGTCTCCACCAGTATGAATGGATTGGGAAAGAGTTCGATTGTATTTTGATTATATAGTCAAATCAGATGGGGGATAGAGGGGAGGGTTTAGGGCAACATCCCAAGAGAAAATATAGATAGAAAGAACGAGTCCCAAGATGGTTTAGAAATGGTTGATAATCAACGCGCCGTTATTGCATGCCATGTGGGGGAACAGAAAACGCTTGTCAGGGAAATGTAAAGTACGGCAAAAAAAAAGAAAAAAAAAAGGAAAAAGAAAAAAAAACATATGTAGTGCCGACCATAAGTGGGAGAATAGAGCTGAATACACCGTCGTTCCAGGGGAAGAAATCACGGAAATTTCACCGAAAGACGCGACAATGAAGGTGGTGTTTAGGCAAAGAGCCCGAGAACGAAGCAGAGGGAGGCACAGGAGGAGAAAAGACTAAGAGAGAGAGAGAGAGAGAGAGAGAGAGAGAGAGAGAGAGAGAGAGAGAGAGAGAGAGAGAGAGAGAGAGAGAGAGAGAGAGAAAGAGGGTGTGAGAGAGAGAGAGACGAGAGAGAGAGATGGGGGGAGGTGAGGAGGAGGAAGAGTTGTGAAGGAAAAGGAAAAGGGGAAGCAGGAGGAGGAGGAGGTGGAGATGGACGAGGAAGAGGAGGAGGATGAAGGCATTGTACTGAAGATGCTGATATCAGAGTATAAGAATAGGTAACGCGAGAGAGTGGCTTGTAAGCAAGAGAGGGATTTGCGAACAAAAGGGGTGTGTAACAAAACGAAAGAAATGGCGAGGAAAGTAATTACAGTAAGTGCAGGTCGTGCTGTGAGGTATGAGGGAGTGAGGGCCTCCCCGCGGAGCGCTGGCTGGAAGAGACGAGGGTGAGGGGGAAAAGAGGTTGAAGGTGTGAGGGCGAAGGGAAGAGAGAAGCCTCGAGGAAGGGTGCCACGTCTTCGAGGGTGGAGGAAGGGGGGGTAGAGCGGAGGTATCCTTCTAATAAACGTTTTCGATGATTCGGCTCCTCTGCGCCTTGTCGGGACGAAGATAGAGAGAGAGAGAAAAAAAAAATGAGCATCGCGGTTTGCGAGCAGGAAGGAAGGAGAAGACGCCCCCCCCTTCCCCTAACCACCCACCCAAAAAAAAGTAGAAAAAAAGATTAAAAAATGATAGTCACGACTCGGCGGGCGTTATTGCTTAACTAAACTCGCTCGTGATAAAAATGGAAAATACAAGGAAGTGAGAAAGACCCAAATCGTCGTCATCTTTTGTCGGCTGGTGGAAGGATATGTGTGGGGGGAAGGGGAGGGGGAGGGGGTAGATGGTATAGTGAAGGGAGAGAGGAAGGGGGGGTACGGAACGCAGGGAAAGTGTGAAGTTAAATAAAAAGAGGAGAATAGAGAGAGGGAGAGCATAGTAAAGAGAGAGAAGAAGAAGGAAAAGTTAGGTGAGATGCGAAAATTATGAAGGATAGGAAAGAGTAGAATGAGAATTAGATTAGAATGTTATATAAGAGCCGCGTTCGTCTAGGATAAGGTTGTTGCAGAATGTCGATGCATTTTGCGGTTTGATGTGATGTGATGTTCGTGGGATCCTGTGTTCTCTGTGGCTGCGAGGGAGTACTTTGAGTCGTTGTCTGTACAGTTTATGGTGTACTTTGTTGCGTGTAAGGCTGTACATTCGGCTTTCGTACCGAAGAGGGATATCCAACTAGATATTTTTAAGTATGCATACTTTGTAATTGTGCGGACCTGGAGTACCCATTTAGATGACTGCGGTTTCATTTTATTCTGTTCCTTCAATGTCTCTCTTAATGCTGTTTTATATAAGTATTTAGGGTTTTATTATTACTTAATCGGTAGCATATACCGTGACGCTGGCGCTAAGATTTTGCCTCCTTTTATATAATCCCAACCCCAAGCGTAACATTTGTGCTGCATAACTTACCCGATTGCAACATGGGCACTTATATGATGCAACTTATCCTTGGACGCGCTGCCTATCATTCAGTATT
>NW_028234416.1:31248629-31251129 GCF_977035675.1 Penaeus japonicus | reverse complement strand
GGAGAGGTGAGAAGAGGGAGTAATTGAAGATTAATGAGAAAAGGCGCGTGAGAGAGAAAATGAGGAGAGAAAAATATTAATAAACGTGTAACTTTATCCGAGTATGCAAAAGACTCGACAGAATGGGAGGAAGATAACACTACAAGAATTAGACAAGAGGAGAGTGAGAGGAATGAGGAGGAGAGGAGATGAGAGGAAAGAAGGAAGGGAAGAAGAAAGGAGAGGGAAAAAACAAATGATAGAGAATGAAGAAGAGGAGGACTCAAGATGAAGTAGACGAAGAGGGAAAGAAGGAGAAGAGATTGAAAATGAGAAGGAGAAGGAGGGAAAATAAACAAACCTAAAGAGATGAGAAAATAGGTAGCTTGCAAGTAGATAGGGGGAGAAGGAGAAAAGAAGAGGGAAAGAAAGAACGAAAAAAAAGGAAAGAGGCAAAGAAAGTGTGTAAGCAAAAATTTCGCCTTACTTGTGATGGTGATGAGAGAAGGTAGAGTAGGGGGAGGGGCATCGTGCGTGTGTGTGTTTGTTTGTGTGTGTCTGTGTATGTCTGTGTGCGTGTGTGTATTTAGGAAGGGAGGGAGGGATAGAGAGAGAGGAGAGAGAGAAAGAAAGAGAGAATGTGTGTGTTTGTTTGTTTGTTTGTTTGTTTGTTTGTTTGTGTGTGTGTGTCTGTGTGCGTGTGTGTATTTAGGAAGGGAGGAAGGGATAGCGAGAGAGGAGAGAAAGAGAGAAGAGAGAATGTGTGTGTTTGTGTGTGTGTGTGTGTGTGTGTGTTTGTTTGTTTGTGTGTGTCTGTGTGCGTGTGTGTATTTAGGAAGGGAGGGAGGGATAGAGAGAGAGGAGAGAAAAAAAGAAAGAGAGAAGAGAGAATCTGTGTGTGTGTGTGTGCGTGCGTGCGTGCGTGTGTGTGTGTGTGTATTTAGGAAGAACACGGAGAAGGGGAAGAGGAGAACGAAATGTTTTATGGGACAAGGAAGGAGGAGGAGGAGGAAGAGAAGAAACCGAGGGGAGAGGGAGAAGAAGCGGAGGGTGAGGAGAAAGGGGGGGATTAGCGGATGATGAGGAGAAAGAGGCAAAGGATGAGGAGAAAACGGAAGGACGAGGAGGAAAAAAAAGGAGAAAGACGAAAAAGCGAAGGATGAAGAAGAGGTAGAAGAAGCAAAGGACAAGGAGAAAGAAGAAAAGAAAGAAGCAGACGATGAGAACGAGGAAGAGAAGAGAAGGGAAGGACGAAAAGAAAGAATCGGAGTAGAAAGAGAAAGGGGAGGATGACAAAGTGAAAGAGAAGGAGAAAGAAGTGAAGGAGGAAAGAAAGAGAGCGAGAGAGAGAGGAACAAGAAGAAGAAGAAGAAGAAGAAGCGAAGGACGAGGAGAAAGAGGAGGAGGAGGAGGCAGATCGGAGGGGGGTGGCGGAGGAGAGGCTGCGGTTTATTACCCCGAACTGGTCCCGGCGATTTCCATAACAAAGGCCAAAGACTAGTGGAGGAACAGGGATGGAGAGGTCGTGATAAAATACTACATGCGAAGCAACACCTTAGCCGGGAACCTACACGCTGGAGGTGACGAAGGTGTGGGGGGGCGCGCCACGACCACACCGCCCGGAGGGAAGGGGTTTGGGGGGCTCTGGGGTGGAGGGGTTTAAAGGGGGGCTGGGAGGGAGGGAGGGAGGGAGAGAGAGGGTGTGGAGGGCTGAGGAGTGAAGGAGGGAGGGAGGAAGGGAGGGAGGGAGACGTTGTGGAGGGCTAAGGGGTGGAGGAAGGAGGGGGACGAGCTGGGGCCACGAAGACCACCAAAAGAGATTGGAGGGGGGAGGGAGGGAGGCGAGGGAGGGAGGCGAGGGGGGGGAGGATAGACGAGGCTACGACCAGCCAGTACCATGACTAGTCGTAGAGTTTGGGTAGAGGAAGGGGGGGGGTTAGACTACAACGACCACTCATGCAGGGGGTCAACGACGAAGAGGATCATAAGAGGCGTGTGGGAGTCGGCGGCGACGACTATCGACGGGAAGATGATTGTCAGGAGGGGGAGGAGGGGGGAAGGGGGAAGGGGAGAATGAAGAGACCACAACTGCTACCGTTGTGGTCGAGGTTGGCTTCATAATTATCTTGAAGGGGTAGGGGTGAGTGGGTGGAATGACGACCACCGCAAGTCGGAGTGATGGTCGTTTACGTGAAAGATGAAGCCCGGGAGGAAGTGGAGGGTGAGAAAGGCGTGATTCAGAGGGGAACTATTGTAGTACACGGCATGACGGGGGTGAGGGGGGGGCGAGAACAAAAGAGCGAATAAGATTGAAAAAGAACATGAAATTCAATGATTCATGTCATACTCCTTCCCTCGAAATCAGCTAGCTTTGTAAATTGTAAATTATGACAAAATATATAAAGCATATTTTATAAGTATATGTTGAAATGACTCTTAAAGTACTCATTATCATCCACGCGATCATCCACTGCATTATAGCCTCAGTGTATTTGTAAGTTTTTGGAGCCAAATAGATATT
>NW_028234416.1:31228629-31231129 GCF_977035675.1 Penaeus japonicus | reverse complement strand
TGTGACGCAGTAATTGCGGTCGGAAAAGGGCGCATTGTGCTGGGAGACGAAGGGCTCAGGGAGGTTGACCGGTAATGGGGTTTGTGTCGAGTTTACGCATAAGTATGTAAGTTTATAAGTACGTAAGATTATAAGTATGAAGGGCCCCGTTTGTCTCCGGGACAGCAGATGGTGTGACAGAGGAAGGAAGTTGCAGCTACGTGATAATGCAAGAAGCATGATAATTGTGTGCGAGGGGTGGGGTGGGTGGGGGGAGGCGATGATTATGCAGAGAATAGAGGCTAGCAAATAATAAAAATGATTGCTTTGTATAATTGTCTGACTTGAGACTCATTTGTGCATATATTTTCTGTACTTTCCTTATATTTTTATATTGCTTTTTTCACTTTTTTTTATTGTTGAAGTTCCTTTCCTCTCTTCTTCATACCCGGATATTCCTTCGTATTTGTGAGTTTTTTTAGTTCGCTTTATTCCCCGTTTCTTTAATCGTCGTTTTCCTTTTATTTTCTTATATTCCAGTTGTAAAAAACACCCCGTACCTTTATTTATAGAATGAAACCGATAATGATAATGATAATGCTGCGAATGTTATATAGCTTCAAAGGTACGCATGGAGATTTTAGCATAATTACATAATCACTTGTCTAATTCATCCGCTCTCGCAGCTTGCTTTATCCGGCCTCTTCTGCTGCCCCAAAATTGGAATCTCACATCCCGCATTGCCGCGCTGCCAGGGCTATGGGGTGTGCAACACTGTGCATGCCCTGCCTTTGTCTCTGGCGAGCTATCTTTGTGTCTGTTTGTTTTGTGTGTCTACGTGTCTGTCTGTCACTGTGTTTTACTGTCTGCGTCTCTCTCTTTCTCTTTTTTTCTCTGCTTCTTTCTATCTTTCTATCTTTCTCTCTCTCTCTCTCTCTCTCTCTCTCTCTCTCTCTCTCTCTCTCTCTCTCTCTCTCTCTCTCTCTCTCTCTCTCTCTCTCTCTCTTTCTCTCTTTCTTCTCTCTTTTTCTCTCTCTTTCTCTCTCTTCTCTCTCTTTCTCTTTCTCTTTCTCTTTTTCTCTCTCTTTCTTTCATTCACTCTCTTTCATGTATATGTATATATATAAATATATATATATGTATATATATATATATATATATATATATATATATATATATATATAATATGTATATATATATATATATATATACATACATATATATACATATATATATATATAATATATATAATATATATATGTATGTATATATATGTATATTTATGTATATATATGTATATATATATATATATTTATAATTTTGTTGCATTTCCGTTGGTGTTATTTGACTGTATATCACTTGCACTGCGCAGGTGTAATCTCTCTTGTTACCTGTCGAGAAAGAAAGAGGATAAAGAGAATTCTAATGATATGGGTAAGAAAATGAATAAGAATAAAAATGAAAAGAAAGGGAAGGAGAAAGAAGATTATTAAAAAGATGAAGAAGAAGAAAAACAGGAGGAGGAAAAAAAAGGAAGAAGGAAAAAAGAGGTGGAGAAGAAGAAGAAAAAGGAAAAGAAGAGAAAAAGGAGAATGAGAAGAAAATGAAGAAATAGAAAGGGAAACAAGGTGAAGAAGAAAGAGGAGAAGGAGAAGGAAACGATAAAGAAGACACAGCCGAAAGTGTTAACTGCCCATTTCTTGGTGCTCTTTGGTAGCTGTCCGCCCAGCAGCCGGTCTGCGGGTGTTCGCCGAAGGAACCTCGTGTGTTATTGAAAGTCGAAGATAATTGTTGTTGTTTTTATTTTTTTTATTTATTTATTATTTTTTGTTGTTGTTACTGTTGTTGTGCTGCTGCTTCAGTAAATTTGTTTCTCCAATAATTTATGCAGATCTTGAATTAAAGGTATTTTATTATTCTTTATGTATCTCGTCGGTCTTTTTTTATGTGTCCTCTTCCGTTTTCGTTTCGGTCAAGATGTTGATATTGATCATGTATTGATTAATTTTCTTTAATCCCCGTAATCATATCTATAGCTTTTTGTTATATATATATATATATATATATATATATATATATATATATATATATATATATATATGTATATATATTTATATGCATGTATGTATGTATGCATATATATTCATATATTTATATGCATATGTATATAAGTTATCAGTTTATCCGGTTTTATAGATTAGCTATATTTTACTAATAACGGTTATTACACATCGGAAATTACACCTAATTTAAGATAGGGACTTGAATGTATATATTTTCACTATTGAATAAAGTAGTTCCGATTACTATTAACCTCCTGCCTAATGTATTAGCGGTATGCATAAGATATTGCAATATATGTGCAATATCGAATGTTTAATTTTGATTTAGAGCAGGTTTGATTTGAAGTTTCGGATATTTATGCTTAATTCGCATTATATCTACACATTCCACATACGTTTTGTAATAATAGTCTCATTTTTTTGTAACGGAATTTTGTATTTTATGGATTTTTTTTCTT
>NW_028234416.1:31216129-31218629 GCF_977035675.1 Penaeus japonicus | reverse complement strand
TTCGTGGATGCCTCATTGAGGTAGCCCGGCTGTCGAAAATGTCTGAAATGATAACGAGATCTGTCGGGCCATGGATTTGGGGCTTTTCTCTGTCTCTCTCTCTGGCTCTCTCTCTCTCTCTCTCGCTCTCTCTCGCTCTCTCTCTCTCTCTCTCTCTCTCTCTCTCTCTCTCTCTCTCTCTCTCTCTCTCTCTCTCTCTCTCTCTCTCTCTCTCTCTCTCTCTCTCTCTCTCTCTCTCTCTCTCTCTCTCTCTCTCTCTCTCTCTCTCTCTCTCTCTCTCTCTCTCTCTCTCTTTCGAAACGAGAAAGAGAGAAAAATAAAATAAAATGATCATAAAAGATATGTAAATTAATACAGATGAAAATAACATGCTGTGTATATATATTATTTTTATTTTTTTCCATTATCATCTAAGTCATCACATTTACAAGATCTTTAAAGAGAATTTTTGTTAACAACTCACAAATGTGGCATCTAGTCTGCGAGTGATCGAGTGCTTCCTGTGCCTTTAATTGGTTGCCGGCAACGTACACGAAGAAACGAAACGAGTGAATAATGAAGAAAAGGGTGAATAATGACCGCGACCCAACCATTGCAAACCTCCGGCAAATGAAAAATCTCCCCGTGTCAATGCAGACGTTCGCGGCGCGCATTTGCATATCGGATGCCGGTCGTCGTGCGCCCGAACAGCCGGTCGCCCAAACGCCCGGATCCGCCTCGCCAATCGGACCTCCGGCCGGCCGCCCATCCATCGCTCACGATCGCTGATCCTCCCCTCCTCCCCCACCCCACCCCCCTCTCTTTTGGTTAATTGTGAAGAGGGGGGGAGGGGGTTATATCGTCTTGTTGGCTGGAAGGAATTGAAAACTTTTTTTTTGGGGGGGGGAGGTGGGGGGGGTCCTATTTGCATATTTTGGAGCAAGTATCGTGCGATATTTCACCGTTGTGTCGGTTCTGATGGGCTCCGGGGGCATTTGGATTATGTGGTGGGGCGGTTTTGGTATGTCCGAGACGTTCAGTTAGGTTTACATTATTTGTGAAAGGACGAGAGAGAGGGAGCGAGAGAGCGAAACAGACAGACGGTGGACAGACAGACAGACAGACAGACAGACAGACAGACCCACTTACACGCACACCCATACGCACACGCGCGCGCGCGCGCACACACACACACACACACACACACACACACACACACACACACACACACACACACACACACACACACACACTGTGCGTATGTATATAATGTTTGTATCCATATTTACTTTCTTTTCCTCGATTTATCCTTCATGAAAAGACCCAAGTTATCACTATTATGGCCTATCTGGGCTTTCTGAAAAAGGGAAAAGAGAAATGATCACATGAATGTATATTATTGAAATGAGACGGCTGTATTTTCCGGTTTCATTGCAACTTTTATCCCGATGCCTATTAGCTACCATTAACCCACCGGCTCCTCATCCTCATTTCCATTCTCCTCTTTTTTCTCCCTCCCTCTCTTTCCCACTCCCGCCTTCCCCCTTCCTCCTTCTCCTTACTCTTCTCCTTCTTCTTCTTCTCTTTTTTTCATCATTTTTTTCTTTCTCCTTCTTCGCCTCCACCTCCTCCTCCTCCTCCTCCTCCTCCTCCTCCTCCTCCTCCTCCCACTCCTCTCCTCCTCCCGCCCCTTCTCCTCCAACTCCTCCTCCTCCTCCTCTTCCTTCCCCCCCCCCCCCCTGTTCCTCCTCCACCTCCTCCTCCACCTGTTCCTCATCTACCTCTACCTCCACTTTCTTCCCCTCCTCCTCCTTCTCTTCCTTCTCCTCCTCCTCCTCCTCCTCCTCCTCCTCCTCCTCCTCCTCCTCCTCCTCCTCCTCCTCCTCCTCCTCCTCCTCCTACCCCCCCCCTGTTCCTTCTCCTTTATCTCCACCTCTTTCTCCTCTCTTCCTCCTCTACCTCCACCGCCACCTTCTCCACCACCTTCTTCTTCTTCTTCTTCTTCTTCTTCTTCTTCTTCTCCTCCTCCCACTACTACTACCTCACATCCCTCTCTGCAATTACCGATCGCCGAACCTCCCGAGACGTAAATAACATCAATTTCATCATCAAAAGGCATATCAATTGATAGAGCGTTAATCCCCAGAGAACCAATACGTTCTATTAGTACGACACTTTAATCACATGATTCGTGTCTGCAAAGGCAGCTAACCCCTTCATCTTTGCAATTGTTCAAGGTTATTATACGCGGCTATTAATATGCAACATTGATCAAAGGCAATTGCTCGTTGATGGTGACATTAGTGCGAGAGTATTTGTGGATTATAGCTTCAAGATGGACTCGGGTGTGCTTGCGCTTGATGGGCGGGGCATTAGTGAGTTGTTTTATTGCTTATCTTTTTTTTAAGTTAATTTGTGTGAGTGTGTGTGTGTGTGTGTTTGTAGTTTTGGCTTAATATGAATTGAGCCACGGGGATGCATATGTATTTGCAGGCACTAGAGTTGACGGGCATGTATGTAT
>NW_028234416.1:31188629-31191129 GCF_977035675.1 Penaeus japonicus | reverse complement strand
AGCGTCAGTGTTATTATTACTACTATGATGTAACTATGCCTTCAATGCCAGAATTTGATCGAAATACGTGTCATTGCCTTGTGTTTCTCTATCATTAACACCGATCTCCTTTCTTTCCAGGTAAGATGCGTCAGTCCTCAACACCTCAAGATCTTTCCTTGAATTCCGACACTTCGCTAATGATGTAAGATTGATAGCAATAATGATGCAACTTTATATATGGCGTTTCCTTTGGTGAAATCTATAACCCTTTTCAGCGCTTTTTTTTCTTTTTCTTTTTCTTTTGACGGATAATTGAGGTATTTCCTTTTTTTTTTTTTTTTTGGTTGTGTGGATGTGGAGTTCGGATATAAGGAGATGTCGGATAAGAGGATGTTGTGATGTGTTGGTTTGGTGTTTCTTTGTTTATTTTGGTCACGCATGTTGTTGTTGTTTTCGTGTTGTGGCTTGTGGTCAGCTGATTATCCTAGTGTAATAGATTGAATGAAATAGAAAAAAAGCGAGTTATCAAACTTTGATGTGTAGATAGATGCTGGTGTTATGTAATTCGGAAGTAATATTTTTAGTATTATGGGTGCAATATGTTTTTCTTCTTTCTTTCTTTCTTTTTTTTTTGCTTATAGTTTTTAAAAGGAATAGGGAGATACAGGTGTAAATACCATAGAGGTTTAGAACGGAGACTCTAACTAAGCCTTGTTGCCTGATGCTAATAGATGGATATATCCACGGTCAGCAACCCATGGTCACCCCGTAAAGGTTAGGTCACATAGTTGATCACCCCCACCTCCCTCCCTCCTACTACCCTCCCCCCCACCTCCCCGACATACGTGTCATGCAGCATGCCATGAGGCCTCTAATGCGCGTTGCTCAATAATCCCGAGTCATTAAGTGCATCAGCGCCCGTAATGACGTGTATCAGATAATTACGCCGGCAAGTGGCTCCGTTTTATTTGATGCTTCCCGCCCGCGCGCCCACGGTTACCCGCCGCGCTCGGTGTCTGTGTTACAAGCGGTGTTGCAGCTTTGTTCTGAGGTGATTGCGTCTAAGGGGCCGTGCTTGTTAGGTTTGCTGCAGGCTCGCTTTTGTTGTTGTTGTTGTTGATGTTGATGTTGATGGGTTTGTTTGAGTTAAGTTCGTTCGTGAGTACTTCTTTTTCTTTTTTTCTTTGTCTACTTCGTCATTTTCTTTTTTTTCTTCATCCTCTTCTTCTTCTTCTACTTTTTCTTAATCTTAGTCTCCCTCTTCGCCATCATCTTCTTCTTCTTCTTTTTCTTCTTTTTATCATCTTCCTCTCCTTCCTTTTCTTCTTTTACTTCTTTTTGTTGTTCTTTTCCTCTTCTACTACTACCACTACTATTTAATCTTCTTCATCATCTTCTTAATTAATCTCCTCCTCCTCCCCCCCCTCCTCCTCCTCCTTCTCCTCCTCCCTCCTCCTCCTCCTCCCTCCTCCTCCTCCTCCTCCTCCTCCTCCCCCTCCCCCCCCCTCCTCCTCCTCCTCCTCCTCCCCTCTCCTCCCCCTGCCCCCTCCTCCCCCTTCTCCTCCTCCTCCTCCTCCTCCTCCTCCTCCTCCTCCCCCTCCCCCTCCCTCCTCCTCCTCCTCCTCCTCCTCCTCCTCCTCCTCCTCATTCCCTCGAGAGATCGTTGGGGAATCGAGTCGACGCAAGGAAGGTAGTTGTGTTATTAGCTGGTTCGTTCCACCGATTGCATCCTGTTTAGCCCGTGACATCAGATTATGCTCGAACGGGGCCTTGTATTTAGTGGGCTAAGTCTTTATTTAGCGAGCTGTCTTTTTTTATTCCCGTGTTTAACTACTTGATTATCTGTCTCTTTCTCTCTCTCTCTCTCTACTTGATTCTCTCTCTCTCTCTCTCTCTCTCTCTCTCTCTCTCTCTCTCTCTCTCTCTCTCTCTCTCTCTCTCTCTCTCTCTCTCTCTCTCTCTGTCTGTCTGTCTCTGTCTGTCTCTCTCTCTCTTATCTCTCTCTCTCTTGCTGTCTTGTCTGTTTGTCTCTCTCTCTGTCTCTGTCTGTGTGTTTTTTGTGTCTTTCTTTTTGCATGTCTTTGTTTTTCTCTTTCTATCTTTCTATTTCCCTTTCTCTTTCTCTTTCTCTTTCACTTTCTCTTTTACTCTGTCTCTCTCCTTCTCTCCTCCTCTCCTCCTCTCCTCCTCTCCCCCTCCCTTCCTCCCTCCCTAACTCTCCCTCCCTCCCTTCCCCCTCTCCCTCAAACAGGAAGAAGAGGGGCATCGAGTACACCGGACCGAAGTCTCACGTCTGCATGCCTGCTCGCCTGCCTGCCTGCTTGCTTGCCTGCTTACTTGCTTACTTGCCTGCTTCCCTGGACTCTCCCAATTGCCGTCTCGAGTTAACACTGACAAATCGATCGGTCAGTTGATCGGCACGTTAGCAGGAAGCAAGGCAAGGCAATGCGTCTGCTAGGAATAACGTGGGGATTATGAAGGTTTTGCTTGCTGATCGGTAGATGGGGTAAGGGGGGGG
>NW_028234416.1:31171129-31181129 GCF_977035675.1 Penaeus japonicus | reverse complement strand
TTTGTGGAGGTATTCGTTGTATGTGTGTGTGAGTGAGTGAGTGAGTGAGTGAGTGAGCGAGCGAGAGAGAGCCTAGCAAGATGGGAGATTGTCCTTCGTCAGTCAGTCGGTCCGGGACGTGACGGACGGATGGGCGGGTGGGCGGCGGTGTTAATCAAAGGCGTCTCACCGCAATGCCCTCGTGTTGACTCCGGACGTTTTCCCGAACTCTCGGTCTAAGACGCTTTCCTTTCCTCTTCCTTTTCCCCTCTTTTCTCGATTTCTCCCTTCCCGTGCTCGTTCTCTCTCTCTCTCTCTCTCTCTCTCTCTCTCTCTCTCTCTCTCTCTCTCTCTCTCTCTCTCTCTCTCTCTCTCTCTCTCTCTCTCTCTCTCTCTCTCTCTCTCTCTCTCCTTCTCTTCTTTCTTTCTTTCTGTTTGCCTCTTTTCTCTCTGTCTCTTAATTATTATAACTATTTTTTCTCTAGTTATAGGTTAAAGGTCCAAAGAAAATGTTTGAAATGCAGATAAATGCATTGCAAATATATTTTTATTAATTATTATTATTATTCATCTTAAAAAATCATTGAAATATTACAGACGACTCGCATTTAATTACTGTTTTTCTTGGGTTTCTGTATATCCTCTCTTAGTACTTTTGTTAGTCTTGTACCTGTGTGTTAATACAACTCTCGACCACAAAAACATATGCGTTAACATACGTAACGCACATACGTAACGCACATACGTAGACTATATGTATAAGCACACGAAACTTCACCTATATGTATACGCATACAAACAAATGTTCATTTGCACCTTATATAGGCAAGTACACATACACATATTCATATTCATATTCATATTCATATTCATATTCATATTCATATTCATATTCATATACATACACATAACTACACACACACACACACACATTAAAACATACAGACATGAAGCATTAGTTTAATGAAAGTGACGATGGGTGAAATTGTGTGTTTCTGGTGAAGATTGTGACGTATGAGTGTGTTGTGCAACTCTCGATCACGGAATGCCATGTGATTTGATTCTTATTTTGATGAAGAAAAGCGATTCGATGACGTTAACTTCGGGAATATCAAGCAGTTAGAATAGGATGATTATTTGATTATACTGAATAGTCATTCTATGAAGAGTTGGAGAGGGAGAGAGAGAGAGAGAGAGAGAGAGAGAGAGAGAGAGAGAGAGAGAGAGAGAGAGAGAGAGAGAGAGAGAGATAACGCATATAGGATGTCTCTGGATGGCGATTTTAAGTCTATGGCAACTGCCGAGTTCTTTTGCGGTGAGGACGAGCGCGAAGGTGTGGCAACTCACACGGGCAGTGAGGAATGAGTGTGTTTGTGGTGACATGCGGCATTATGTTTCGTGTCGCCATGGGCGGCGCCAGACTCATCCATCATGGCCGAGGAGTCGCCACCACAATTAATTTTCTATTTGGACGGTTTTAACCCTTTTCTTTGCCTTCCGCGGTCGCACGGAGACTGTCAGCGCGAAGGGTTATTAAGCAGGGACTGGGAAATTGGTCACACTCACAACCCCGTGTTTGGTTTGGGTAGTGGGTAATGCATCACTTTTTTTTTGTCTTCGTTTCTCTCACTGTGTGTAAATTAAAGTATTAAATCATGGGACGTGGTCATGCATGCACAGGGGAGAGTTGTGGGGGGAGGGGAATGGGGGTCTGCGTGGACCGGACTGACACGTATAGAAAGCAAGCACGACTGAAAGCGTAAATATCTGAAATGTGTGTTGAAGTAAATTGTCTCGAGGGGGGAGAGGGGGGATCTAATGATATAAATAATGATGAAATGACGTGTGGAAAAGAAAGAAAGAAAGAAAAACAATAGGTGTTGACCGGTTCAATGTCCGTTACGTTAGAGACGGAAAAAAATATGAATTCTCTTAGAACAAATCATGAACAGACAAAATTAATCAACAAGGAAATGCTGATTTTTACCAATCCTTCATGACTGATATGAATCTTCCCTTTTCGATCATCTGTTCAACGGCGCTGTTTGTTCAATCACACTTCGAACGCTAAGCTCACCCAAGATGGTAAACCTGTCATTATTTTTTCGGGTGATTAGTCATCATTATGATGTGTCAGTTTTATAATTTGTTATTTTATTTTATTTTATTTTTTATTATTTATTTTTGTATCTTTTTTGGGGGGGAGGGGGCGGGCGACAGGGAACTTTAGGGAAATTTTTGGGAGCGTCTAGTAATTACTTTCGCAATTATTTATTTACGGAAAAGAAGTGGGGAAGCCTTGTTTGCTTGTCCGACTGCTTCCAGGGACTGCCTGCTACGCCTTCCACTGCTTGCTTGTTTGCTTGTTACGCTCTGTGGACGAGGAAATCGGCGGACGGGAGGGGAGGGGGTGGGGGAGGGGCCATAGGGGGTAGGATGCTACAGGATGGAAATAAATGAACTGTAATTTTAGGATAATATAGTTCTTCATCGTGTCCGCGACGTATGTGATAGATTTATGATACGTTAAGCAGTTGGGTCGGGATTAATGTCGGTGCATTGCCTAGCTAGTCTTCGCCGGTTTAATTAACTTTATTTGTAGAGTCTCTCTTCCTCTTCCTCCCTCTTTTCCCCCTTCTTCCTCTCTGTTTTTTCTCTCACGTCCTCTCTCTCTTTCTCTCTCTCTCTTTCTCTCTCTTTCTCTCTCTTTCTCTCTCTTTCTCTCTCTTTCTCTCTCTCTCTCTCTCTCTCTCTCTCTCTCTCTCTCTCTCTCTCTCTCTCTCTCTCTCTCTCCTCTCTCTCTCTCCCTCTCCTCTCTCTCTCTCTCTCTCTCCTCTCTCTCTCTCTCTCTCTCTCTCTCTCTCTCTCTCTCTCTCTCTCTCTCTCTCTCTCTCTCTCTCTCTCTCTCTCTCTCTCTCTTTATCTCTCTTTCTCTCTCTCTTTCGTCTTCCCTCTCTCCCTCCCTCATACAAGTCATGATTAAGGTACGTACCGTCTCATATTATACAGGGAAAGACGAAAGAGGGAGGAAAGGGAGTGAGGGGGGGGGAGAAGAAGAGAGAGGAAGAGAGAAGGAGGGAGACACAGAAAACAATGAGAGAGGGCGAGAGCGAGAGAGCTTGCGAGTTCCCTTTCGCGTTCCCTGCCCGAGTTCTCGAGGAGGAATGTAAGGAGAGCGAGCAATTGCAACGCATCATGGTCAACCAGCGGCGATGCAACAGCTGGTGCTTACAGATGGTTTTGCAATGGCTTCGTCCGCGCGTGGCTCGAGTGGCAACCGACCTCTCTCGCCAACTTGACCGGAGCGTTGACCCTATCACCTCATTTTTTTGTTATTCTGTTTGCGTTAATTTAGGTTGAAGTGTTTGTCATTTTTGCTGGATGATAACGAAATAATTGTTGATAAGGATATAGGTAACAGGGTAGGGTTTAATTTCTTAATACTCCGAAATAAAATTTCATTAAAAATATAAGAAGGAACGACTTGCCTTATCATATTATTGATTCTCATGCACACATTTATTGAGTCGTTATTGCAGTCGCTCCTAGTATCTCTCCTAAAGAACAAATACAAGAGAACTCCCCTTATAACAAAGAGAAGATAGCGACAGCCAGCAATAGAAAAAGACCAAAACGAAATAGACCATAAGACCTATTACCTACAGGTAGGCCTAAAGTATATCCCCGCAGATAAATGGTCGTGTCGAGGGGAGCTTTCACACACACGTCTTTACGTCCATTTGCGTCACTCCACGGTTCTTTAAGCCCTTCTCTGCGTCTTAGCACATCTCGGACCGAAATCTCGAGATCCGGCCAAAGACACAGAAGGCGGCACGGCACATCCGCCCGGCCGCCGAAAGCAACGGCAAGCAAATGGCGGTTCGTACCCCAAGTGCGACGCGAGAAGAGCGGATTCGGTGCGTGCTTGCGGGTCTCTCTCAAGCAGATCGCGGGCGGATGGCGGTGACGGACGGGGTTAAACCATGTCAAGTTCTTCTACGTGCCTGGGAGGTCAGGGCCGCGAGTAGGAAGGTGTGAAGCCCGAGTTTTTTTTGTTTTTTTATGTTTTTTTCTTCTTTTGAGAGAGGGAGGGGAGAGGAGAAGAGAAGAGAAGAGAAGATAAAAAAGGGAAGGAGGGTTAAGGAGAAAGTAGAAAGAGAAAGAAAGGGAAAAGGAGAGAGGGAAAAAGGGAAAGAGGGAGAGAGAGAAGGAGAAAGAAAGAGAATGAGAGAGCGAGAAGGGAAAAAGTGACAGAATAGGAGAGCAAGAGAGACAGCGACAGAGAGAGAAACAGCGAGAGAGAGAGAGAGAGAGAGAGAGAGAGAGAGAGAGAGAGAGAGAGAGAGAGAGAGAGAGAGAGAGAGAGAGAGAAAGTAAGAGTAAGCAAGCAAGCAAGCAAGCAAATAAATAGACAAGTAAGCGAATAAGAGAAGGGAAGGGAAGAGAAGGGAAGGGAAGGAAAGGAAAGGAAAGGAAGAGAAGAGAAGAGAAGAGAAGAGAAGAGAGGAGAAGAGAAGAGAAGGGAAGGGAAGGGAAGGGAAGGGAAGGGAAGGGAAGGGAAGGGAAGGGAAGGGAAAGGAAAAGAAGGAAAGAGAACAGAAGAGAAGAGAAGAACCCACAGCAAGGATATCACACGCTCCAAGAAACACAAAGAAACTACAGCACAGCGCGAATGAATGCAACTGATCATCCGGCGATAAGGCAATGCAATGTGGTCTTTAGCGTCACCAAATTGCAACTACCGCGGCAGCCGTCGAGAGGGGGGGAGGGGGTAGATGGGGAAGACTAGAAGCCAGATGGGGGGGGGGAGATGGGGGAGACTAGAGGCCAGATGGGGGGGTAGATAGGGGAGACTAGAGGCCAGATGGGGGAGGGGGGGGGTCGCTCATGGCATAAACTTAGCATGAATCACGTGATATTCTTCGTTGTTCGGAGGATGCAGATGGTGATGATGGTGATGATGATAAGGATAACGATGATTATGATAACGTGTAGTAATCATTATGATGATGATGATAATGATAGTGGTATCTGTGCATAATTATGATGGTAATAACGTTTTGATAACAGTAGTGATAAGAATTGTGATTATGATAGTGATCTTGATAATACTGATATTAATGATAATAATAATAAAATGAAGAAACAGAATAAGAAGGAAGTATGCAAGAAGAAGAAAAAAAAATTATTTGCAAGGGTTCAATACGCGTTAGCCGATGTTGACCCGACTTTCACGAAACGCGGAACTCTTCTAACAAAAGGAGAGAATTATGCTTGGAGCGGATATTAACAGTTTTTTTTTCTTTGAGATCAGCAATCAGAACCTACGATAATCCCGTTCTGTATCGTTCTATTTTCTTTTCTTTTCTCTTCTCTTTTTTTGTCTTTCATAAATTGTTTTTTCTTTTTTCTTTTGCTTGCTTGCTTGCTTGCTTGCTCGCTCTTTCGCATGCCTGGGATCAGTGCGTGCGTTAGCATGATTCTGGGAAAGCTGACGAGAATGCGGAAATTGGGAAATGAGAAAGGGTGAACTGGCCTACAGTGGATCGCTTGCATACTAGATTTTCTTTTGGAAACGGTTGAGGAGATGCGAGGGGGTAGATGGGAAGGGGGTAAGGGGAAGGGAGGGGAAGGGGTCAAGGGAAGGGAGGAAAAGGGATAAGGGGAAGGGAGGAAAAGGGATAAGGGAAAAGGAGGGGAAGGGGTCATGGGAAGGGAGGAGAAGGAGTAAGGGAAAAGGAGGGGAAGGGGTCAAGGGAAGGGAGGGAAAGGGATAAGGGGAAGGGAGGGAAAGGGGTAAGGGAAAGGGAGGAGAAGGGGTAAGGGAAAGGGAGGGGAAGGGGTAAGGGAAAGGGAGGGGAAGGGGTCAAGGGAAAGGGAGGGGAAGGGGTCAAGGGAAGGGAGGAAAAAGATCAAGGGGAAGGGGAAGGGGAGGGAAGGGAGTAAGATGAAGGCAAGGGGGAAGGGGATCAAGTGGGAGGGAGACTTGTTGAATATTGAGACTTTTCGTTCGTCGTTGGTTGAAAGAGCGATTGCAAGATTGCAAGCAAAATATCTCAGTGGAGAGGCAATGACCCAGATAGTAGGGGAACGCGAGATACGGTTGATTCTCATCGAAACAAAGTTGGTGTCGTGTCAGTTTCGGTTTTTCACTTCTTTTTCCCTTTTTTTTTCTCCTTTTTCCCCTCCTTCTCTTTCTCCTCTTCCTTTTCCTTCTCTTCTTTCTTCTCTTCTTCTCTTCCTCCTCCTTCCTCTTCTCTCTCTCATCTCCCTCTCCTCAACCTCCTCTCATCAGCCTCCTCTCCTCTCCTCCCACCTCCTCCTCCCTCCCTCTTCAGCCTCCTTCACCACTTCCTCCCTCCTCCTTCTCTGCCAATACATTCGTTCGTCGTCGGTTGAAAGAGCGATTGCAAGATTGCAAGCAAAATATCTCAGTGGAGAGGCAATGACCCAGATAGTAGGGGAACGCGAGATACCTTGAACAGCATCCGAAACAATGTTGGTGTCGGTCAGTTCAAGTGCGGATTCTTTTTCTCTTTTTTCTATTTTTCTCCTCCTCCTCCCCTTCTACCTTCTCTTATTCTCCTCTCTTCAACCACCTTCTCCCTCTCCTCCTCATCCTCTTCCTCCTTATCAACCTCCTCTCCTCAACTTCCTTCACTTCCCCCTCCTCCTCCTCATCCTTTATCTCCTCTGTTCCTCCCTTCCTCCTCCTTCTCCCCTTTCTCCTCCATCTCAATCTCCTCCTCCTCCTCCCCCTCCCCTTCCTCCTCAACCTTCTCCTCCTCCTCCCCTTCCTCCTCCCTTCCTCCTCCCCTTCCTCCTCAACCTCCTCCTCCCCTTCCTCCTCCTCCTCTTCCTTCTCCTTCTCCTCTCCTCCCCTCTTCCTCCTCCTCCTCCTCTTCCTTTTCAACCTCCTCCTCCCTCCCTTCCTCCCCCTTCCCTTCCTCCTCCTCCTCCTCGTCCTCTCAACCACCTCCTCGTCCGTCCCCCACCACCCCGAGGGCCGCATAGACTCACGTCATGTTGCGGCTTGACTTCTCGGGCAAACGCTGAGGTTAGTTGGGGGGAGAAAATGACAGATATATATAGAATGAAAATGTTTGGCTAAATGAGCAGGAGGATATTGTTTCTGTGGGACTCCTTCGGGTGGCTGCCTTGGATGTGGGGTGTTACGCTTGGGGTAAAGAAGGATGGTTTGGGTTTATAAAGGTGATGGGGGTGGTGGGGTGGTAGTGGTGGTGGTGATGATGATGGAGGTGGTGCTGCTGTTACTGTTTCTCTCTCTCTCTCTCTCTCCCTCTCTCTCTCCCTCCCTCTCTCCCTCCCTCCCTCTCTCTCTTTCTCTCTCTCTCCCTCCCTCTCCCTCTCTCTCTCCCCCTCTCTCCCCCTCTCTCTCCCCCCACTCCCACCTATCTATCTATCTATCTATCTATCTGTCTATTTATCTATCTACTTCCCTGTCTCCCATCCCTCCCGCCCACGGACCTTGTTTACGGCCAATGAGTAGCGAAAAAGGGTAATTTATAAGCCCTGCGATTGGTGGTTAGTTCCCGGTCATTATTAATCAGACGTCATTCATATACAGGGTATTGATACGTGATGATGCCTTCCCCCCCTTCTCCCCCTCCTCTTCCCAGACCCCCCTCCTCCCCCTCCTCTTCCCAGACCCCCCCTCCCCCTCCTTCCTAGACCCCCCTCCCTCCCCCTCAAATAGCATTACCGGAAGGGGGGTAGGGGTAGAGAGAGGGGGGAGGAGGGGGGAACGGCAAGTTGACGGAAAATGAGGCAGGTCTGCGCGTGCAATTACGGGTGCCGAGTTAATAGGCGCCACGGCTCTCCACCATGATCTAGATAGGGAAATGGTAGGTGTCGTTGGTGATTTCCTCTTCCCAGGAGCGATTATATGGTTGATCGTGTGATTGGTGGCGGGCCGGCTCTGTTATTGATGTTGTTTCCGTGTGACTTTGCTGGATGTCTCCTTTTTTTTTACCTATTTTTTTTCTGTCATTTCTCAATTAGGCTTCCTCATTCTCTGAGTGTCTCTTTCTTTCTTTGATTTCTCTCTCTCTCTCTCTCTCTCTCTCTCTCTCTCTCTCTCTCTCTCTCTCTCTCTCTCTCTCTCTCTCTCTCTCTCTCTCTCTCTCTCTCTCTCTCTCTCTCTCTCTACTTATTTATCTATCTATCTATCTATCTGTCTTTCTATATCTATCTATCTATCTGTCTTTCTATATCTATCTACCTATCTATCTATCTATCAGTCTTTATCTATTTTTTCCTTTCCCATGTCGGTCGATGACAATTGTTCCGGCCGGTGATTAGCTTGACCGTCCGTCGGATCTTCGTGTTGATGAAGGAAGGCATGAGTGCAAGGAAGGAGCGAATAGGATGGGGATAGGGGGAGAAGGAAGGGGGCGACATGTGGATAGAAGGTCGGATGGACGAAGGATAGCAAAGGTTTCGTGGGTTAAGTAAGAGGTGGTAGGATACGGAGATACTGTATTGCGGCCTTCCGGGCGATGGGAGTTGATAGGCCTAGCGCCATCATTGCAGCCAAGCCACGAAAAAAAAGTATTGCATAACAGACGTCCTTCTGTAGCGACAGTAGGTTGTTAGAACAAGATTTCTATATGCAAGTCCTCGTGGGTGTATATATATATACCCATTAGTGCTGTTCGAATGAATAACAATACATATATATACTCAGTATATTTATACTTAGTGTTTACGCACACATAGATTAGACATCTTGCACATACATATATCGCTTTACACACGTTTTAATAACGGTGGCCGCCGCGTGATAAACCTTCTCAGATCCTGGCCTACTTATCATTACCGGGGTTGTAATCTCGCTCTCGATAGCCCAAGATGATGTACGGAGGCTGTGATCTCGTACGAAGATGATGATCAACAAGACCGTCCGAAAGCACCGCCCCCCACTCACCCCCCTCCTCCCCATTAGACACTAGTTTTGTTATTTGTCATTCGAAGGGTTGCAGAGGCTAAGTAGGGGGTGGGTGGAGGGGGTACGATCCACGGTATACGTGTGTATACATGGAAGGAGGAATTTGTGATTCTTTTTTTTCTTTCTTTCTTGTTCTTTTTTCGATGTCTTCTTTCTTAACTCTCTTCCCTCCTCTTTTTCCTCCTTTTTTCCCTCCTTCACTGCTGTTTTCTGCTGTCCTTTTCCGCCTTTCCTGTTTACTCTCTCCTTTTTCTTCCCCTTCCTTCTTGTGTTTTTCCTCTTATATGCCTCCTCTTTCTGTCTTTCTGGTGACATTTTGATTTTCTTTTCTTATTATCTTCTCTTTTCGTTATCATCATTATGAATACCATTTTTTAATTATTTATACTATCATCTGTATTATTTATTGTTTATTATTCATATTATTGTCTCTTTTTCCCTTCTTTCTCTCTTCTCTGTCTCTTGTTTCCCTTTCGTTCTTTCGTTCTTTCTGTCCTTTCTTGAAAGATCCTCTCTAACTTTTGTTTTTTTTCCGTCTCGAGATTAATTCTTATTTGTTTTGATTTTCAATAAGCTTAAAGGGATGGGGAGGGACAGGAACGGGGAGAAGGAGAGGAGTGGGAAGGGAAGGGGAAGGGAGAAGGATGGAAGAAAAAATGGAGAGGAGGAAGAGGGGAGGGGGAGAGGATCGAAGAATAAAGGAAAGAAGGAGACAGGAGGAAGAGGTGAGGAGGAGGAGGGACAGGAAGGGGAGAAGGAGAGGAGTAGGAAGGGAAGGAAAAGGGAGAAGGATGGAAGGTAAGAGGAGAAGAGGAGAGAAGAGGAAGAGGGGAGGAGGAGGGACAGGAAGGGGAGAAGGAGAGGAGTGGGAAGGGAGAAGGATGGAAGAAAAGAGGAGAGGAGGAGGAGGAGGGACAGGAAGGGGAGAAGAAGGGGGGGGAGGTAGAGGGCTGGACCACAGAATCGCTTCCAGGGCCTCCATCGCTATCATCTGGCTTGACTTACGAGCGCCTCCACAACCGAGGCGTCATTCGCATCAACTCCTGCGTATTT
>NW_028234416.1:31163629-31166129 GCF_977035675.1 Penaeus japonicus | reverse complement strand
GCATTTTTTTTAAATCTGGGTTATTGGTTTTGTTGTTTTTGTTTTTTCTTTATTTTTTGTTGTCGATTTTTTTTTTTATTATTATGGTTATTTTCCACGTACCTTCATCGGTGAAATTAGCTTGACTCCTGTGGCATTCGCATTACGTAGGTTTGTGTTTTTCATATAAATGTTTTTTTTTATTATTCCAGTTTATTATGATTGTTTTTTATTTGTTTTGGCCATTAGAGAAATCTTGTTTATCATCATCATCATCATCATCATAACCTTATCACAAAAACCGCCACCGCTATCACCACCACATCAACATAATTTCCACCATCATTATTATGATCATCATAACCACCACCACATCAACATAATTTCCACCATCATTATTATGATCATCATAACCACCACCACATCATCACCATAATCACCGCCATCATCATTATTATGATCATCATCATAACCACCACCATCATCATCACCCTACTACCACACCATCACCATAATCAGTACCACCATCACCCTCAACACCACCACCGTCACCGTCATCACCATCAAGATTACAATCATCACCACCACCACCATCATCACGATCACAATCATCATCATCATCATCACCACCATCATCATCATTATCACTTTCTTCAACGGTGAAATTAACTCGGAAGAACCCGTAAAGAAGGCAAGTGAATGTAATGATTCCGGTGACCGGGCGTGCGGTCAGGCAAATGGTCGGATTGGTGGCGATTCCCGCTAAACCGATCATTACCGGCGTGTTATTCCTCCTCCTAACCCCCACCCCCACCCCACCCACCCACCAACCTATCCATTCATTCCCGCTCATCTTTTTTTTTATTGATTGATTTATTATTATTTTATTGTGAAGTGTTTTTTTTTCTGGTTTTCTGGTAGTGTGTTGACCTTTTCTTTTTCCTTTCGATTCGTCTTCGTTTTTTTTCCCTTATTATTTATTTTCTTTCTCGGATTTTGTTTGGTTTGGGGTTTTGTTCCATTCTCTTCTTGGAGTCTTTATCATCATCAGCATCATTATTATTATAATTATCATCATCGTTATCATCATCGTCATCATCATCGTCATCGTCACATCATCATCATTATTAAATCATTTTACTTCTACTCGCCTGCTTCATTTTTGTGTCTTCCGTAGCATCTCCATTTTACATTTCACTTTTTTTTTTTCGTTCCTCTTTCTTATCCTCCCTTATTTTTCGTTCTTTCTTTTCTCTCTTTCGTCTTTTTAATCTTTCTACCTTCCTTCTTCCTTTTTTCATCATCTTTCCACCCTCTCTAACTCCCCTCTCCTTAATTTCTCACCATTTTGTTTTTCGTCCCCTCCCCTTTTACCCCTCGTTCTACCACCTCCTCTTTCCCCAGTCCTCAAATTCCTACCCCCCCCAACCATCCCACCACAGATCGCCCATCTCCTCCCTCACCCCCAATACCAGGTTCCCTACCCCTACACCCCTCAACCCCCCGCCCTCACCCCCTGAACCCATCCCTCACCCAATCCCAAGTCACAGATCCTAACTCTCTTTTTACATCCTCCCCACATACATACACACTCATCCCCCCCCCCCCACATACATACACACTCACCCCCCCCATCCCCCGAAACCCCCAGTTTCAGCCCCCCAGATTCCAACATAACCCCCACCCCTAGATCCTAACTCCTACTACAGATCTTCTACTCCCCCCCCCCTCCCCTCACCCTCATCCTTATATGCTAACCTAACTCTCTAATACCCCCCCCCCCCCACACCTCCATCTCCCCTTCGATTCCAACCAAACCCCCAGTCTATATCCCCATCCCCCACCCCTACCCGCACCCCCCACCCACCATTGTTTGTTTCTCTTTCATGCAAAACAATCGGACTTCGAGATTTGCGTGTAATTCGTCCGATGCATGCAATACGTGCATGCTTGCTCTCGGGTTACTCTCCACCGCTACAGTTTTGGCAAGACGCTCAGTGCAACATATCTTCCTCTTATCCCCCTACTCCCTCCCCCCCTCTCACTTTAGCTCCCTCTCCATCCAGCCCTTGAGACCGTTCGTTGTTCGTGAATCTCGACTTTATGGTAGATGATGGTAGAGGTGATATTTTTGCTCTCCGGTAAATGAAGGTGTTTAGCCTTGTTTCGCCTCTTCTCTTAATCCGTCTTCTTCTCTTCTTCCTACCTTCTCTATCCTCTCCCCTCTCTCCCTCTCTCCCTTTCTCCTCTCCCCCCACCCTTCTCTCCTCTCTCCTCCACCCTCTCCCTCTCCTCCACACTTCTCTCTTCTTTCCTCCACCCTTCTCTCTTCTCTCCTCCTTCATCTCTCCCTCTCCCCTTTGTCCCCTATATCTCCCCCCTCCCCCGCCTCCTATCGGCGCAGTCGCAAGAGGTTACGATAATGTCTTGAGAAGTTCGGAAAGTTTTAAGAAGTAATCAGAAATACGGTGGAGGTCTGTTGGGTGGATGGGGGGAGGGGGCGAGGAAGGACTGGATAGGA
>NW_028234416.1:31131129-31136129 GCF_977035675.1 Penaeus japonicus | reverse complement strand
GGGGGAAGAGAGGAAAGAGGAAGGTCTGCTATTGATGCTGTTGATGCTTCTGCTCCATGTCGGGCCCTTTTATCTGCGTTAAGACAGAGGAGGCCCTTCGCGCTGTCCTCCTGGTCACGTTGGAGACATTATGCTGTCGGGACGATCGGTGGTGCTCCATTCCACCCGACTTCTTCGAGACGTCTTTCGAAGTCTTCGCCGAGGGTCTTGGAGAATGCTTCCTGCCTTTCTGCTTCCTACCTCGGCGTCGCAACGTCTCGAATTCGCTTCCTTCCTTCCTTTCTTCCTTCCTTCCTCCCTTCCGTGATTGAAGAAGGGAGGAAGCAGTAAAAAAAAAAAAAAACTATCCATCGATCCTTCGTTCCTCAGTTCGAAAGATGTGAAGCGTTTGCTCCGATACGGAATGGCGGAAGGGCGCGGAATAATCTGATGCGCGTACGTACGACGGATGCACGGAAATGTTGCAGGTGTTGCAACCATGCCGCTCATTGCAATCATTGCAGCTGATTCGCAACCAATGGTGAATTCTGAGAGAGTATGTATTATCTGCGGTGTGTGCGCAGGAATTATTGAAAGCCTCTTGGTATAATGTTCTTTTGTTGCGGGAAGAATATTCGCGCAAAAAGAGAGAAAGAAAAATGGGAAATGAGACTGGCCGAAGAGTGTTATTTGTAATGTATTTGTGATATTGTAGACATTGAGGTTAGATTCCCTGTCTAAGTTATTCTAATTATGTTCACTGTCATTACCAGGTACAGATATAGAAATATTGGAATATAATATTAAACACACACTATACACAGTTCATACATACCTACAGCACGTGTTGTAGATGTGTGTTTGTGTATGTACGTATGTATGTATATATGTATATGTATGTATATATATATATATATTTATATGTATACATCATATATATATATATATATATATATATATATATATATATATATATATACATATATATATTATAAATATATATGTGTGTGTGTGTGTATGTGTGTGTGTATGTATGTATACGTATGTATGTATGTATATCTGTCCTCCCTTCCCTCCTCCCCTCCCTCCCCTCCCTCCCCTCCCTCCTTCCTCGCCCTTCCCTCCCCTCTCTCCCTCCCTCCCTCCCTCCTCCCCTCCCTCCTTCCCATCCCTCCCCTCCCCTCCCTCTCCCTCCCCTCCCTCCCTCCTCCCTCTTCATCTCTCCATCTTTCTCACAGCACCCTTCTTCTTCTCCTCCTCCCCCGCAGCTCTACGCCGTGGACGAGCTCGCCCTGGCCGACAACGTGCGGGAGCGGTTCGTGCAGCTCTCCACCGACGACGAGACGAGGAGCTTCCTGGACAGCTGTTTCGAGCAGTCCGAGTGGGTCTTCACGCAGATCTGGCACAGCGTGGCCAAGGCGCTGCTGGGGATGTTCATGACGCAGACCTCCATTAACGGGTGAGTATTGGGCTGGGGGTTGGGGGGTTGAGGGGGGGTTGGGGGGTTGAGGGGGGGTTGGGGGTATGATGGGGGAGGGTGGGGGGGCTGGTAGGGAGTGGGGGGTGGGGGGTTGAGGGGGGGTTGGGAGGTTGGTTTGGGTTGGGGGTATGATGGGGGAGGGTGGGGGGGCTGGTAGGGAGTGGGGGTTGAGGGGGGTTGGTTGGTTAGGGTTGGGGGTATGATGGGGGAGGGTGGGGGGACTGGTAGAGAGTGGGAGGGGGGTGGGGTGGAGGGAAGTGGTTAGGGTTGGGGGTTAATTTGAGTGGGGAGGGGTTGGTTTGGGTTGGGGTGAGGGTATGAGTGGGGATAGGGAGGAGTGGATGAGGGCACGGAGGGAGGGTAGGGGTAAGGGTAGGGAGTGAGGATTTAGAGCAAGGGGTGCACGAAGGGAGGATAGGGACGGATGGGTAGACGGGATCGCGAAGATAAGGGGGGGGGAGAGGAGGAGCGAAGGGAAGGCAGCGATGGGGGGTAAGAATGGGGGAGAGGGGAAATGGATGGATGTGTGCATGATAAAGTAAAGTGATGGGCAAGGAGGGAGTGCATGCAAAAACCAGCTTTTTTTTCAAGTGCCGTGGTCGTCTTCACGGATGGGTGGGTGAGGTTGCGAACTCCTCCCCTACCGATAAGAAAGTGGGCGTACATCAGATGATGATGGCTGCCCACTATCGGCCATTAACTAATGAAATATCTTATTCCCTCGGCAAGTTCTGGTAATTTTTCGATTTTGTATTTTGTCAGTCCCTCAAATAAACACTATATGAGTAGGAATTCGCAATTGGACAAAAAGACATATATTTATTCCTGAATCCTAGTTGTAGGTAAAATTTATCTGAATGAAATATAATATTAATAAAATACAACATTAATAAGACTCTTCCTAGTGCAATTGCCATACCTCTATATCAATCAGCCTATCTATCCTTTGATTTATCTATCTATCCATCTATCTAGCTAGCTATCTAACCTTTATTTCCTTCTATTAACATTTAATACATGCACCTATAACGAGTGAGTTCACTTACTAGAACTCGCGCGGAAGAAGTAGGCGAGGAGCGGGCGGCCCTCCACTTAGCCCAAAGCGTCAAAGGTCATTTCCATCGCTCGTAAAAGAAGAAAAAAAAACGCATGCAAATCGCTCCTTGCAATTGTAATGAGGATTAAGGGCTTGCAAGTAAACGGATTAACGTGATTCTCGTGGGACGGGAGTACTTTGAGGTGGGAGGCGGGAGAGAGAGGAAGAAGGAGAAGAAGGACAGGGAGAGGGAGAGGGAGAGGCAGAAGGAGAGGGAGAGGGAGAGGGAGAGGGAGAAGGAGTAGGAAGGGTATGGCGTTTAAAGGAGGGAAATAGAAATAGGGAGAGGGAAAAGGTGAAGAGGGAGAAATGAGAGGCAAAAGGGGGAGATGGAAGGAGAAGAAAAGATTCGAGGGGAGGAAAAGGGAAGGAGAAGGAAAGATTTGGGGGGAGTAAAAGGGAAAGGGAGAAAGATTTGAGTGGAGGAAAGGGGAAAGAGAAGGAAAGATGTGAGGGGAGGGAAAGGGAGGAAGATTCAAGGGGAGGAAAGGGGAAGGGTGGAATTTTTAAGTACTCTGGGAAGGAAGGAGTTTATAGAGGGAAGTAGTTGCGAGTTTTTCCGAGATATCCCGTGAGGTTTATTGTTGCAATTGTCGTTATCATTATTGCTGTTGTTAATTTTGCAATGTTATGGCCTTCTGTTTCATTATGGGGTGTTTTTAGGTATATTGGTAGAGGGTTTAATGGTCGGAAGTTGCCCTGGGTCAGTTATATGTCTATTTATAAATATAGGAGAGGAGGTGGGTGTGTGTGTGGGGGGGGAGCGTGTGTGTGTCTGTGTTTATGTGCATTTATACATATATATGTGTGTGTGTGTGTGTATGTATGTATATATATATATATATATATATATATATATATATATATATATACATTATATGTATATATATATTCATATATATGGAGAGAGAGTATGTATGTATGTACGTATGTATTATGAATATATTTTTTTATAACCACACACAAATGAGCACACACGCACGCGCCACATATGTCCCAGGCCTCATTAGATCCTAGCACGGATTCAGTGTCTATACAACAGTAATCATACGGCTTAAATGGTGTGAGTTAACGAGCGTGATTGGCTTCGTATACCAATTAAAAAAACATATATTTACAGTTGCCTTTCATGGGTCGAAGAGTTAATGTGACCCATTCATGCTAATGATATGCATGTGCGGGGGTTTATTTGTCGATATATTTGTATATATTTTTTGTGTGGATTTAATTTTTGTGTGTGTATGTGTATGTATGTGTATGTGTATGTGCCTACGCGTCAGACAGCGTGTATTTATGTGTGTAAGGTTGTGTGCACTTACGAGAAAGTATATGCAAGTGAGCTGTTACTTCCAGTTCACCAATACAAAGAAAACGAATCAAATAACAGTAAGATGAAAAAAATACCCGAAAAAAAATAGAAAAATAGAAAATGGAAACAAGGAAAAAACAACAGGAAACAAGGAAAGGAAAAGAAAAGAAGAATCAACAAAATCACCGGGAGATATTACAACTAACCTATCCACCATCTATCCACCTATCTACCATTTATCAATCTATCCATCTATCTATCATCTATCCACCTATCCACCATCTATCAACTTATCCACCTATCTACCATTTATCAGCCTGTCCATCTATCCACCTATCCACCATTTATCAACCTATCCATCTATCAATATATCCACCTATCTACCATTTATCAACCTATCCATCTATCAATATATCCACCTATCTACCATTTATCAACCTATCCATCTATCAATATATCCACCTATCTACCATTTATCAACCTATCCATCTATCAATATATCCACCTATCTACAATTTATCAACCTATCCATCTATCAATCTATCCACCATCTATCAATCTATCCACCTATCTGCCATCTATCAACCTATCCGTTTAATTCTCTCTTCTCGTAGCCGCTGTCTCCCCGCGCGCCATCACCAGCGCCGATTCGCCGCCGTACGAGAGCGCCGGTCGCTGTTGGAGAGTCGCGGCGAGGGGGGTAGGGGTAGAGGGTGGAGGGGGAGTATGGAGGTTGAGAAGGGTTCGGGTTGGATGGGTGTGAGTGGATGGTTAGGATAGGTTATGATAAGCTAAGTTAGGTTAGGATAAGCCAGGTTAGGTTAGGTTAAGCTACGTTTGGTTAGGTTAGGTTAAGTTAGGTTTGGTTAGTTGGGGGTGGGATTAATGGAGGGGGGATTGGAGGGGGTGGGGTGTTAGTGATTGTCTCCTCGCTAAGATTTGTGATTTGCAAACTGATCATGACTGGATTCTGGATTTTTTTCCCATTTTTATGATAATTTTCTTCATATTCATCACTTTGTCTTACTCTTCACTTTCCCTGATCTCTCTCACTCCATTTCCCACTATTTATCTCTCTCTCTCTCTCTCTCTCTCTCTCTCTCTCTCTCTCTCTCTCTCTCTCTCTCTCTCATATA
>NW_028234416.1:31116129-31118629 GCF_977035675.1 Penaeus japonicus | reverse complement strand
GCCACTGGATTTCGTCGTTTATGAAACTCGAAACCTTTGCCGTCCCGTAGGATCCAGGAGGGGGAGGGGAAGGATGGAGTTGGGGGGGAGGGGGGCGGGGAGAGCTTCCGGTCCGTCTTTTATCCGGCCTTTCTTAATTTATCCGTAAATGTTGGGTTCTCAAGTTTTCCCGCTCCATTGCGAGAGGTCCGCGGTCGCCATCATCATCATTATTATTATCATTATTATCGCGGCCGTCGAAGGAGACTTTAATTCTCGTCTCCTTTCTTATTCTTTTCTTTGATTTTATGTCCGGCTTTCGATTCTCTTTTTTTCTTCATTTTTCTTTTTTCTTTTCTTTTCTTTTCTTCCTTCCTTTCTCTCCTACTAGGTGTGTATCTTCAGATTTTTCGGGTTTGTGGAAGAGGGGAGGGGGGAGAGAGGAGAGGAGGGGGGTCCTTAAAATATCCGTTCTCTCGTTTCACTGTAATCACTGTCAACATGCGGTGAAGAACAGGACAAGAAGAAGTAGGAAGATGGGAGGAGACCCAGGTGTTTTTTTTGGGGGGGTGGGGGGTGGGGGGTGAGAGAGGGGGACAGTTTCTTAATAGCCGTAAGAAGGAAAGCTGAAAAAAATAGTTTTTTTCTAACGTCTTCGCTTTCTTCTTTTGCATCGGTAACCCCCCTTTTACTCCCCTTTTCCCCTCCCTTCAGTCATTCCCTCCTTCCTCTTTGCATCTCCCCTACACCCCCTCTCCAGTTCCAATCCCCGCCCCACCCCGCCCCTCACCCATCCCCATCCCCATCCCCATCCCCATCCCCATCCCCATCCCCAACCAAGTCCCAACAACAAAGTGTCGATTCCAAGACGGGTTACCTCTTCTTCCTCCCCCCCCATTCCTTCTCTCTTTCTTTTTTCTATTTCTTTTTTATTCTTGCTATCCCGCGCCCATTATTTTTTTTTATATCATCATTCACCACTCCTGTCTCTCATTTCCATTGTCATTGTTTGATTACTACCTCCGGAGCGGGCGACCATTCTCGGGGCCCGCTCGAAGGCTCGAACACCTGGGGATTTGGGGGGGGGGGGTATCCCGATCTCGCCCGATCTCGCTCGATCTCGCCGCCGCCGCCGCCGCTCATCACACATCGGATTCGAAGGAAACGATTTTCGGATAAGGATTTTTTTTTTTTTTTTTTGATCGGTCGTCGCGAGTGAATTATAAGCTTGTGTTTGGTTTTCCCCAAGGCTGGGATATTTATTTTTTTTCTTGGGGGGGTGGGGGTAGGTTGTTGATGGAGGGGAGGGAAGGGTGTGCATGTTGTTCGTTATCGATATTGGGATGTTTGTTTCTTGTCATGATTTTTTTCTTGTACTAAGATTTTTTTTTTACTGTGAGGCATTTAGTTAAGATTAGAGGGTGTATTTGTTTAATTCTCTTTCATTCTATCTATCTATTAATCTATCTATTTCTCTCTTCTCTCTCTCCTTCCTCCCTCCCTCCCTCCTTCCTTCCTTCCTTACATCCTCTCCTCCCTCCTCCCTTCCTTTCTTCCTTCTCCCTTCCCTCCCTCCTTCCTTCCTCTCCTTCCTTCCTCCTCCCCTCTCTCCCTCTCTCTCCTTCACCCCCTTTTCTTCTTATCTTATCTAATCTTATATTTCATTATCGGGATTCCTTCTCTCCATTCTGACACCTCAGGATTACGAGAGCGCCGTCCTTCGTGTCATTGGTTTTGATTCTTTAATTTCCTCTCTTATCGTCTCTCTTCTCCTTTCTTGGCTTTTTCTTCATTATGCGTTCGTCCCTCTTTCTTCTTCTCTTTCTTCTTCTTCTACTTGGATGTGTAATTCTTGTTGCTTTTTTGTTGTTATTTATTTGTCATTATTGTGATTTTTTTTCTGTTTTATATATATGATTGAATTTTGTTTTATTTTATCTTGTTTTTTTCTTTGTTAGTTTTTTTCCTTTTTTTTCTTTTTCTTTTTTTTTCGTTTCGGATTATACATACCGAGTAAGGAGTGATATAATGTAATGGTTTTGTACGTGTGATTTTGTTGTGTCATTGAGAAGCTGAATTATGGTTTATCGAAGCGAGGCGGTGGTTAGTCTGAAAATAGACAATGATGTAAAAAAAAGAAAAGAAAATGAAGGAGAAGGAGAAGGAGGAGGAGAAGAGGAGTGGAAGAAGGAGGGGAGGGAAGAGGAGTGGAAGAAGGAGGCGAGGGAAGAAGCGACGATCGATTGAAAAACAACAAAAAAGAAGAATTATGAAGAGGAAGATGGAGAGGATTTGAAGGGGATGAGGGGGAGGAGGAAGAGGAGAAAGAAGAGAAAGGGAAGGAAAGAATAAAAAAGCAGAAGGATAAGATTCGAAAAAGAGAAGAAAGGGAAAGAAGGTAAGTAGGAGAGGGACGAGAAGGAAAAGAAGGAGAAGAACGAGAAAAAAGAGCAAGTCTAAGAACAAAAAAAAAGGAAAACTTTTATTTTCGAGTAAATAGAAAGAAATGCACTCGAGTTTC
>NW_028234416.1:31106129-31108629 GCF_977035675.1 Penaeus japonicus | reverse complement strand
GATTTCCCTCTGCACTGTCCGATTCGTCTTCTTCATTATCAGCTAGACAAACAACGAACAACCAAATAGTTAATTAGTGGCACACCCGCGCTCAGTGTCGGGTTCCCGCGAGTTGGTTTTTGTTTGTTTGCTGTTGGTGTTGCTGTTTTTTGTTGTTGTTGTTGTTCTTGTTTTTGGATTTGTCCGTGTTGGTCTTGTTGATGGTTGCGTGGTATTGCTTTTCAGGGTTATTAATGATATGTAAATAGTGTCTGGTGACAGTTCATGGCTCGGGGTGGTGGGATGTCCTCCCCCCCTCCCCCCGCGGGTGTTGGAAAATACTTCCCTTTTTTATGTATTTGTATTGATATCATCTTTATCACTATCTCCATGACCATCGTTACATCTCCATCATTATCATCACCATCACCGTTTGATCTTCATCAGTTCCGTGGTGTTATTACCACTGGTGTTTTTGGTGGTGTTGTTATGGTTTGAATATTATTTTTATTTTTAGTGATTATTGTTGTTATTACTATTACACACACGCGCGCACACAGACACAGACACACACACACACACACACACACATATATATATATATATATATATATATATATATATATATATATATATATATATATGTATATATATATATATATATATATATATATATGTGTGTGTGTGTGTGTGTGTGTGTGTGTGTGTGTGTGTATCCACACACGCACATATGTATATTCTCCCATCTTACTTATATATTCATTACTTATTATATTTTCCCGATACCCTTTCAGATTCCTTTCTTCTCCTATCATTCCTCTGCCATGTTTCTTCCGGTACGAACAGCTGATCGAGCGATATCCGGAGAACGCGTGAGATGGGCATCGCTCCCCTCCCCCTACCCCCACCTCCTTCACCCCCTCCACCTCCCTCATCACCACCCCCTTCCTCCTTCCTCCCCCTTCTCCCTCGCCTTCACGCTTGGGTTGAGTCGCCGAGCCCGCGTCCGTGTTTGTAATTAACAGCGAAGATCCGAACGCGTTTTTTTTCTTCTTAAGGTGGCGAGTTGGCTTTGGCTTCGTCGTTGTTCGGGAGAGGGTATGGTGAAATATGGGCTTATTTGTATGTCTTTTTTTTTCTTATTTTCATTAGTACTAGTCTTTCTCTTTTTTCATTTCTTCCTGATCACCCCCCCCCTTCTTATTCCTCCCCTTTCCTCCCTCCCTCCCTCTCATTTTTTCTCGCTTTTACTCCCATCCCTTATCTCCTATCTTCGTATATCTCCCACTCCTCCCTTGTTCACCTTCTTTTTTTTAAACACATCTCCATCACGAGGCTTCGAGGTCCTCCTTGAGAAGCGAGCGAGCATGAGCGTCTTCCAAGGAGGTGACACGTGAGGCCAGATGACCGTGGTTTACACACCCCAGAATAGCTCGGGTCTGGCGCCTTTATTGGCCCGCCAGAATCATCGGCTGGTGACATATGGAACATTATGGGGGGGAGGGGGAGGGGGCGAGAGAGATGGGTGGAGGCGAGAGAGAGAGAGGGAGAGGGAGGGTTGGGGGAGAAGGGAGTGGGAGAGATAGGGAAGGGGAATGAGAGCGAAGGGTGGAGGCGAGAGAGAGAGGTGGGGAGAAAGAGAGAGAGGGTTGGGGGAGAGGGAGAAAGAGGGATAGGGGGAAGGGGGAGGGGGCGAGAGAGAGAGAGGGGGAGAGAGAGAGGAGGGGAGAGAGGGGGGGGAGGGGAGGGAGGGGGGGGGGAAGGGGGAGGGGGGAGAGGGGGGGGAGAAGAGAGAGAGATGGGGAAGAGGAGAAAGAGTACGAGAGGAGGGGTGAGGGGGAAAGGGGAAGGGGAGAGAGAGAGGGGGGAGAAATAGGAGAGACAGGGTTGGGGAGGGGAGGAGAAGGGAGGGGGGAGGGTAGGTGGAGAGAGAGAGAGGGTTGGGGAAGAGGGAGAAAGAGGGATGGGGGAAGGGGAAGGGGGGAGAGAGAGAGATGGGGAGAGAGAGAGAGAGAGAGAGAGAGGGTTGGGGGAGGGGAATAAGAGCGAAGGGGGAGAGAGAGAGGGGGAAGAGAATAAGGGAGAGACAGAGACATTGGGTGGGGAGGGGGAGGGAGAAGGGAAGAGAGAGAAGGAGATGGATAGCGAAAGAGGGAATTAGTGAAGGAGAAGAGAAAGAGGGAGTGAGGGAGGTGAGAAAGGGGGAAAGGGGTGGATGGGGTAAGACAGGTAGACAGACAAACAGACAGACAGACAGACGAAGAGAGACGGAGGGAGGAGGTTGTAGGACAAGGGAAAGAGAAGGAGGGATAGAGAGGGAGCAAGTGAAGATAGAGAATGAGAGTAGACTCTCCCTCTCCCCCTCCCCTTACCTTCTTCCTAACCCTTCCCCCTACACCACCTTCTCCCTCCCTCCATCTCTCCCCCTCCCCCTCCCAACCTGCCACTCCTATCTTTATTCCATCCTTCTCTATCTCTATTTCGTCCTCTATCAATCGTTCTGCACATGTTCGCACTTGCA
>NW_028234416.1:31078629-31098629 GCF_977035675.1 Penaeus japonicus | reverse complement strand
AGAGAAGAGAGAGAGAGAGAGAGAGAGAGAGAGAGAGAGAGAGAGAGAGAGAGAGAGAGAGAGAGGGAGAGAGAGAGAGATAGAGAGAGAGGGAGAGAGGGAGAAGAAGGAGGAGGAGAAGGAGAGAGAGAGAGAGAAGAGAAGAGAGAAGAGAGAGAGAGAGTGTGTGTGTTACGTGTGTGTTTGGAGATGATGCATAATCACCGGGGAAGGTGTTGCGGACAATTTTGGCTGTTGAAAAAATGCCCGAAACTAAATTATGTTATCATGAAGGAGGCTGGCGAGATAAACGCTGATGGCTGATGGCTGACGGTGTATAAGGCTAGCCTCATCAAGCGCATGAACACGCTCGCTTTTTCCCCGACACCTCTGCAGCCTATGATGGGAGGGTGTTGACGTGAACCATCTTTTTTTTTTTCTCTCTCTCTCTTTCTTCTTCCTCTCTCTTATCTTGCTGTTTTTGTTTTTTTTATCTCTCTCTCTCTCGTCCCCACTCTTCTCTCTATTATTCGTTTTGTCTCACTCACTTTCTTTCTCTCTCTTTTTTTCTCGCTTCCATTTTTTTTTCTCTCTCTCTCCTTTTCTCTTTCGTTCTTTCTCCCTCTTCATTTCTCTCTCCCTCTCGCCCGTTCTCACCCTCTCTCCCTCTCCCTCTCTATCTCTTATTCCATTCCCTCCCCTCCCCTTCCCTTCCCTTCCCCATCCCCATCCCCATCCCCATCCCCATCCCCATCCCCATCCCCATCCCCATCCCCATCCCCATCCCCACTATCTAACATCTCCCCTCCCTCCCGTCTCTATCTCTCTTACGCTGACGAATAAAACCAATAAAAAAAAAATGTTTTCTTGAGCAAGAACTAGCTTGTGCCAGTCAGTCATTGCAAGAGACCCCTGCAAGAAGAGGACTCGGTCGTAAATCTTGATGTGTCAGTCACATTGTCGAACAGAATGGATTTTTTTTTTCTTTTAAGTGTAAAGCGTGAAGTGTACTTCCATAACGGCACAAGAGGAAGTGTAAATTTCGGGCCATGGCATCAGATAAAGTGGCCAGACGCAAGCTTTTCGAATGTTCTCTCGTGTTCTCTCCCTCTCCTCTTTCTTTCTCTCTCTCTCTCTCTCTCTCTCTCTCCCTCTCTCTCTCTCTTCCACTCTCTTCCTTTCTCTTTCCTTCTCTCTCTCTCTCTTTCTCTCTCTCTCTCTCTCTCTCTCTCTCTCTCTCTCTCTCTCTCTCTCTCTCTCTCTCTCTCTCTCTCTCTCTCTCTCTCTCTCTCTCTCTTCTCTCTCTCTCTCTCTCTCTCCTTCTCTCTCTCTCTCTCTCTCTCTCCCCTCCTCTCTTCTCCTCCCTCTTTCTCTCCATCCATTCTTTCTCCCTCCCCTCCTTCCCATCTCTTCTCTCAATCCCCCCTCCACTCCCTCCCTCCCTCCCCATTTCTTCCTCATTCCTCTTTCCCTCCATTCAATCTCTTCTCGACCTTTTCTTTCTCTCTCCACCTCTTCCTCCACCCCTCCTCCCTCCCTCCCCACTTTCTTCCTTCATTTCCCTTATTCCCTCATTCAGTTCCTCGTTCGTCTCGACCTTTTCTTTCTCTACTTTTTTTCCGTCATCATTTTTCTCTTCCGTCTCTTCCCCCTGCTCTCCTCATCCCCTCTCCCCCACCTCCTCCTATTAATCTTCTCTCTTTCCCACCTTCTCCGCCTCCTCTCCTCTAACACCCACCTCCTCCTCCTCTCCTCTCACCCCACCTCCTTCTCCTCTCTTTTCACCCCCACTTCCCTCTCCTCTCTTCTCACCCCCACTTCCCTCTCCTCTCTTCTCACCCCCACCTCCTTCTCCTCTCTTCTTACCCCCACCCCTCTTTCCCCTCTCTCCTTCCTCCTCCTTTCCTCTAACCCCCAACTCCACCTCCTCTCCTCTTACCCCACCTCCTCCCCCCTCTCCCTCCCTCCCTCCCTCCCTCCCCATCTCCTTTCTTTCAGTCTCTCGAAGGATCTGAAAGGTTATTTTACTTACCGTTAAAAATCGGAGAACGTTTAAAATCAGGGGCGAGCGTGTGCGTGTGTGCTTGTGTGGGTATGTTTGTGTGTTTGTGTACATGTGTGTGTGAGTGTGTGTGTGTTTGTGCGTGTGTGTGCGCGTGTATATATGTATATGTATATGTATATGTGTGTGTGTGTGTGTGTGTGTGTGTGTGTTTTGCGTAGAACCATACAGACGTAATTTTCTCGCGTTGCAGTTTCTTTGTCATGATGATGTTGATGTGTTAATTAGGGTTATGATTGTGATAATAATGATGTATTAATGATGATAAAGACAATGGTGAATATGATGATAATGACATGGATTTCGTCAATCATGAGAGTAATTAGATATGATAATGATGAATGATATTGATGGTAACGGTGTATATGATAACGGTATTGGTAGGGATTACAGCAATAATAGCAATGATGGTTATGATAATAGTAATGACCGTGGTAATGATAGCAATAATACAGCAATCAAAGTAACAACAAGAACAACAACAGGGATAAACGGTGTACATAGTTATATTTGTTAGTGTGCAAATGACTTAATGGACCCCGCACACATGTCTTCCTCTCTCCCTTTGCAAGACTTTAAAAGACTTGCAAGAAAATGAAAAATAGAGGAGAAAGAAATAGATATAAATAAAAGGTCTAACAACTCGAAGGAGTAGCGATAATAAGCATAAAGATTAAAACGCGCTTGATACTCGCGAGGAAATGAAAAGTTGGGGCAATTACACGTGATTTATATGATAGGATCTGAAGGGAGGTGAACGAGCTGGCGTTAGATGTGAACGAACTGTTGTTGGATGTGGACGGGTTGTTGTTGGATGTGAATAAACTCTCGCGGGATATGAACGAGCTCTTGTTGGATGGGAAGAAGTTGTTGGATATGTAAAAAAACAACTTGTTGGATATGAACGAGCTCTTGCTAGATGTTAATAAGTTGTTGTTAGATGAAACAGGTTGTTGCAGGGTGTGAAGGAACTGCTGTTAGATGTGAACGAGCTGTTCTTGGATGCGGGGGGGAGGGACTGTTGTTAGATGTGAATGAGCTGATGTTGGATGCGAAAGAGCTGTTGTTGGATGTGTACGAGCTGGTTGGGGATGAATTGTATTTTGTGATGAGGAATATAAACAAGGAGATAGTTTTTTTTGTTGAGTTGAATGAAGCTGATGGTTATTCACGTTTGAATGGGGAGAGGAAATGGGGAAAGTAATAGTTGAATAGTAAGAGAATTTGTGTATTTTATTTATTCTTTTGTCTATAATATTATTTCGTTATTTCTATTCTATTATTTTATTTTATGCCATTCTTTTATTTGATTTTATTCCATTTCATTTATTTATTTTTTATTTTTGAGGATAAGGTAGTGATCTATCGGAGAATATTGCGTAAGGAATTTATCCTCTATGAATTTTCTCGGGGCATTAACCTACATTCTAATATATATAATTATTTAATTCATAGTTTGTTAAGGGGAGATTTCAATGCTCTCCCGGCAGTGAGAGACAGAAAGAGTGAAAATCCTGAGAACCCGAGGAGAAAAAAATAAAAAAAATGTTGGTTTCTCTCTCCGTTTGATTTCGAAATCCGTTGATGTTTTCCTGGTCCTTCAACCGCCGTCGTAAGTCCAAAATCATAGCTAACATTGCTGATAGGGAGCAAGCGATGACAAATGGTTTATATTATGTTATAAAATGTTTCTTTTCTCGGGTGTAATAACGTTATTTTTTTCTCTCCTCTTTCTCCTCTTTCATTTTTAATCTCTCTCTCTCTCTCTCTCTCTCTTTCTCTCTATTTCTTTCTTTCCTTTTATACATATTTTTCTCTCTCTACGTTAATCACACTATATTTAGAAATACCAACAGAAAACCCGTCATTGTGTCCCGTACGTAATGACTATGTTTACTATCATGAAAATCCGTCTTGCGGTTTTCTTTCTTTTTCTTTTTTTTTTTTTATTTCTCTCGTATGACAAAACAACAAACATTCGCTTTTGTGCATACCGCAAATAAATCCATTTATTTACGGGTCTTCCATTAGTGTATTATACGCCTCCAGAAAGCTTTCTTTTACTCGTCCTTGAAGGAGGTGGTTGGTTTTTTGAATTCCTTGAGTGGAGTGGAGGGATTGTGTTGTTGTTATTAGGATTTTTGTTTTGTTGGTGTTATCGCTGCGGTTATTGTTATTGCTATTATTACCGTTGGTGGTGGTGGTATCATTGTTGCTGATATCATTATTAGTGATGTTCCTGTAGTAAGTACGGTTACTTCTATTTTTTTTACTACTGCTGCTGCTGCTACTACTACTGCTACTACTGCTACTACTGCTACTACTGCTACTACTACTACTTCTACTACTACTACTACTACTACTACTACTACTACTACTACTACTACTACTACTGCTACTGCTACTACTCTACTGCTGCTACTACTACTACGACTACGACTACTACTACTACTACTACTAGCACTATTAACACTACTGCTGCTACTACCACTGTTATTACTACTACTACTACTGTGAATGATAATAATAATGTTAATGATTTTAAAAATGATATTGATAATAATAATCAAAATTATGATATAACTCACTATCACTATTGCTTTTCACAATTTGATATTTGTATTATTTTTTACGTTTACTCATCTTCGATTTCATACTTCTTTTTTATAACTTTGCTGCATTCTATAAAAAAAAAGTTTGTTCGGTGACCACACGGCAGGCCCCTTGATGTTTTCCCTTCGCAAAGACGAATGCAAAATGAATTTCGGAACATTCAACATTCAAAAGCCTCTTAATGACCAGCGGGTATTGACGTGGTGCCCGGCGGTGGGTCGCCGCGCTGCCGTGTTATCGCGCGGAGAGATCGTGCCGCGCGGATCATTAGCGAGCGCTGGATGACGTGTAAGCGAAGCGCAGCGGTGACGGCCGGGTATCGCCGACAACGCCGCCGCCGCCGCTGCCGCCGCCGCCGCACGCGATGCCGGGCTTGTCATATTTCTCGGTAATGATGAGAACACCTGCTCTTGGATAGTGTGTTGTTGCGGGGTGGGGAGGGGTTGGGGGAGAGGGGAGGAGAGGGGGGAAAAAGAATAGAGTGTAGGAGGGAAGGAGAGATGTGGAGGAAGGGGAGGGGGACGGGGTATAGGATAGGAGGGAAGAAAGGAGGATGGGTGGGGGGATAAGAGGAAGGAGGGAGGGTGAATGTGACCTATATGATGGAGGGAAGGTGGGCATAAGGGAGAGGAAAGAGGGAGAGTGGGATAAGGGAGAGGAAAGAGGGAGAGTGGGGATAAGGGAGAGGAGAGAGGGAGGAAAGGTGGGAAGGTATAAGGTATAGGAAGGAGGGAAGGCTAAGAGGGATGGAAATGGAGGGAGGGAAGGGGAAGATAACGATGCAGGAATTCCAGATGGGAAGGATGCAGAAAAGGAGATGAGAAGGAAGTAGAAAGCAAGGGAGGAAGGGGAGGATGTAAGGAATGTAAGAAGAGAGAGAGAAAGAAAGAAAGAAAGAAAGAAAGACGACGATGGAAGCATCCCTCACCTCGGAACACCTGATAAGCGTTACCATGGTGCCTAACAGGCTTGTTTACGAAGCTCACCGCATATAAAAAAGCAAGCGTCGTGTTTGCGGATGTATAATACATCCCCAGGATCCGGATACATTATTGTTTAGACCACCTTTAAATAAGTCTGTATCACAGGTTAGCGCCTCTTTTTTCATTGTTAGCCTTTTTTTTTCTCTCTCTCCTCCTCCTCTTATATCCTCCCCTTCCCCCTTCTCTCTCTCTCTCCCCTCCCCTCCCCTCTCTCTCTACTCCCCTCCCCTCTCTCTCTCCTCCCCTCCCTCTCTCTCCTCCCCTCCCTCTCTCTCCTCCCCTCCCCTCTCTCTCCTCCCCTCCCTTCCTCTCTCTCCTCCCCTCTCTCTCTTCCCCTCCCCTCTCTCTCTGTCTCTCTCTCCCTCCCCCAGCGCGCGCGAAGAGTAAATAGCCGGGCTTGCATATAACATTGAGTCACTATCTGGGCACATCTTCATCGCATTTTATGAGTATTATTACACTATCAGATATCAAGCCGTATATGGACCTGGTTAATTGCGGGTTGAGCCGTATGGTCGATGCTTGTTTTTCTCTTTATGTTTCTCGCCTCGCCCTCCTTAGCGCTGACTGCGGAGGGCTTGGGGGCGGCCGTTAAGTGTGCCTGTGATTGGTGGTCGGGGGGGCGGAGGGCGGGGGAGAAGGGGGGGGGCTGTATCTTGGCGACGGCGGAGATTGAGGGTTCTGGCGCAAGGTGATGATCGGAAGGTGGTTGGTTCTGGAAGATGGGTATGGGTATGGGTATGGGTCTGTCTTATATTCTCTCTTGCTTGACTATTTGCCTCTCTCTCCCTCCCCCCCTCTCCCTCTCCCTCTCCCTCTCCCTCTTCCTCATTATTTGCCTCTCTCTCCCTCCCCCCTCTCTCTTCCTCCCTCCCCCCTTTGTCCCTCCATCCCTCTCCTCCCTCCTTCCCTCTCTCCTCTTTCCCTCCCCCCCTCTCTCTCTCCCCTCTCTCTCCTCCCCCCCCCCTCTTTCCCTCCATCCTCTCCCCTCCTTCCTCCTTCCTCTCCTCCTCTCTTCCTCTTCCCTCTCCTCTCCCTCTCTCCTCTCTCTCCCTCCATCCCCCCCTTTGTCCCTCCATCCCTCTCTCCCTCCTCCCCCTTCCCTTCCTCCCTCCTCTCCTCTCCCCCTTCCCCCTCTCTCTCTCTCCCCCTCTCTCTCTCTCTCCTCTCCTCTCCTCTCCTCCTCTTCCTCTCTCTCTCCCTCTTCCCCTCTCTCCTCTCTCTCTCCTCCCTCCTCCCTTCCTCTCCTCCTCTCTCTCCTCTTTCTCCTCCTCCTCTCTCCTCCCCCTCTCTCTCTCTCTCTCTCTCTCCTCTCTCTCTCTCTCTCCTCTCTCTCCCTTCTCTCTCTCTCTCTCTCTCTCTTCTCTCTCTCTCTCTCTTCTCTCTCTCTCTCTCTCTCTCTCTCTCTCTCTCTCTCTCTCTCTCTTCTCTCTCTCTCTCTCTCTCTCTCTCTCTCTCTCTCTCTCTCTCTCTCTCTCTCTCTCTCTCTCTCTTTCTCTTTCTCTTTCTCTTTCTCTCACCCACCACGGCTGTGTCTGTGTGACTAACGATGCCGGGGAATTATACGAGACAATTACCGTGTACTCGTAAGCACCGGTCTGTCCGCGTGTATCGTCCCGGGGATCTGCCAGTCTCTCCGTAATAATTCATAGGCTGCATCTGATAGAGAAGCTGCGGTAATTTACAACTTCATCACGGCGGCGAAAAGGGGGGGACCGTCACCATAAAGCATGTGAGGCTGTTGATAGTGAGGGGGGAGCGGAGGGAGGGAGAAGGGGGAAAGGAGGAGGGAGTAGGGGGAAAGGAGGAGGAGGGTGGGTCTGGGAGGAAGGGATGGGAGTGGGAGGGTAGGAGGGAAGGGTGAGGAGGGAGAGGGGGAGTGGGTAGGGGAAGGAGGTGGAGGGAGAGGGGAGGGAGAGGGAGAGTCGTGGGGATGGAGGAGGGAAGGGTGAGAAAGGAGAGGGGGATGGGTAGGGGAGGGAGGGAGAGGAAGGTAGAGTGAGAAAGGATGGATGGAAGGAGGAATAGTAGGATGGAAGGAGGGGACAAAGAGGGAGAAGGAGAGATAATAAGTAGAAAAGTGGGGGAGTGGAAGGATGGGTAAGGAAGAAGGAAGAAGGGGACGAAAGCGAGAATGGGAGAAGGAGGGAGAGAAGAGATAGAGAGAAGGAGAGAGGAGACAAAAGAAAAGGAAGAAGGGAGGAGACAGAGAGAAGGAAGAAGAGAGGAGAGTGGAATTTCGCGCCGCGTGAAAATATGTTGGAGGTAAAAAAGAAAAGAAATACGACCGACGCGAAATTACCCGACTCAGTTGCGATACTGCGGATCGTGTCTGCGCGATGGCCGATTAATAATTACTCCGAGGGACTAATTGCCGGCGTGATCGGCTCGCTTAACTCCGTACGATCAGTAAGTTGTATGACTCTCTTATCGCGTCGCTGACTTGGGCTCTTATTACCTGATAAGTGTACACTAATTGAAGGTGTGTCTTATAGGTTTACGGGACACGGCGGCCTTGTGCTCTTTCTCTCATTCTTTTTTTTTCTCTCACTTTGTCGCTCTTCCTCTTACTCTTCGGATCGCCTGCGCTCTTACTATCTGTTTTTTTTTCTTCTAATTTTCGTTTTCTTTCTCTTTTTTTATTTTATTTTTTTTCTCTGTTTTGCTTCTCTCTCTCTCTCTCTCTCTCTCTCTCTCTCTCTCTCTCTCTCTCTCTCTCTCTCTCTCTCTCTCTCTCTCTCTCTCTCTCTCTCTCTCTCCTCTCTCTCTCTCTCTATCTCTTAAAAACACCTTCATTCGCATAATGAAGTCAAAGCGAACGTTCTTTCTTGATTGAAATAACAAATGCAGAGATGAACACAAATATACATCACGTGCAAATGCATGTCCTTGCAGTGTCTGTATGAGTTCGAATTAAAAAAAAAATGTGTGTTTGTAAACAGACATATGCTATGAATTATGTTTTGCTTCTCTTGGTCTTGCCTGTCTCTGCTTGTGCATGCATGTATACATACACACGCACACGTATACATACTCACGCCGACACGTACGTGCGGACTCACCCATGCTCACGCACACGCTTACACACACACACACATACATAGATAGATAGATAGATAGATAGATAGATAGATGGGTAGGTAGGGTGTGTGTGTGTGTGTGTGTGTGTGTGTGTGTGTGTGTGTGTGTGTGTGTGTGTGTGTGTGTGTGTGTGTGTGTGTGTGTGTAAGAAGAGAAGGAAGGCGAGACGATTAAGGGAAGACATATCAAAGAAAAGGAGGTACAAGAGAGCAATTACATGATAGAATAGACAAGAAAGGGAAGAGGGGAAATAGATAGATAGATAGATAGAGAAGTAGGTGCTAAGAGATAGAGAGGAAATGTTAAAAGGAATTAATCTACGCATATTCGAAACAGAATGTTACTTAACTTAAATATAAATGTATATTACGTTTTATTCGCCGCCCCCCCCCCTCAAAAAAAGAAGAATATGGAAATAGATATAAAGAGAACGAGAGTGTGAAGACGAAACGAGGAAAAATTAGGGAAATGGAAAGGGGAGGCTCTGTTTTCCTTTGTTTTCTCCCCTTCCTTTGTTTCATTCACATCTATGCGCTTCGTGATTCTCTCTCTCTCTCTCTCTCTCTCTCTCTCTCTCTCTCTCTCTCTCTCTCTCTCTCTCTCTCTCTCTCTCTCTCTCTCTCTCTCTCTCTCTCTCTCTCTCTCTCTCTCTCTCTCTCTCTCTCTCTCTCTCTCTCTCTCTCTCTCTTCCTCTCGCTCTCTCTCTCTCTCTCTCTCTCTCTCTCTCTCTCTCTCTCTCTCTCTCTCTCTCTCTCTCTCTCTCTCTTTCTTTCCCACTCTTCTTCTTTTTTTTTTCTTCTTCTCTTTATCTCTCTTTTCTCTTCTTCTTTCTTTCGTTCTTTCCACTCTACTTTATTATCTCTTCCTCATTCTACCCTCTCTTTCAGTCACGCTTTTCCCTTAATTCCTTCTTCCTTCTCCCTATCTCCCCCCACACCTTTCTCTCTCTCTTTCCCTTTCTCCCTCCCCCCCCCTTTTTCTCTGCTCCCCTGCCGATCTTTGTGTTAAGATAGAGGACGCGGGTGATATTAACTAGAGCCAGCCAGGTCCATATATCGCGGACACTGTATGATGAATATCTCGGGTCGGGTCAAAGGTCACGGGGCTTCGCTCGTCCATCCCTACGTTTTCGACTCGTGGAAAATGGGAACCCGGAGACTCCCTCTTTTTGTCTCATTTTCTTTTCCTCGTCGCCGTTTTCTTTATCCCTTTGGAAGTTGTTTTTTTCATCTTTGAAGTGAAGTGGTTAGTGTGGATTGTTTGTTTTTTTGTTTTTGTTTTTTGATTGGTAAGGAAATAGGACATAAATGGTTTAGTTGTATAGATTTTTGCGTGTTTTCTTTGTTTCAGGAGGTTTTGCTTTAATGGTGAATCGAAACACATGGCGTACGTTTGCAATTGAAAACGTTCGAAAGCCTGAGCAATTTCTCTCGATCTGATTTTTGGCAACTCTGTCCAGGTGTGAGGGTCGCAACTGTAAGAAAAAAACATCCACTTTTAATTTATGTCTGCAATAAGCTTATTCCTTTCTTATGCAAATGAAAAGGAGGGAGGGATGCAAGGAAAGAAGGAGGGTGGGGGTAGAGGAGAGGGGAAGGGATGGGAGGGGAGGGGAGGGAAGGGAAGGGAAGGACTGGGAGGATGAGGGGTGAGGTAGGGGAGAGGGAAGGAGGGAAGGGAATGTTGCAGTGCCATCTCCCTCCCTCCCATGCAACGTAACACTGGGAGAACCTCAGCCCTCGGGAGCACCAAGGGGCGGTGCTCTCTCGACGCAACCGAGCACCGTTAATCTCGACCTCTCCCTTTATCCGAGTGTCTCGTTTAATTGAATATACAACGCGGACAGAGATGGCGTGTCCTTCCATTAAGGTGGGGGGTTTATCGGCGTTTACTCAGGGAGGCAGCGCTGGGCGGGCGTGTTTGTTATTTATTATTTGTTATTATTATTGTCTTCATCTTTGTTATTAGGATTGTTATTATTGTCGATGTTGTTGTATATGTATTTTTTCATATTTTTCTGTTCTTATTATTTTTGTTGTTATCTTCGTCATTATCATCATCGTCATCATCATCATCACCATCTTTTTAATGTTGGTATGCACACAGTTATTATTATTATTATCCTTATTTATATCCATGGTATTTTTTATGGTGTTTTTTCTTTCTTTCTTTCTTTCTTTCTTTTTTGTTTATGTATTCTGTTCCCTCTCAAGTCTTTGGGGGCGAGGGTAGGACAGTAGTATTTATAAGGAAATTTATGGCTGGTTGCAAGAAACAGTTAGGGCGGCGTTGCTTGCCAGCTGCTTGCAAAATGTTTGTGTGTGTTTGTGTGTGTGTGTGTGTGTGTGTGTGTGTGTGTGTGTGTGTGTGTGTGTGTGTGTTTATTTGTACTTTCATGTACGTGTGTCTATGCGTGTGCTTATAAATGTACGTGTGTGCTTTTCTGAGAGATTTGTAAGATTCCTTTACACTTGTCTCTGAGAATAGTGATTTGCAACCTTTGTGCTTTGTTAGGGTATTATGTTCTGTTGCATCTGTTGTGTCCTTTGTATCTGAATTTTTCTTTGTTTTCTTCGAAATAAGCCAATGTTTTCTCTCTTTTTCTTGTCCCCCTCCCCCTTGTCCTGCTTCTGAATATGGGGTGTATATGTTTGAATAAAGTATAATGAAACCTGCCTGCTATCTGTTACTCTTACAGATGCTAATATGGTAATGCAAATTTAATGATTAGTGTTATCAGCCGAGAAATTGCGTATTAATTTGAGTCTTCCCCCTCCCCCTCCTCTTTCTATCTACTTCTTCCCCTCCCTCTCTCCCTTCCTTTCCCTTCCCTTCCCTTCCCCTCCCTCTATCACGCTTCCCTCTTCCCCTTCCTCCTTCCATCCTTCTTATCCTCTTCCCTCTCCCTATTGCCTCCCTACCCCCCCTCCCCTTCCCTCCTTCTTCCCAACCCATCCCAACTCCTCCCCTCCCCCTCCATTACCCCCCATCCCCATCCCCACCCCATCCCTCCCATCCCCTCCCCTCCATGCCAGGTTGGGTTTTTGAATATTTAGATCACCCCTTAACTGGTATTGACTGGTATTTGCTATAAAATTTTACGATCGTGATGGCGTTTTCTGGCTTACCTCATCAGACGAGTTTAAAGTTACTTTGAAATTACTTTTTTTTATATAAAGCGAAAGTTACCTGGTATTTTTGTTGTCACTCTTTTTGAGGTTACTTTTACAGAGTTGAAATTATTTTCATTTGAAGCTGAAGTTGGAATTACATTGAATTACATTATATTGCTGAAGCTGTTTAGGTGTTCCCTCAAAAAATTCCTTAAATTTAGATAAAAATTATTAACGCCTTTTAAGCCATAGTTAAATTCATTTACGTACGAGCGTGAGCCCATGTGTCTGAGATCACATTCTTTCACATTCCAAATTGCATTAGCTTATGCTCGAGCGAGAGTGTATGCTGATGGTTGAATGTTCGTTAGGAATCAAAGGGTACACATAAGTTTTTTTGTTTATCTATCTCTCTCGTTATCCTTTTTTTCATTTCTTTCTCTTTTTTTATTTGAATAAATGTAGCCCCGATGTTCCCTTCTTGCCATCTTTTGTTCATTTTTTTCATCTTTCTTTTTTGCGTAACGTTTCATTTCCTTGCTTTTGGCCTTTTAATCGTTTCTTCTTTTAAGGCTTCACCTCCCCCCTTTTCTCTCTCTCTTTCTCCTTCTCTTTCTCTTCCTCCTTCTCTTTCTCTTTCTTCTCTTCTCTTCTTCCCCTCTGTGTCTTGGCCAGATGTTAATCACTGGTCGGCGGTGGCCATTGCTCTCTCCCTTTCTCTCTTTCTCTCTCTTTCCTCTCCAACCCCCCACACCCCACCCCCTTCTCCCTTCCTCCTCTCCCTCCCCCCATCCATACCCTCTTCTCTCATTCAGTGTATCGCCGGGTTGTGCTTTCTTTTTAGCCTCTCCCCTTAATCTCCTTCTCCCCTTCACCCCCTTTAACCCCATCCTGTCCTCCCCCTCCCCTCCCCTCATCTTGTGTCTCCCTCCCCCCCCAATCCCGGTCTCAGACACTTATTCTTCGTCATGTCCCTCTCTTCTCAGCTGTCATCAGCTTTCTTTTCTCTCTTTCTCTCTTCGTGGTCTCTCCTCTCCTGTCCTTCCTTCGCCGCCTTTCGCGTCCAGTCGCTTGATCTTTCTCCCCCTCCCTCTTTTTTGTCTCTGTTCTGTTTTCCCCTTTTCATTTTGCAACGTGCGTTTTCTTGCTTCTCCTCTTGTTGATTTGTGTTTTTGTTTGTTTGTTTTCTGTTAGTGGGGTTTCTTTTTCTTACTGTTTTTTTTTATACATTTTCTCTCTCTTATTGCCTTTACCTTCTGGATTTTGTGTTCTTTCTTTTTCTTTTTCTTTTTTTTCTCTCTCTTCCTCTCTCTCAGTCTCTTTTCTTTTCTCTCTCACACCCACTCTGTTTTTCCGTCTGCCTGTCTTGCGATCTCTGTCTTTGTTACTCTGTTTCCCTCTCCCTTATCCCTTTTCCTTCTCTCTCTCCTGCTCCTCCTCCCTTCCCCTCCCCCTTTCCCTCATCCTCACCCTCTCCTCTATTTTCCTCTCCCTGACCCTTTCCTCAATTTTCCTCTCCCTCACCCTCTCCCTGTCCTTCTCTCTTTTCCTCTCCCTCTCCCTCCCCCTTCCCTTTTCCCTCACCCTTTCCCTCACCCTCCTCCTTTCCCTCCCCCTTCTCCTCTCCCTCTTCCTCTCCCTCACCCTCTCACTCCCCTTTTCCCTTTTCCTCTCCTTCCCCCTTCTCCTCCCTCTTCACCTCTCCCTCTCCCACTCGCTCTCCCTCTCCCTCTTCCATTCCCTCTCCCTCTCTTCTCCCTTCCTCGAGCAACGCAATTAATTCCCTCAATCGCTCGTCCTGCATTACCATTCGCTTCCCTTGTCCTCGCTCTCCTCCTTCTCTCCTTCCCTCAGCTGTCAAACTTTTATTCTTGCAAATTGCCTGACCCCTTTCTCCCTCTGCTGTGGGAATCCGGTCCTCCTGTTCAGCCTCCTCCTCCTCCTCCTGTTCATCTTCCTGTTCAGCCTCCTCCTCCTCCTGTTCATCTTCCTGTTCAGCTTCCTCCTCCTCCTCCTTGTTCTTCTTCTTCCCCTTCAATTTCCACTTACAGTTCTCCTCCTCTTTCTCCTCTTCCTCCTCCAACTCATCATCATCATCATCATCATCATCATCATCATCGTTCTCATTCTCCTTTTTCTCTTCCTCCTCTTCTTCTTCTTCCCCGTTCATTTCTACCTCCTTCTCCTCTTCCTTCTTCCCAATCCTCCTTTTCCTCTTTCCCTCCCGTGGCCCTTTCCTATTCATCTTCCTTCTCGAAACCACGTAATTCTCCTCCTCTTCCTCCTCTTTCTTAACTTCCCCCTCTTCCTTCTTCTTCTTTTTCTTCTCCTCCTCCTCCTCCTCCTCCTCCTCCTCCTCCTCCTCCTCCTCCTCCTCTCTTTCTCTCCTCCTCTGCCTCTGTCTTTCTCCTTCTCCTCTTCTCCTCCTCCTCCTCCTCCTCCTCCTCCTCCTCCTCCTCCTCCTCCTCCTCCTCCTCCTCCACCACCTCCTCCTCCACCTCCTCTGCCCTTCTTATATCTCCCCTTTTCTTCTTCCTTCCTCTCTCTCTCTCTTCTCTCTCTCTCTCTCTCTCTCTCTCTCTCTCTCTCTCTCTCTCTCTCTCTCTCTCTCTCTCTCTCTCTCTCTCTCTCTCTCTCTCTCTCTCTCTCTCTCTCTCTCTCTCTTTCTCTCTCTTTCTCTCTGTCTCTTTCTCTTTCTCTCTCTTTCTCTCTCTTTCTTACTCTTTCTCTCTCTCCCCTCTTGTTGCTTGACCCCTCTCACCCTCCATAGTTTTTACTCAGGGTTATGTTAGGTCGAGTGTTTTGATTTGTGAGCTGTGTTAATGCGGTGTTGAAAACGTTGTGAACGTGTGTGTTTGTGTGTCTCTATGTGCTTGTGTGTGTGTGTGTGTGTATGTGTATGTGTGTGTATGTGTGTGTGTATGTGTTTGTAGTGATAGTAGTAGTAATAATAATACGTAACATCAATAAAAGTGATGAATAACGGAATAATACCACTTGCAAGGAGAGTGACATCAATAATAAGGATACTAAGCAGGCGAAATAAAGTTTAATTCCACCTTTGTGCGCTTCGCCAAACAAAAGAAGCGCGAGTCGGCGGTAGCATGACCGCCGGGGCCTTTAGGGGGGGTGGGGGGTGGAAGGGGGGAGGGGGGGCTTTTGAACAGTCCCGTTTTATCTTCATTGTAAACCGTAGTTGTTTTATGGCGCTATAATGCATATTCTGATGTAGAGTTTAGCTTTTATTGTTGCCGGTGAAATATGGTAATGTTGTTTTGGTCGAGTGATGCGTTGATGGGAGGTAGCGAGCTCGGGTGCGCTGTTGAGGTTGAGGTTGCAGAGCGGCTGCAGAGCGGTTGCAAAAGGGTTGCTTTGGGGTGGGTAGAGGTGGTGGGTTGGGGATTGGGGGTTGGGGGTTGGGGGAGGGGTGTGTAGAGGATGTATGGAAGGAAATGATTAGGGAGTAAGGGGTGTATAAAGTGGGGAAAGGGGATGGATTAGGGAGTGGGGGATTGGGGCAGTAAGAGCGATGTAAAGGAGGGGGAGGGATGTGAGGAACGGGGTGGGGTGGGGTGGGGTGGAGGGGAGGCGCCGTGGATGTATTTAAAATTCGTTTCGTTGCATTGTTAAGGTGTTCGTTACTGCGCAAACACATCTCGTAAAACCGATACATGTTTATATTCAAGCGTGTATATGCATTGGCGAGGTTTTAAGTGTCGTATGATGTGGTTACCCGGCTGCCTTGATGTTTGTTCTCCGGTGATCTTTTGACTGCTTTTGTTATTGGGGTGGGTGATGCATCGCTCGGAGGAGTTGGTTTTATCTTTGTTAATATTTCTTGGCTTTCTCTCTCTCTCTTTCTCTCTCGCTCTCTCTATCTCTCTCTCTCTCTCTCTTTTTCTCTCTTTTCTCTCTCTCTCTCTCTCACTTTCTCTCTCTCTCTCTCTCTCTCTCTCTCTCTCTCTCTCTCTCTCTCTCTCTCTCTCTCTCTCTCTCTCTCTCTATATATATATATATATATATATATATATATATATATATATGTATATATATATATATTATTATTATTTTTTTTTTTTCTCTCTCTCTCTCACACACACACACACACACACACACACACACACACACACACACACACACACACACACACACACACACACACACACACACACACACGTACACACATTTGGTTGCAAATTAGAAAACTTCGTCTTGGGTATAAGTATGACTTTGGGTATATGCCCAGGACGATTAAGGAAGACGTGTTCCTTGTATTTAGCGTGATTTTGATTGCAATCAGTGCAAATTCTGGGCCGTTCGCAGCAGGGTGTAAAATCGGGCGATTCGGCACAGCCACCCGGCGATGCCGCCCTCGGATTTAGATCGGATTTAAGGCATATTTGATTCCCCGTCTGGCGGCGCTAGACAAATGAGTAATGAGCCAAGGGGAATGCCGTCATGCGCCTCCTACCCACGAACCTCCTCAGTCAGCTCATGTCTATAGGGGCGCCCTCGAGTGACACTACATATCAGGGCCAAACCGCTAAGGGTCATACCCGTATAGGGTGCGAGGGGGACTTTCGCTCGTGTTTCCAGCTCTGTGCGGCAGCCTCTTGCGCGCGCTCTTTCACGCCGCGTATTCTTGCAAATTGGCCATCGCAGTGATAAGCCCGGTGATTTATTAAGGTCCAGCGCCTGATACTTTTTTTGCGGAGATTTCCTCCCATAATTGTCATGGCAGTTATTACCCCATACATTCGGATCTATCAATACACCACTCCCCGCGCGCGCCGAGACAGAAGGAAGGCGAACCACCCGCGTCGATAAGGGCGGCGCTCCCATCGAGGCGAGGCGCGACCTACGCCCGTACGCCCGCGGGTCAGCCGGCGCCCAGACGTGCCGATCGTGTATTCCTCCGCCTTATACCCCAGCCGTATGGGCAGTCACGGACGGGGAATCGGCAACGATGATGTATCGATTCCTTGTGTATCGCTCGGCCGCCGTTGTTCGCTGGCACTTCGTCGCCGCCTGAAATTATCGCGATAAATATGCGCTTAGGGACAGCTCGAGTCGGTGCGGGCGTTTTGTGTGGGCGGGAGAGTGGTTGAGTGGTTGAGGGATTGCTTGTGCGTGGGTGTGCGTGGCGATGAGCTCCCGAGTTTTTTTTCTCTCTTTCTCTTTACTTTCTTTATTTTTGTTACATCTTTGTTACTGGAAGTAATTATTTAATTAATGAGAATATTAGTGATAGTAGTAGTGGTTATGATGATCGGAGAAGTTATATTTTCTACGATAAATGTATTATTATTATTATTATTATTATTGTTATTATTACTATACCATTACTATTACCCGTAAAAGTAGTAGTTGTAGCATCAACAGCGGTAGTAGTATTACCAGTAGTACACATGTAAAGAGATAAAGAGGTACGGATAAATATACGTATTTATGCAGGAATAATTTTTGCATGTGATACTATATAGTAACAATGTCGACACCATAGTGTTCATGATACTATCTCAATGAACATAAGGATGAAATCAAGTTGCACAAACAAGCAGAGAAGGAGAAGGGCTCCCACAGACACACGCAAACAAACAAACAAACACGAACACTCAGTCGATAGACTCATTCAGACTAACTCATCCTTGACGAAACATTTATACTCATAACCTTTTTCCACCGGGTATGTTTTTTTTTATTTTTTTTGTTTTGTTTTATTCTCTGATGAATCCCCCGAGTCATTTATTGTCTATGACGTTGGAGTGGGGAGGAGAGGGGAAGGGGTAGGAGGGGGAAAGAGGGGAGGGGTTTGGGGAGGGGGCACACACACAGACAACACGTGTACAAACAAAGGCGAGGCCGCTAACGTAGCCCCTTGCTTCGCCAGCCTTTCGAGCGGTAAACAAAATGCAGATAACTCGAGGAAAAGAAAAAAGAAAAGAAAAAGAAGAAAAAGAAAATAGAAAGATAAGAAGGTCCAGGTTCGAGAGGGGATGAGGTGGGGGAGAAGGAGTGGGTGGTAGAGGAAAGGAAAGGCAAAAGGGAGGAGGAAGAGAAGGAGTAGTAGTAGTAGTAGTAGTAGTAGTGATAGTAGTATGAAGAAGAGGAGCAAAACGAAGAGGAGGAAGAAGAAGAAGATAAAAAGGGAGAATAGGAGATGAAAAATAAGACAAAGGAGGAGGGAGAGGAGAAGGAACGAAATAAAGAAGAGGAGGTGGATGAGAAAGAGAGACGAAGACGAGGAGGAGAGGAGGGGGCAAGAAGACAGAGGAGGCCACAAGAAATGAATGGAATACTAAGCTGAAGGATGAGAGGAGAGAGGGAGGAGGGGGAAGCAAACAGAATCGGACAAGAAAGGGAAAAGGAAGTGGAGGCATTAGTGAAAGGAATGACATTGATGATATTGAATGAGATGAAGAAACGTGCAAGAGAGACTGAGTTAGGTAAAGTTAGTCAGTTAGTTAGTTGAAGAAATGTAGGATTTAAATTAAAGTTAGTTTAAGTGTAGTAATTATGTTAAGTTAGTTAATTAGTTAGTTAAAGGAACATTTAAATTGATATTAGTTAAAGTGAGTTTAAGCTTAGGTAAAGTTAATTGAAGTTATTAGATATGTGATACAAATGGATGAACAAATGAAGAGAATGGGTAATTAATGGGAATAGAGAAGAGGGAGAAGGCGAAGGAGGCGGAAAGGGAGAGGACCACCCAAGGCATGTAAGGTGATCCGCAACAACCTTACAACAATAAAAATAAACATGCTGCGCCAAAGGAGGGAAAGGGGGGGGGGGAGATGGAGATGGAGGAGGGAGGGAAAGGGGGAGGGAGGAGGTAGAGGAGGGTTATAGGAGTGGATGGTGGACGGTGGACAGTGGAGGAGGGAGGAGGCTTGTGGAGGGGTGGGGAAGGGGGTGGAGGAAGAGGGTATAGGAGCAGGAGGGAGGCTCACGTAGCGGGGACTTAATTGTAGCGAGATTAGCTGTTTTTGGAGAAAGTCTATCCCCCTCCTCCCCCTCCTCCCCCTCCCCCCTCCTCGCTCGTGTGGCAGAGGTGAGGCTTTGTGGGTGTTGCTTACCTCGCGTCCAGCTGTCTGTCTGTCTGATGTATGTATGTATGTAAGTGTGAGGGTGTGCGTCTCAGGTATTTAGCTGTATGAGTTGTGTGTGTGTGTGTGTGTGTGTGTGTGTGTGTGTGTGTGTGTGTGTGTGAGCGAGCTTGTTTGTGTGTGTGTGTCTGTCTGTCTGTCTGTGTCTCGGCATGCAGTTGTAGGCGTGTTTGTATGTGTCTGTGTTTGTGTTTCCGTGTGTTTATGTATTTGTATATTTGGGGTTTTGGCGTGCCTCGGAATTCAGTTGGTGGGATTAAGTGGAGGAGTGAGTGTATGGGTGGTTTATGTTTGTTGATTTCAATGATTATCCGATTTAGATTTTTCCTGTTTGTGCAATGGATGCACGGACTCGTGTGTCATTTATGTATATGTATATATATATATATATATATATATATATATATATATATATATATATATATATATGTATATATAATGTGTGTGTGTGTGTGTGTGTGTGTGTGTGTGTGTATGTGTATGTGTATGTGTATGATATGTAGTGGTTCGTGTGCGTGTGTGATGAAACGTAACCTTCTGATGACCATTGCAATTATGATATTTTCTTGCAGAGACTACGCTTTGGATATCATCTCTCCCCTTCTCCTTTTCACCTTTCCTTTTAACATAGAGTTTGTGGAGTATCTCTCGCGTCACGACACATTCTGAGAATCCATGCAACATGATGCATAAAGTAATCTCTCTCTCTCTCTCTCTCTCTCTCTCTCTCTCTCTCTCTCTTTCTTTCTTTCTCCTTTTCTCTCTCTTTCTCCTTCTCTCTCCCTCTCCTTTTTTATTTTCCTCTTTATCTTATGCATGTAGCCTTCCCCATCATCCCCTCTCCCTCCCCCCCTCTCCGTTACCTGATGAGGCAAGAAGTTTAGTTTCCGATTGTTCATATCTTTCCCTCTGGCTCTTCTGCTCTTATCTTTTCTTATCGCCCGGGTTTTGAGATCAGGCCAGAAGAAAATAAAAATAAAAACGAAAGAAAAGAGGTGGAGTGGAGGAGGGGTTAGGAGGGGGGGAAATGAAGGGGGGGAAAGAGGGGCGTTGTGTCCTAACG
>NW_028234416.1:31059921-31069921 GCF_977035675.1 Penaeus japonicus | reverse complement strand
TCGCTCTTTTTTTAACTCTTGTTTTAATCTGTAATGGTTCTCTTGTTCGTACTGGTTCTTTCTTCTTTCTCTTTCTCGCCTCGCTCTCTCTCTTTCTCTCTCTCTCTCTCTCTCTCTCTCTCTCTCTCTCTCTCTCTCTCTCTCTCTCTCTCTCTCTCTCTCTCTCTCTCTCTCTCTCTCTCTCTCTCTCTCTCTCTCTCTCTCTCTCTCTCTCTCTCTCTCTTCTCTCTCTCTCTCTCTCTTCTCTTCTCTTCTCTCTCTTCTCTTCTCTCTCTCTCTCTCTCTCTCTCTCTCTCTCTCTCTCTCTCTCTCTCTCTCTCTCTCTCTCTCTCTCTCTCTCTCTCTCTCTCCCTCCCTCCCTCCCTCTCCTCTCCTCTCTCTCTCTCTCTTTCTCTCTCCTCTCTCTCTCTCTCTCTCCTTCTCCCCCTACCTCCCTCTCTCTCTCTCTCTCTCTCTCTCTCTCTCTCTCTCTCTCTCTCTCTCTCTCTCTCTCTCTCTCTCTCTCTCTCTCTCTCATTCACTCACTCACTCTCACTCACTAACCCAAACACCCACCCACCGCCCCTACCAACCCACTCACTCACTCTCTCACTCACCTACCTACCTACCCACATAAACACCTACCCACCCACCTACCTACCTACCTACCCACCGACCACCCACCCACTTACCCACCTACCCACCCACCCACTCAATCAAACACTCGCTCACTCACCTACCTACCCACCCACTCACTCACTAACTCACTCATTCACACTCTATCTCTTTCTCTCTCTCTCTCTCTCTCTCTCTCTCTCTCTCTCTCTCTCTCTCTCTCTCTCTCTCTCTCTCTCTCTCTCTCTCTCTCTCTCTCTCTCTCTCTCTCTCTCTCTCCCCCTCCATCTCTTTTTTCTCTCATAAAGAAGAATAAAAAGGTGAAGGAGGATTGAAGAAATTGTTACTTCACAGGGAAAATCACCTTCCTTTTAGCAAGAGTCATATTGTGTCTAAAATTTCGAAGCTATTCTTCACTTGCATTAAGCTTCTAATGTATATTTTTTCCCTTCGTTTTCTCCCCTTTTTTATCTTGAAGATTAAAGAAGTTGAAGTAGATGCGTAATATATCTTATTAAGGAGATGCAGTTGGCAAGTGCTCATTATCTTGTTGCAGAATAACCGTAATGTATTCTTGTTGCCTCTCTCCTTCGGATGGATAAGTTTTATGCATTTTTCGTTGTAGACCCGGTGTTATTGCGTACCGACTGCTGTCTATTTATTCATCGTCTTTTTTTTGTAAGGAGAAAAAAAAAAGAAAATAGAGAGAGAGGGAAAATCCCGGAATTTTAGGCCTCGTGTTGTCAAATCACTATGACTTAAAAATCGGGGTTTAGAAACACGTGTATTTGGCGAGTTAGTATGCGGTTTTGAGAAGATTGTTCTTGATATGAATTCGTTTTTTTCCTTCAGTGTAATATTTTTTGTTCATTTTTTTTTTTTTTTTATATATATGTTTTTTTTACTCAAAGACAGAGGGCTGGTAAGGAGTGCTCTCAAGACCGATGCGTTGTTCTGTGTGAAAAAGCCATTTAACATGAGGTGGAAATAACGTCTCGAAAACCATCCAGATAGCGCGGGAGATAGTTATGAAGACCTTGCATTTGAAGCAATTAGGGTCGAAGCACCGAAGCACCGAAGCACCGATGGCGAGAGAGCTCCAAGAAGAGGAATTATATAGTGTCGGGAATGATCCTTTTATAGCGCAGAGGTTGAATGCTTTAACGTTAGCATTAGCTTAGGATGATGGAATAAGCGCATGGGAAGGAGATTAAAATCCGAGGAAGCGAAAGGAAACGGCGCGTTAAGAATAAGAACAAGACATGCCTGATAGATGTAATAAGACGAATGCGCTGGTCAGGTAATAAGATGTAATGGGGAAAATCGGGTGAGGCGAGCTGCTGCACTGAGCGTCGGAAATTGAAATGGGATAATGTTGATCGTGATAATGCGGCCAGGGACTTTAATTGCAATGAGTGCAATTGTTGCGACGGCGATGATCACGCTGGTTGAGTGACAATGATGAGGTCATCATCTTACAATCATTTGTATAATGGCTCCAGAACGATAAGATTTTTTTTTTTTCAATAGAGAGGAAAAAATCGAAATCAAAGGGTGGCGGTAGGAAGTTCCTGTACCATCATAAAGCCATAATAGGTCAAAGGTCACGGTGGAGCTAGGTCAAGAGGGTGTGTGAGCAAGAGGTCGAGCAGTGTTATGTAAGGGTTTAATGCTTGGGGTTATCTGTATCAGCCATTTATATATTTTTTTTTTATTGTGTACGTCATTGATATATGTGATTACCGTGATATGTGATTGTATACGTTGTGATAGAAGATCTTGTCTGTAGTCCCACCCATTGTGTTTTTTTCTGTTTTTTTTTCACTACGAGGTGTGGTATTGTACCTTGTTGATGCCTTGGAGGTATAGTATGATCCCTTCAGTGTGGATACAGGTGAAGCTACAATAAATCTAGATAACGTATCATTTTGTTCGATGCGTATGACGTGATCTCATTAATGTCTGCGGTTCTTGCAGGTACAGTGTTTACTGACGTGTGTCTCCTCTGTTTTGCCAATTTTGCCTCCTCTTTCTCCCCCTCCCCCTCCCCTTCCCCCTCCTCCCCTTCCCCCTCCCCCTCCTCCTCCTCCTCCTCCTCCTCCTCCTCCTCCTCCTTCTCCCCTTCCTTCTCCTCCAGCACTACTGTGTCCGCGATGGAACTCGACGCCTTTGCGTGGCTGTCGGCGTTATCCTGTTCATTATACCTCTCCTAGAGGAGGTTAACGTGCGAATTTTGGGTTCCAGGAGAAGGGGGGGTAAGGGGGGAAAGGGGAGAGGAGAGGAAGGGAAGGAGGAGGAAGAAGAAGAAGAGGAAGAGTGAGAGGAGGAGAAGGAGAAGAAGAAAAAAAAGAAAGAAAAAAAAAAGGTGAAGGAGGAGGAGGAGGAGGAGGAGGAGGAGGAGGAGGAGGAGGGGGGGGGGAGGAAGATGAAGTAGAATAATGATAATAATATTAATAATGATAATAATAACAATAATAAGGAAGAGGAGAAAAGAGAGACAGAGACTAAGACAGAGAGAGACAGAGACAAAAATAGAGATAGACAGAAAGAGAGAGAGAGGGTCGAGGAATGCGAAAATTAAATTTATCTCGACCTTTTTTTCGCGCGCCAATAAGAAAATGGAGGGTAGGAAAAGGCGGTCTTTGAATTAGGGTTTGGCGCGCGCGGTCTGGTTGCGTCGGTTGTTTCCCGGGTCGTTTGGGTGGTCGTTTGTATGTTTTTAAGGATGAGGTTATGTTGTTTATGGTTGTTTGTATATCTGGTCGTCTATCCGTCTATCTATTTGTTTATGGTTATATACAGTGTGTGTGTACAGATATGGAGGGAGGAAAGGGGAGGAAGAGAGAGTGAGAGAGGGGGAGAGAGAGAGAGAGAGAGAGAGAGAGAGAGAGAGAGAGAGAGAGAGAGAGAGAGAGAGAGAGAGAGAAATAGAGATAGAAATGGAGAAAATATGAATGAAAGACCACAATAAAACAGGACTGATTAAAAAAAACGGAAGATCGACCGTAAAAGTAAAGCCAGGGGGGAGGGGGGGTAAGAGAAAGTTATGTCGTTAAGGGGAGAGAAAAGTTACAATAAAAGTGAGGGAAAATCACTTAAAAGTTATAATCAAGAGCGGAGCGTAACCCGGAAGAATAAATTATAGCCCCCGAAGTCCCCTCGAGTGGCATTTTTGAGGGAAATAATCAAGTGTTGGGGACTGTGTACACTCATGCATGGACGCTCGCCGTCACTCTCTCACTCATTTGGTTTGTTCGCCCACTCACTCACTCACTTACTCACATTTACTAACTATTGCACTCACTCACTCACTCACATTTACTAACTATTGCACTCACTCACTCACTCCTCAAAGTCTTCATATACTGACTAACTTACTTGCTCACTCAATCACTCACTCACTCACTCACTCACTCACTCACTCACTCACTCATTTTGACAGTCACCCACTCACTCATTTCGACTTTCTCGCTTGCTCGCTCGCTCACTCACTCACTAAAGTCTGCATATACTGACTAACTTACTTGGTCACTTGCTCGCTCACTCACTCACTTACTCACTCATTCACTCACGCATTTTGACAGTCACTCACTCATTTCGACGATTAGTCCCTCACTCACTCATTTTGTCAGTCAGTTACTCACTCATTTCGACAGTTAGCCACTCACTCACTCATTTTGTCAGTCAGTTGCTCACTCATTTTGACAGTTAGTCCCTCACTCACTCATTTTGTCAGTCAGTTACTCACTCATTTTGACAGTTAGTCCCTCACTCACTCAGTAGATTCTCTTTCAATCCCTCATTCTTTCAAACGTCAGTCCAAATTTCTCGTGGTTTGACGTAAAGGTTGCATTATTGTTGTTTTTGCTGTTGTTGTTTTGCTGTTTTTAGAATTATTATTATTTTTTATAATGTAGATAGTTACATTTGCTTATAAGCCACATATTATTTGATGGAAATCAGAAGACTCTAACCGTCTCTCTCTCTCTCTCTCTCTCTCTCTCTCTCTCTCTCTCTCTCTCTCTCTCTCTCTCTCTCTCTCTCTCTCTCTCTCTCTCTCTCTCTCTTTCTTTCTTTCTCTCTTTCTTTCTCTCTTTCTCTCTCTCTCATCTCCTCCTTCCCTCTCCCTCCTCCTTCCCTGTCTCTCCCCCACCCCCAACCCCACCTCCACCCCCTCCCTTTCCCTCTTTATCCCTCTCCCCCACCTCCGTCCCTTCCCTTTCTCCCTCCCTCCCCCTCTTCCCCCTCCCCCTCCGTCGCGAACCATAAACATTAGGTGTGAATGAATGTTTCCGGCGCAGCCTCTCCTCTCTCTCGGTGGTTGACTCTTTGCGTTTGTCTCTGGCGTTTCCTCTTCGATTCGGCGATTAGTCGTCTAGTTCTCGCTTTGTCTTGTTATTTTGTTTATCTGATTATTTGTTTGTTATTATTATTTTTTGCTTTTTTTGCGTTGTTTTGTGTTCGGCTTTTCGTTTTTTTTTCGTTTTTCATTTCGTTCTCTTCATTTCTTGCTGGCTACTTGACTGCGTCCTTCTTCTTCTCTTTCTTATTTTCCTCCTTCGCCTCTTCCTTCTCGTTCTATTTCTCTGTCTCCTTTTACATGTCCTTTTCCTTCTTTTTCTCCTTTTTCATATTCTTGTTCTTGTTCTCGTTCTCCTCCTCCTCCTCCTCATCATCATCATCATCATCATCATCTTCATCCTTTCCCTCCTCATCCTTCTCCTCTTCCTCCTATTCTTCTCTTTTCCCCACCTGCCTTTCTTGGTTTCTCCCCCCCCTCCCCCTCCCCTTTTCATCTTCTTTCTCTCTCACTCATTATCTTTGAACTTCGCTCATGCCCGTCTTGGTTGATCGCTTGTTGCTTTCGGATGATTTCCTCTGATCCGTATCGTATTTTACTTTAAGAGAAAATCCTTTCATCCTAATTGATATAGATGCAATTTCTGCCGTCTCTCTATCACGCGGGAAGACCCTCTCCAGCCATCGTCATCGCAGTAATTACTTAACCTCTCACCCTCCCCCCCTCCCCCTCCTCCCTTCCTTTCCTTCCTCCCTCCCTCCTTCCCCTCTCCTCTTTGCTCTCCCTTTTTCACCCATCATCCTCTTCTACTTCTTCTTCTTATTATTATTAGTATTATTATTGTTTTTTTTCTTTCTTTTGCGTCTTCTTCCTCCTCCTTTTTCCTCTTATTCTCTTTATCCTCCTCCTTCTCCTCTCCCCTTCTCTCCCTATCCTCTCCCACGCCATTCCATTTCATCCCATTCCCTCTCATCGTCTATTCTTTCCCCCTCCCCTTTCCCTTCCTCCTTCCTTTTCACCCCCCTTTCCTTCTCCTCTCCCCTCCTCCTCCCCCCCTCTCCTCGGCCTTCTCCCTGCGTAAGCCCAGTAGTTCCGCCACGCTTGGATTCCCCCCACCCCTTGTTGCAACATTATCAATTTGTAAATAACGCGCCCGGCCGAGGCTGTCAATGTTGCAAGACAAATATGGTCTATATTAGCCTGGCTATAGGGTTAGGCTCCCTTCTACCCCAACCCCCCCACCTCCCTACCACCGGCGTCTGCGTGTTGCCGGGAGGAAGTGGGAGCTCCTGCAACCCGTAATTAGGGGTGGGGAGAAGGGGAAGGGGGAAAGGGGGGGAAGGGTTGAAGCGCACCCCCATCACTATACGAGCCCCCCCCTCCCTCCTTCCTTCCCTTGCCCTCCCCCCTCTCCTCTCTCCTCTTTCCTATGACCTCCCTCCCTACCTCCCTCCTTTCTTTCTTCCCTCCCTCCTTTCTTTCTTTCTTTCCTCCTCCTTCTCCTCCCCCCTCCATCCTCTCCCCTCCTTCTCTCCACCCTTTTCCCATATCCTCCCCCTCCCTTTTCACCCTTCTTCCTCCCCTCCCCACACCCTTCCTTTCCTCCCTCTCCTTAACCTCGTGTCTATAGACAATAATGGCGGTGTTTCTCTCTCTCTCTCTCAAGCCATATTGCATTATTTAATTAACCCGAAGGGGCTTTGCGAACGCGATTTCCTGCGTCTGTTGCCGTGTGAAGGATGGGCGCGAATTAGACTCGTGGAGGGAGGGAGGGAGGGAGGGAGGGAGGGAGGGAGGGAGGGAGGGAGGGAGGGAAGGGGTTGGTGGGTTAAGGGAGGGATGAAGGGTGAAGGGAGTGGAGAGGAGATAGTCTGCGGTCAATATTTTGAATAATAACGGGTTGCATGCTGAACCTGCCGTATTGCAGGGGTAGCGGCGGGAAATATGAGTGGTAGAGAATGGCTTCGGTGCGGGAAAGGCGGTCAGTCGATTGTAATTACGTGTATTTTATACCTCCTTCTACTACTTCTGTGCGGAGGGGTCGAGGAAGGGGCGCTCGCAGTCAAAGAGTTAATTTGCATTTGTATTTTTTTGTCTTTCTTTTTGCAACACGCGGTGGTAGTAGTTGATGTGGGCGTGATCCCCTCTCTAAGGTTGTACGCTACCTTAAGGTCAACCTCCAAGATGCTCCTTCTTGAATTTTCGCCTCTTCATGGTCTGCGGAACCTGTTTCTCTTGGAGTGACGCTTCATTAAGTTTTACCGTTATATCGCGTATGTGATTGTAGTAATGAAGTGCATTCTTGAAGGTTGTGCGGCCGTAGTACCTCCCGGGGGAAAGATAGCGCTCTTGATGACTTCTGCTTGTTTGTAAATTTGCCCTCAATTGTTGCTCTGCTTGCTTGCTTGCTTGCGACTGCCTGCTTGCGTTGCGGAGGCGAACGCAATAAACACTGATCTCGCTAGGGCTTTGAAATTAGACCCACGTAATTGAGATGAATTTGCCAGATCGGCGGGGACGCGACGCTGTCCCCAGAGCACAAATGGCGGGCGTCGGGTCGCGAGACGTTGACGGAGAAGAGCTACAAAGGGCGTAATTCAATCTCCGGGAGCATCGTCAGAAGAGATTCCTGCGCTCAAGGAGAGTCATCGTACCCTGGCAACTGCTATACCGGTCTTCCCGCCGAGGATTATACGCTGCGAGACATAGCACGGAAGGGATCACGCCGCGGTGCAGTCATACCCACAGCATCCCACGGTTATCTCGATGCTGTCTTATCTGCTGGAGGAGTTTCGTGCACGAATTCGCCACGACACCTGTTCCCCGGAAACCTTATCTCGCTTTCTGGGGATTTTCCTTTTCTTTTAGGACGAGCAAGGCCTCCTCAAGCAAGCGTTCATCGGGGGCTGCCATCCGTCACGTGCGATCGTCCATCACTAGGCTATCGCAGGGCCGTAAACCAGCGCAGGCGCATCATAGCGACTGAACATACTGGACACAGGGGATTAGCTAATGATATAGTGTCCTGGCATCGCGTGGGGCGTATCTAATGCCAGGTAATAAGTCTACTGGTTGGCTGGGTAGGCAGAGAACCCCAGGCATTAGCTCGGCCTCTGATAGCCGGCCTCGCACTGATCGCGATTTATTGACATTCAACCGTTTACGTCCGCTGCTGACGAAGGACTTGCCGCGCGGACTTTCGCTGTGACCTCCGAGGCGGTGCACTCTGGGGTTTGTTTTTTTCTGGGAGGAGGGGGGGGGGTCGGGTGGAGGTTGTGTCTTGGGGGTGAGGGAGGGGGAAGGAGGGAGAGGTAGGATCGTTTTCTTTGTATGGGTCCCATTTGCAGCGGAAATGTTTTAAGAGTCGTTTCGCCATATTTAGGCAGCGCCTCTTGCATATTATCCGTAGGGCCTTGTTGATAATGCAAAGATATACACGAAATAATGCTAAACGCTTAGCGATAATGGAGAGAAATCGAGGGTGTCGGGGCGTCAAAGTACGGATAATAACACGCTGCATGCGTTCTTTTTTTTTCTTTTCTTCTTTTTCCTCGACTCGCTGTCCCGCCCCTCGCAATGTCCAGAGGTGATGGGTATTAGGGCAGTGGAAGAACCCAGTCTGTGTTATCCAGAGTCGTGCATTCCGTGTTTTGCGAGATCCCTTGTCGGCTAATTCCGCGTCGTGCATCGGGATATTGTGATAGCCAGGGATACCTGGGCTCGAGGTGGGCGTGGGGCGCTCGGGGCGGTGGGCGGGCTGGGGCGGTGGCTTACTAGATCCTCGCTCTCGCCAGGCTCCGATGTCTCCGATCAGTTACGTCGCATTTTTACGCCCCAGTCGCAGGCACTCTTTGCTTGCCTGTCTCTGTGTCGGGAGATGGTTTCGCCCTCTGTTTGGGAAAAGGGGGGGAGGGTTCGTTGGTGCCCCTTCGGAGACGCTGTCGGGACATTTCCGGAAGCCGAATGTCCTGAGCAGTTTGCCCATTCATTCCTCTCTCTCCTTTCTCTCTTTCTCCCTCCTCCGCCCCTCCGCACCCTGCACTCTTCCTGTCTCTCAAAGACAATCAGGCGACGCCCCCAGACACCCCGGGTATAACCAGATTATGATAATGGCAATGTTGAATGTATGCAATTTCCTTTGCCGGAGACGCAACGCAACACACACACACAACAAAAAAATGGCCGACGATTATTTACGAAATGCATGAAATTATGCAAATTACCCAAGATACACTTAGTCTCTCCCTGGAATCTGAAATGTCTGTGATGCACGATGTGTCTCGCCATGAGCTTGCAATGACGACTCGAGAGCTGCACCAGTCAACGGGAGCTCCCCTTCGCGTCCAAGAGGAGGAGGAGGAGCAAGAGGTAGCGGGCATCGAGGGAGCAGATCGTTTGTGGCGATAATTACAAGAGGGATTCAAGAGGCGATCGGGCTGGCGGCGTCGGTAGGATGCAGTAGCTGCGGTGTAATTATGTAAAGCGACTATGTTATTGCACTAGCCACTATACTCTATAATCAAACACTGTACTCGCGGGGATCACTGCTTCTGTTGTATGATTATCTGATGAGTTACAAAGCATAATTATCATGCTGATTGTTGCCTCGAAATAATTACGTAGCGGGGCCGGTGATAATCACCCTTAGATAGTGTTACATTAGGAAGGATTTCCAGCAGAGTGGTAATGCTAAATGACCTTTATATCCATCACACGCTGGGTTGATAATTGCCAGACACAGCATATCTTGCATCATCATGGAGAAGTCGTATTATAGACAATTATAGCTCCGTTGATAATTATAAACTCGATGATAATGGGAGAGTTCTGGTTGTCACTGAGGGGAGTTCCTTCAACACGCATATCCTTAGGAAACAGCGACTTCTCGGAACAGCTGTCAGGCGAATAATTAATACTTAGATTTCGTACCTCTCTCTTTTTTTTCTCTCTCTCTTTCTCTCCTTGTATCTGGTGCAGCGGATCCCGCATTCTCACACTCACCCAAGAGACAGAGAACGGACGAGGAAAGAGCTTGTGAAACTCTCCCCCCCCCTCTCCCCCCATCCGAAAAGACCCATTGTGTATGAGGGTCTTTGGTCATTTCCT
>NW_028234416.1:31049921-31054921 GCF_977035675.1 Penaeus japonicus | reverse complement strand
TGCAAATGCGAGACATAACGAAAGAGCGTAATGACGTTAGATGTGGGTTCAGCGACGGGGCGATAAAGAGGGAGAGAAAGAATGGGACGGAGAGGAAAGGGAGTTAAAGAAGAGGAAGAAGAAGGAATTGGAAAGGGAAAAGAGAGTGAAACGAGAGGAATGTTGATGGGCGTGAGAAAATGTGACGAAGGAAACTTTTGAATATGGTTTATTATTATTATTATTGCTATCATTATCATTGCTTTTATTGTAGTTGTTGCCATTGCTTTTGTTATTGTTATTATTTTTGTTGTGGTTATTGGTGTTGTTGATGTCGCTTTCGCTGTTGTCATTATCAGCATCATTATTATTGTTATCTGTATTATTCTCATTATCATTCTCATTATCATCATTACCATCATCATCATCATCATCATCATCATTATTATTGTTATTACTGTTATTATTATTAATATTATTATTATTATTATTATTATTATTATTATTATTATTATTACTATTATTATCTTTATCAGTTATCAATCCATACACCAAACGGAAATAACATATCCCAGACAGTAATGATTAAGCAAAGAAAGTAGTTAATTCCCATATGACGAGAGCAGCCCCCGATCCCCCTAATCTTACAATAAGAAAGAAATATAAAAAAAAGCCCATCAAGACAATGACATCCAAATCAGGTGCCAATTTCTTTTTTTTTTTCTTTTTTTTCTTTTTTCTTCTTTTTTTAAGGTTGCGCATTGGATGATAATTGCAGATTGGTTGCTCTAATCCCTACCCTGTCTAGCGATCGGCGTCTGTCATACTGCCTTGACGTTTGCATTGTTTTTTTATATTTTTATTTTTTTTATTAATGACTTTTGATTTTTTTTTATATATACAATGCCATTCCCTCCGGTGTTTCATTGGTTTCGCCTTGTGTGCGTTTATTAGAGGTGTGTATTTGGGGGTTTCATTTTCTTCGCTTGTTATCACTTGCTTTTTTTTCTTCTTCTTCTTTTCGTTTATTGAAGACTGGTGTTTTTTGTGCGTTTTATATGTGTGCTTGTGTGTGTGAGTGACTTTCTGCATCTCTCTCTCTCTCTTTCTCTCTCTCTTTCTCTCTCTCTTTCTCTCTCTCTCTCTCTCTCTCTCTCTCTCTCTCTCTCTCTCTCTCTCTCTCTCTCTCTCTCTCTCTCTCTCTCTCTCTCTCTCTCTCTCTCTCTCTCTCTCTCTCTCTCTCTTTGACAAATATTTTTTATAATCTCTTTCTTTTTTATTTATTATCTGTTCTCGTTCTCGTTACTTTTTATTTGAAACTCGTAGATCACTGTCATAATCCTCTACAATTTTTTTAAACTTCCATTTCCAGCTTTCAAGGGAGAAGAAAATTCAATATGAAAACAAATATGAGCGTTCATTGCAGGTGAGAAGGCTGCGCCTTTTGAGTCCGGGGAAGAATTTTCCTCAAATAATAAAAAATTGATAACAATTTTCTAACTCATTTTTTTTCCTTTTGTTTATTTCAGGTAAGTGTTGTTAGTGGTGTCTCCAGGGCGAGTGTTGGGGAAGGTAAGTACGAAAGGGAATGGTGGAGGGAGGGAGGAAAGAAGAGAGTGAGAAAAGGATGGAGGGAAGTAGGGGGGAAATGAGGAAGGGAGGGAGGATCAGGGAAGTGAGCGAGTGAATGAGTGAGTGAGGGAAGTGAAGGAGGGCTAAGAAGAAGAAGAGGAAATAAAGAAGTAAGAGGAGGAAGGAGATAAAAAATGAAGAAAAATGAAAACGTGATTTGAAGCTGCGGTTTATGTTCACGACGAATTAATGTAGACGGCTGGATAAAGCAACTAACATGGAAAATGAACACAAAAATATAAAAGAATGTGCTACAGTTGGAAAGAGAGAAAGAACGAAAGAGAGAGAGAGAGAGAGAGAGAGAGAGAGAGAGAGAGAGAGAGAGAGAGAGAGAGAGAGAGAGAGAGAGAGAGAGAGAGAGGAGAATACGCCGTGAAAACGAGAAGAGGAAAAAGTGAAGAAAAAAAAAAACATCGACGTTAAGTAAAGAAACGAGAAAAACATACACACACACAAATAAACTAAAATCTAAACAGAACTCAAAGGACAACGGAAATATGGTCGCGCTCGAGGGAAAGAAAAGAAAAGAAAAGAAAAAAAAAGAAAAAGAAACAAGTGACGAGCGCCGTGCGTGTCTGGCGGGCGAGGAAGGTCGTCGAGTCGTCCTCCAGGTGTCAAGGTCCGCGACATCGTTTTCTCGTTCGCGGCTCGTAACCGTGGCTGCGGCGGCGCGGACTGTCGGCTCTTGCATGATGAAGGGTGTGGGTGGTGGGTGGAGGGTGGGTTGGGGGAGACGAGGAGGGAGGGAGGGAGGGAAAGAGGGGGAGGAGGGTGGGTAGGGGAAGGGAGGGGAAACTGGGAGGAGGGTGGGTAGGGGAAGGGAGGGAAAGAAGGAAGGAGGGTAGGCCGGGGGAGGATTGGAAGGGTGATGAGAGAGGGGAGAGGAGAATGGCCTGGTGGAGGGGATGTGAACGCTTTTAGGGGGAAGAGGGAGTTAGGGTATGAGAAAGATCTCGTTCAGAGGATGGCATTGGTATTTCTAGAATGTCTAAGGAAAGGAACAATGGTTTTCTATTTCTATTTTGAATACGAGAGAAAAGGATATTTATCAGCGCCTTCTTAAAGAAAAGACAAAATCAACAACTAATCATTGCAAATAATTCATATCAACTGAACACAAAAACGCTTCCAAAGATTTATACATGTCCTATTCCCACCGCTGTCACGTCTGAAATATTTCGGGGACTTCCGAAAACCGAGTTCGGAGCACATTAGAGCCATTAGACGCTATTGAATGTTTAAACCAAGACTGTAATCATGTAGCCGTGCCGGAGAGCGAGAGATGACAGCGAGTCTTTGCGCATTGCAGTGGTTGCAACGTAACGTCTTTCAACAATGCAACAGAGACATTTGGTAGATTAGGATGATCCAGGCACATCAAGAGTCAAGAGTTTGATGGTGTTTAATGGTTTCCCTTTCTCTCTCTCTCTCTCTCTCTCTCTCTCTCTCTCTCTCTCTCTCTCTCTCTCTCTCTCTCTCTCTCTCTCTCTCTCTCTCTCTCTCTCTCTCTCTCTCCTCTCTCTCTCTTCTCTCTCCCTTCTCTCTCTCCTCTCTCCTCTCTCTCTCTCTCTCTCTCTCTCTCTCTCTCTCTCTCTCTCTCTCTCTCTCTCTCTCTCTCTCTCTCTCTCTCTCTCTCTCTCTCTCTCTCTCTCTCCTTTTCTCATACGTAACAACCCCATTAGTTAAAATTTTGTTATATGCGCGAGTCGACGTGAACACGGCCTCGTTTACATTCTGAACCATCTGGGGAAGCCAAGAATGCAGGCGCCTCGAGTTGGAATCACTGGCACAGCAGCCACCTAAGACTACACCAGCAGTTGAAGGCGGAGTCGCTGCCATCTAGGGTACAGGAGCCCAAGGTAAAGCCACTGCTATGTTCAGTGCATGATGTCGGCGGATAATTCATATGTGCACCATCGAGATAAGGGAGGCTGCATCCTACCTGATAATCACACTCGAGAAACTTCATCCTCATTATCTTTGCTCTTAGGGGGGGTGGAGGCTAGCCAATTTCGCCCTTTTAGAGCTCTGCCTGTAAGGGCGGGTTTGGCGTGGCGCAATCCCCCGGCCTCCGTCTGCATCTGGTGACTCTCGTCCGTATGTCATCGGCAAATATGGGAGGTTTTGTGAATAGACGTTGCGTGCACGTTATCTCCCTCTGATGCTGGAGGTAGGAACCCGATGAGGGCTGAGTAATTATAGATTTATGTTTCGTAAGCATAATAAATTGCAGGAGGAACCCATGCATGCAAACCATCGCCACCAGTGAGGAATTTACGGAGAGGCCATTCAGCTAAACAAATAGTCCACGAGTCTATCGGGATCGGCGATCGGCATACGGAAGACATACGTTAGCACTCGCAAGGTATTATGGCTGAATTAAGCTCGCGAAGGCAGGCAGGCAGGCAGGCAGGAGGAACAAGAAATCAAAATTACAGACCCCGTGACCCAGGTAGCTATCCTTGGTCCCTCGATGAAGGCTCTCTCTTTCTCTCTCTCTCTCTCTCTCTCTCTCTCTCTCTCTCTCTCTCTCTCTCTCTCTCTCTCTCTCCCTCTCCCTCTCCCTCTCTCTCTCTCTCTCTCTCTCTCTCTCTCCCTCTCCCTCTCCCTCTCCCTCTCCCTCTCCCTCTCCCTCTCCCTCTCCCTCTCTCCTTCCCTCCATCTCTCCCTCCCTCCCTCTCTCCTTTCTCCATCTCTCCCTCCCTCCTTCCCTTCACCCATCTCTCCCTCCCTCCCTTCACCCATCTCTCCCTCCCTCTTCCCCTCCTCCTTTCTCTCTCCCCCTCTACACACCGGTTTCAAATCGGGTAATTCCATCTCGCTTTGTGGGATTGACTGGCAAGGTGTCAAGGCGGTGTTTAAAGGTCGTTATAGGAGTGTTACGAGAGCTTTACCGGGAGTAAGTTGCGTCTCACAGGCCACCAGTTCGCTACTCCTTCGCCTCGTGTGTTGCGAGCCGGTGCCGTGAGCGCTTTTATCTGCGCGCGCCATCGTCCGAGTGCGCTCAGACGCCCTCGGAAATAGGGGTGTGTGATATCATTATCGCCGTTACGACGTCGTGAGGGAGCTCGTGCATCAGTGCAAGCGCCGGTTTGGGGGCGGCCTTCCTCTTCGGGTGGGCTAGACTTGTGCCAGCGCCGTCCTCCTCCTCTATCTCCTCCTCGTCTTCGGTCTTCTTCAAGTTCTTGTCTTCTTCATCTTCTTCCTTCTCCTCCTTCATCTTCGCGAGGCTGCAAGTTAGGACACGGAGCCGCATTTATCTCGGTCTCCCCGCCAGAGATTGTGTGAATGCGACGGGGAATCTTTCCCAGGTCTTGTTGCATATCATGCCTAGTGAGAAAGTGAGATATTTCTCTCTCTCTCTCTCTCTCTCTCTCTCTCTCTCTCTC
>NW_028234416.1:31042421-31047421 GCF_977035675.1 Penaeus japonicus | reverse complement strand
TTTTTCTTTGTATATGGGGTTAGTTTGTGTTGCTGTTTTTCTTTTTTTTCTTTCATTTATTTATCTTTCTTTATTTATCTTTCTGTTGATTTTATTACTTTTTTTGTTTTTTTCTTCTTCGTGTTTTTTCTGTACTGCTTCGTTTCTTCTTTCTATTTTCATTTGCATCTATTTTCATTTGCTTCTCTTCTTTTTCCACCTCCTCCCCATCTTCCTCTTGTTCCTCCTCCTCCGCTTCATCTCTTTCCAGTTCCTCTACTTTTCTCTCTCTTCTTTTCCTGCCCCCTCTCCCACCCCCCCAACCCCCCGACCCCCCACCTCCCTAGCCAGCCAGCCAGCCAGTAGCCGCGCTCCGGTAGCAGTATCAGGAACAACCCCCGCATTGTCTTAGGGGTGAAACAACCCCCTCCCCACCCCCGTCCCCACGCCCACTCCGCCCACCTCTACCCCCCCTGGCGTGCCCGGGCCGAACCCGTCATCGAACACCGGTTCAAAAGCCGCCGCGCCAATTCATTAAATCCAGGTCAGAAGGACGCCCTCCCTCTACTCTCTTGCGGTGGCCCTTCAGGAGTTCGGGGGAGGGGGTGAGAGAGAGGGGGAGGGGGTGGGAGAGAGAGAGGGGGAGGGGAGAGAGAGAGGGAGAGGGTGGGAGAGAGGGGTGTGGGGGAGAGGGGGGGAGGGATGGTAAGGAAAGAGGGAAGGGGACGGTGCTATAGGAGAGGAGGGAAGAGAGTGAGGGTCCACCTGAGGAGGAGGGTGGGGGTGAGGAGAGGAAGGGGTGTCGTGTCCTCTGGAATATTATCAACCGGTACTTTCATCAGCTTAATTAGCAAAGTAGTACCGGCGCATGCGATTTTTATTTCTTTTTTTTTTCGTTTCTCGTCGCCGTCGACAAGATGCGACCGGCGGCGGCAGCGGCGATGGTGACGACGTATTTTGTGACGGCCGAAGGTATTGGGTTTGCGCCGAGGTGAAGCGACGAAGCGGGTTTGTGCATTCTCACAGACTTTTACCACTTTTGGTCCGGCCGCTAATTGTGCTTCTGGTTTGCGGTGTTTTTTTTTCTTCTTTTTTTGTCTTTTTTTTGTCTTTTGTTGTTCCTACCCCCTCTCTCCTTCTTCTCCTCCTCCTCCTTCTCCCTCCCTCCCGACCCCACACCCCCCCTCTTAGTTTTAAAGCTTGTTTGATCTGTATCTTGCCCCATTATCAGGAGGTAAAAGTAAAGATGGGAAAGGAGTTGAAAGAGATTCGATTCTCTCGTTCGCTGGTTCGTTCTCGGGTTCGAACAGGAAGCCGAGTCGTTTCTCAGAATCGCCTTTTTTGACATTTTAATTATCATCATCTTTGGTCAAAATTCAGATCGGGTTAGAGAAAGGAGTTTATGTGCCGCCGGAACCGCCACTTAGTCATTTTTTTGCCTTTGGTGAATACATTAAAGTGCATTTTATCTGTGTATCCATTTGTCCCGAAACTTTTGATTTCTTACTCGAAGCAGGTCTGAGTGTGGCCTACCCTAACAGACACCTGGCTGAGGATATTGCCTTGGCATGCATTCATACCCTGGATTTACATCGTCTTAAATTAAAGAAGTCAGGTGTCATTCCACGGGGTTCTTTAAAACATGGTGTAGTTTTAATTATGTTATTTTTATTGCATACGAAAGGCCACGCCATGAAGAGGAGCTGGAAAGGGATTGGTAATGTCTCACTCTGTTTATTTTTTTCCAATCGTACCCACCCGCATGAACACATACATATTAGACACATGCACGCACGCACAAACACACATACGCAAACAAGCACACACACGCAAACACACACACACACACACACACACACACACACACACACACACACACACACACAGATAGACAGATATCCACACTGTTTACATGTACTTATTCTCTCCCATGCTATTTCCTTGATTCGAATCTCTATTACACCATTAATCATTTTCTTCTAATTCCTACGCCCGCCAGTGGGATTGAGATTGCCGTCGCCATGCGTTGATTGACCTGCTGAACCCGCGCCGCAACCTTCCTTCCTCTCCTGCACAGACAACCTTGCCGTCTCCTGCATCCGTCTTGTCCTTAGCGCAGTGGCCACGCCCAGCGACAGGTGCGCGATGTGCTCCGCGCGCATAGTTACATGCACCCTGCATGCACCATTCCCTCAGCAGGTGTAATGCGATTTGTCCGTCTGTCTAGGTCTTTGTGTCAAGTGTTTTTATTATTATTATTATTATTATCATTGTATTCGTGATTAGTTCTCTACACGATTTCGCTTTGTTTTGGCTTTGTCGTAGAAAGAACGGCGGGGAGGGAGGGGGTTTGGGGGGGTAAACAGGGAATGAACAGCTGGACGTCATGCTTTTGGGTCCTTTTGCTCTGGTTTCCTGACGGGGATCTCTTCGTCATCTGCAGCCTTACTTGGGTTTCACGCGATGCTGCGGCGCCCACCTACGCGCGTGTACCAGGTGGCCAACGCATGTATTACAATGAAGGCAAGATCATCTCCTTACTCCCCCGCCCCCCATCCTGTCTCCTTCTCTCCTTCTCTTAACCTTACATGCCTATGTCTGTGCTTTTATCATCCTCAACTTGCTCCTCTTCCTTCGCCTGTGTTCCTCCCTCCCTCCTTCCTGTCGTTCGTTCCATTCCCGGCTTCCCCTCTTTCCGACTCTCTTATATATACATATATATATATATATATATTACTATATATATATATATATATTACTATATATATATATATATATATATATATATATGTATATATGTATATATATATATGTATATATATATATGTATATAAATATATATTATATATATTATATATATATATATATATATATGCATATATATATATATATATATATATATATATATATATATATATATATATATATATATATATATATAATCACCCCTCATTTTCTGTCTCTTTCCTCTCTTCCCAACTTCCACCCCCTTCTCTTTCCCTCTACCCTTTTCTCCTTCCCTCCGTGCCTCCCTCTCCCTCCCTCCCTCCCTCCCTCCCTTCCTCCTTCCACCCCTTGTTTCTCTTTCCCTCTACCCCTCTCCCCTTCCCTCCTCCCTCTGTACCTCCCTCGTTCCCTTCCCCTCTTTCTCCCTCCCCTCCCTCCCCCTCATCTCCCTCCCTCCCCCTCTCCCTTCCCCTCCCTTTTCTTTTCTAACTCCGTACTTCTCCCCCCCTCTTCCTCCCTCCCTCCCTCTTCCTCCCTCCTCCTCCTCCTCCTCCTCCTCCCCCCTCCATCCCTCTTCCTCCCTGCCTCCCTCCCCCATACCAATATTATCATACAAATATCCCTCATTAGTGTCATAAGCCAGTAGACGTCCGTGCGCTGATGTGGGCAAGCAACGATTTCAAGATATAAATCTAACTTAAAAGATGTTCGGTGTCGTAGGAGGTGGGAAGAGGTCTTAACGCGCTGATGTAAAATGATGGTGATAGTGACACATATATTGGGCTGATGATGATAATCGTGATGATAATGAAGCTGCTAATGATGGGCGTACTTCAGTTTGACACGCCGGTCATGCTGCTTGCGCTCTCCTCTCTCTCCCCCACCCCTTCCCCTCCCCTCCCTCCATGGTTGGTGCCGTTTCGAAGCTGTGAATAAGTTGAACGAAGAGCAATTGAGCTGGTTGTTGGAGATGCTACTATCTTCACCCCTTTTGAGAATGATAGTCAGTCCTAAGACAGTAAGAATGGCGTTTCGGAGCTCATTATTGCAAAGCGAAGGGACGTTAGAATGCAGCGTTGCTCGGTTTAAGTATTATGTTTCTGAAGTATGATTGAAGTTCGTTTTTTTTTTCGTTTTCGTTTTATTTGCTCCGGTATGTTATCTAATATGATCTAATACATATTATGATGAGATTTTTAAAAGGAAAATCATCAGATTGTCTTGCTGACATCACAATCATATCATGATGGACCTTCTTCTCCAGAGTAGATATTCAGAACCTTAATGAATCCCCACGTTCTCTCCGGGTGACCCTGAGTCTTTCCTTCTAACTCTCTCTCACCCCCACGTTCTCTCCGGGTGATCCTGAGTCTTTCCTTCTAACTCTCTCTCTCACTTCTTTATTCCCTGTACAAAATCTCATTTTTTGTGTTCCTCTAACTCTCTTCATAATTTTTTTGGGAACCTCCTCTGGAATCGCCCTCAGTTTCTTCTCCTTCGCTACCTCCTTCACAGCCTCTTCCAGCCCCGCCCACCTGTCAATGGGCGCCGACGACCGCCCTCCTGACAGCGTATCTTCCCCCCAACAAGTTCATTGAACGATTATCACCACCAATCCTTCTTGTCCGGCAGCAGCAGAGGCAGCAGAAGCGGCAGCAGGAGTAGTAGTAGTGACCGCTCGCTGGTCGTCTCGGCGCGGCCACCTCTTCCGTCGGCGCGTTTGATGTTGCGCGCAGGCCGCCTAGTGAAAATTAATCTCTTAATTGATGTAATTATTGCCATTGAAAGGGTGGGAAGTGGGCAAGGGAAGCGAAAAAGTGTCGTCATTTCGGGCGCTTTAGCGAGGCTAAGTGCGAATTCCCTTGCTTTTCTCCCGTGGGGGGTTGGGGGGCGAATGGCAATATCGATTTTAATTAACGGCGATCAAAATTAGCCCCGGCATAATGAGCGTGGCGGCGGAACATTCAAGTGGGAGATCTGTTTCACCGGCGCCTTTGATTCATTTTGATTTGTGCCCGGCTGTTGTGACGTCACAAAGACGATCGTGACGTAAAAAAGAGAGCGGCGTCCACGTCACAAAAAGATCCTCTGTTGGGCCACACGGGGACTACCACGTGGGGACTCGCGGCCGTCACCATCCGCGCGCTCTCGGCTTCGGAAACGGAAGCAGGGCGAGTAGCGGCGTCCTTCGGGTTCTCGGCTTCGCTGTAGTCGCTGTTCTATCCTGGGGAAAGGTCCTTCACGAGTCGAGCACACGCCAAGTTACGAAATAGTGTCCGGAAGGAGCCTAAAAC
>NW_028234416.1:31034921-31037421 GCF_977035675.1 Penaeus japonicus | reverse complement strand
TTGATTATTATTATGCATTTATCTAATTTATTTTTACTTTGATATTTGATTTTCTTTGGCAAGGTTATTTGCGTAATTGTACAAATGTCTTATTTGTTTCTCGCAGAAACACTTAAATCTTATATTTTTTCGTAAGCTGACGAAAATCTTATGTTAATGATTATGGTGGAATATGTCAACGAATGTTCAAATACTATTTATTTTATTCATTTTTTGTCATTTCGATTCGACAGTCGCATATTCTTTCATTGGAAACTAAGAAAGATAAAAAAAAAAGATTAATCACAGTGTCGACAATAGACTATGTGTAGGCACTGGATGGGCATAGCCGTATATTGTTTATATTTTTCCCGAAAATACCTTCATAATTCGTTATTTACCTATATATTATAAGTGCGACTCTCTAAACCGAATGCCGTGTATGATATAAATACCTGTGTATACAAACAGATTTCACTCTAATATCTTTCTCTATCTATATTATATGTATATATATGTATATATATATATATATATATATATTTATATATATGATATAATATATATTTGTATATATGATATATAAATTAATATATAATATATTATATGTATATATATGTATATATATATATATATATATATATTTATATATATGATATAATATATATTTGTATATATGTACACAAACAAACAAACAAACACACATACTCACACGCACACGCACGCACAATTTCCGTCGAAATGACCCGAAATGAAAGAGTAGTAAGTCAAGCAAGTCCTATTAACAATACGTGACGTAATCAAGCAGCGAGTTCACAAGCCAAGGAGAGAGGTCGCCGTTCAATCTCCGTTCACCTCCGTTCACCTCCGGTCACACTCCGATATTAATTGACCCCGCCCTCGTTGACATATGTGTCGGCGCGATCAAAGGACAGGCGGACTTCCGACGGCGGCCGAGCGGGAGTGGTATCGGGTCCGTCGGCGCCTTTTGTTCTCGGGCCTTCGCCGCGGCCTCTTCGACCCCGATAACCCGACGGCGACCTCGTTTGACCTCGTCTCCGGTGCTGCTCGTTGATCCCGAGTTCCTACCGAGACGTTTTGGTTCGTCGGAAAATCGGATATGTGCATTTGCATCGGAAGATTAAAAATTGTGTAAGTCAGCACGTGTCTCGTAATGAAGGGAGAGTTGTTGATTGATGTTGAAAAGATGTAAATAAAAATAGAATTGGAAAAAAAAAATGGCAGAAGGATACTTGTAGAAGTGGGCGAAAAAAAGGCGAGACTTCCGAGTGTCGGCTCATAAGCAGTATCGCTTCTGGCGGCGGCTTTGTTGACGTACCCTCGCCAAGGCCGCGATGGCTGTCGCTACTAAGTGTTGATTGCAAGCTCTGCAACCGTGCCCTACCTTTCCTTCCCCTCCGCCCCTCTTTACTCTTCTCTCTCTCTTTCTCTTTCTCTTTCTCTTTCTCTTTCGTTCTCTCTCTCTCTCTCTCTCTCTCTCTCTCTCTCTCTCTCTCTCTCTCTCTCTCTCTCTCTCTCTCTCTCTCTCTCTCTCTCTCTCTCTCTCTCTCTCTCTCTCTCTCTCTCTCTCTCTCTCTCTCTCTCTCTCTCTCTCTCTCTCTCTCTCCCTCCCTCCCCCCTCTCTCTCCCTCTCCCTCTCCCTCTCCCTCTCCCTCTCCCTCTTCCCCCCTCTCTCTCCCTCTCCCCCCCTCTCTCTCCCTCTCTCCCCCTCTCTCTCTCTCTCTCTCTCTCTCTCTCTCTCTCTCTCTCTCTCTCTCTCTCTCTCTCTCTCTCTCTCTCCCTCTCCCCTCCCTCCCTCCCTCCCTCCCTCCCTCCCTCTCTCCTCCTCTCTCTCCTCCCCTCTCTCTCTCTCTCTCTCTCTCCTCTTCCTCTCTTCTCTCCTCTCTCTCTCTCTCTCTCTCTCTCTCTCTCCTCTCTCTCTCTCTCTCTCTCCCCTCTCTCTCTCTCTCTCTCTCTCTCTCTCTCTCTCTCTCTCTCTCTCTCCTCCCTCTCCTCTCTCTCTCTCTCTCTTTCTCTCTCTCTCTCTCTCTCCTCTCTCTCTCTCTCTTCTCTTTCTCTCTATCTATCTATCTCTCTCTCTCTCTCTCTCTCTCTCTCTCTCTCTCTCTCTCTCTCTCTCTCTCTCTCTCTCTCTCTCTCTCTCTCTCTCTACCTCTCTCTCTTTCTGTCTCTACCTCTCTCTTTTTCTTTCTCTACCTCTTTCTTTCTCTACCCCCTCTCTCTCTCTCTCTCTCTCTCTCTCTCTCTCTCTCTCTCTCTCTCTCTCTCTCTCTCTCTCTCTCTCTCTCTCTTTCTCCATCGATCTATCTATCTATCTCCCTCTCCATCTCCCTCTTTCACCCTCTCTCTCTCCTTCCTTTGGTCTCTCCCTCTCTCTCCCTCATTCTTTCCCTCTTTCTCTTCCTCTCTCCCATGGCGCCTCAACCGGACCGGTCCCTTCCCAGGCCGCAGTGATTATCATTAAAAACACACACAAGGACCAGTGATTTGACGCGGCCCG
>NW_028234416.1:31022421-31027421 GCF_977035675.1 Penaeus japonicus | reverse complement strand
AACAAAAACAAAAACTAGGCGGGAGGGAAAAAAGATTCCTTGCTGCTAATCTGGCCTCGTCCATAAATGGGGGTCGTGGTATCAGCGCCTCCCTCGTGACCAAAGTCTTAAGGCGAGGGAAGTGCAACGTGGAGAGAACGGCTTAGAGCCCAGGCTTAATTTAGACTTAAACAAGGATTATCTCGCTCAGGTAACGCAAGCTCTGCTCAACCTGTCACGTGGGGAAGGGAGGGGAGGGGAGGGAGGAAGGGGGAAGGGGGAGATGTGTGTTTGTTTGATGGGATGGGTCTGTGTTTGTGTTAGAGTGTGTGTTTGTTTGTATGTGTGTGTGTGTGTCTGTCTGTCTGTCTGTCTGTCTGCCTGTACATAGGGTTGTCTGTGACGTCACAAGATCTTCGCTCCACTACCCCCACCCTCATCCTGTTGCACGATTAAGATATGCCATTTTAAATCGAGGGATTCTTGCATATTTTATTATTAGTGCTTCTGGCACCGTAGATATCATTCTGATAGCATTGCCGATCACGATTTGAATTATAACACTATCGGTATCACTATAATCCCCGTCTTTATCACCTTCGTCGCTAGTCTTATTCTTATCACCTTTTGCCATTACCAAGACCAGCTTACAATTGATGTTCTCAACTTGGCTATTATATAAATCACGGCAAAATGGAATCCCGAATTGGCGAGAAAAAGAGAGAAAGAAAGAAATGGGAAACCAATTTTGCTCAAGTGAGATTTTTATTATCGATATGACGAGAACGGAGAGTCATAAGTAGGGAGAGAAGCATGTGAAAAGACATTCAATATTAATCATTTTGATTCGCCCCCTTCTCTAACGATATGGTAATTCCACTCTTATTCGACTTCGATTAGGGTTATCATGCATTGCAGCGGATTAGTTTTTTTTCCATGAACGTGACGATTAGGGGCGAGTACTTTCTGCATCGTTGCAATGGAATATTTCCCAAAAGGCTTTATCGTAGATCACTACTTGGCTGTTTTCCCCCCGTTGAAATCTCCCGCGTAAAACGACGAATATTTTTGCCTTTATGATGAGTGGATTTTTCTATCTTTGGGGATTTACATGGTTGATGGATATGTAAGTGATTTTTGTAAGTGACTTACTAGAAAAGGATAAAATGATGTAGGATTAATGATGAGTAATGATAATTAGTGGGGATTAATAAGTAAAAATTAATGAAGGAGGGAGAGGGGCGAACACGTGTCCTCCTTCTCATCAAGACACAAGATCTTGGCAAGAGGTTTGGTCTTTCCTTCCGTCTTCTCGAAGACGATTTGGTCTCCTTAACGGAAGGGAAGGAAGGAAGGAAGAAAGATAGAGCGAAGGAGGGAAGGAAGGATCCGGCGGGTAAAGGGGAAGGAAGGGATTAGGAGAGAAGAGAGACGTGAGAGACAGATGCGCTCCTTAGTCTTTCTGTCTCTTTCTCTCATTCATCCTTTTTTTTTCTCCTTCCCCCTCTCGCCCCCTCCCCCCTTCCTTCCTTCAAGCTTCTCTTCATCTTGATCGGTTAGATTGAAAGAGATCCTGAACAGGGAGGTTGGTGTGGAGGGTTGGGGGTTGGGGGTTGAGGGGGGGGGGCTTCCTCCCTCTTCATCGGTATCTCCTCCGCCATCTCTTCTCGCGGCGGCGGTGATCCTCCTCGTCCTTTTCCTTCTCTATTCCTTCCTCCTCCTCCTCCTCCTCCTCCTCCTCGTTCTATTTCTCCACCACCTCCTCCTCCTCCTCTTCCTTCTCCTCCACTACCACCACCACTCACTCCTGCTCTTTCCCCGCCTCCTCGTCGCCGTCTTCCTTCTCCTCCTCCTCCTCCTCCTCCTCCTCCTTGTCTCCGGCTTCCCATAGGCTCAGTAATCCCCCTCGCCATTGCCTTGTCTCTGACACTTCACATGACGTGCTTCCATTAGGCGCGATGTGAACGCAGCTGCAGAGGGCGGGAATGGGTGGAAGGGAGGGGGAGGGGGGCGGAGTAGAGGGAGGAGGGAAAGGAAGGAGGGGGGTAGGGAGGGGAGTAGGAGAAAGGGAGGGAGTGGAGAGGAAAAGAGGGGGGAAAGAAGAGGAAGGAAGGAGGAGGGAGAAGCGGAGGGATGCAGGGAGAAGGTTTAAGAAGTGGGGGAGGAGGAAGGAGGGTGGTTTAAAGGGGGGGAAGGAAGGTACGATGGAAGATGGAGAGATGGAAACCGATGGAAACCCTTTCGGAGGATCCAGTCGGAGTGGAGCAGATTAAGTTGACGGCTGTAAAATTTTGTCTTGTTCTCCTCATTTTTTTCCTGTTTTTCTCTTAGTGTGTGTAGAGGGGGGAGCTAGTGTTTCGAAATTCGGTTGCGTCAGCGTGTAATCTTCTCTCTCTCTCCCTCCCCTCTTCTCTCTCTCCTTCCCCCTCTTCTCCCTCCTTCCCCCTCTTCTCCCTCCTTCCCCGTCTTCTTCCACATAAAGGAAGAAAAAATCAGTTAACAATTATCGGAGCTCGTACATTCATCCGGTTAATTCCAGCGATAAGATAAAGCCTCTTGAATGGGTCGTGAGGATGTAACAGAATGTCGGAACCATGGGACGCATACAGGGGGGATTGGTGGGGGGTAAGTCGAAGGGGGGTGGGGTGGGGGGATGGGAGGAGGACAAGAGGTAAAGATTGGAGGGGGGGAGGAAGGGGAGGTATGTAGGCACTTTTTGCCACCCTCTAATTACTGCACAGTTGCTGCAGTTCCCAACCTCCTTTTGGCCCCTTGGTTCTATTCTTTCTCTCCCCTTTCTGTCCCTTCCTTTCTTTCCGGCTCCCCCCCTCCCCTCTTCGCCCCAGCCCCCCCTCCCCTCATCTACTCCTCCCCTTCTCCTATCTTATCCGCTATGGTCAGTCTTAACGTCGCGACCACCTGCAGTCAGAATCCACGAGGGCAAAATCACGGGGGCTCAAGGCAGAGAGAGAGAGAGAGAGAGAGAGGGGGAGAGGGAGAGGGAGAGGGAGAGGGAGAGAGAGAGAGGGTGGAGGGGGATGAGAGACTAAAATAGAGAATAAGATAAGATAAGAAAAATACTTTTACGAGATACCTTTGTTGGAAATGACGTCGGAATTGCTCTCTCTCTCTCTCAATCCCTCCCCTTGCGACAGTGATTGGCGATTGGTGATTGGCTCTCGTCATTTTAAGTTATTGTTATTTGTAAATTGTAATTTGTTATTTGTTATTTATTATTTGAAGTTATTTGGACTTTAGTGAGACCGCTTTGCTAAACGCACAAAGAAGCGAAGGAAGAGGTTCGTTTCTTCGCGAGTGTCTTTGTCCGGGCGTTTTTAGGGGGGCGAGGATTAATTTGTTTCTTCTGCCCGGGATAAAGTTTGTTCTTTGTTCGCCTGTATCTTTCCTTCTCTCTCTCTCTCCCTCCCTCCCTCCCGCCTCGATCCCACTCCCTATCTTTCTTTCTCTCTCTCTCGTTCTTTCTTTCTTTCTATATAATTCAGCGATTCAGTATCGCTCGGGTGTCAGGTTTCGGCGTCCGAGCGCTTCTCCTAAAGGCCTGGCTTGATATTAACACAGGAGAGAGAGAGAGAGAGAGAGAGAGAGAGAGAGAGAGAGAGAGAGAGAGAGAGAGAGAGAGAGAGAGAGAGAGAGAGAGAGAGAGCGAGAGATGATTCGCGGAGGGAAAATGGCCGAGTTGGCAACTGTCCGGAGACTACTGCATTTTCATCGGTCTTCCTCGGAGGTTTATTAATCCATTTTTTTGCCCTCATTCCGTAACGGTCGAGAGAAGTAATAATAATATCCACATTGATGAGATAAGAGGGTAGGTATGCGGTAGATGCGGGCGACGATAATGAAACACAACCAGGTGTGGTATGCGTGCGGATGTAGCCTACAACAGCAGCAGCGATAGTCTATGACGTCACTGTGGGGGGAGAGGGGGGGGCGACAACAAATAGATTTTACGCCTCGGAAGTTGTTGTTCGCGGAGGTAGAGAGAGAGTCTTCTCCGTGTGCATTGGTAATTTTCCCTACCCCCCTCCCTTCTCTTCCACTACCCCCCACCTCCCTATTTTGAGAAAAAAATCTTCAAAGGATTCCCATCTATGTCAATATATATTTTTTTTCTCTTTCTTTCTTTTTTCTTTTCTCTGGCCAAATGTCCGCTGTCGAACTTAATGAGTTTCCTTAATCGTGACTGCGATCAGTTTTGCTAATCACAAATTACAACCAGGCTGGAATGAGCAGAGGCCCTCCATCATGACCTGTGTTGTGATGGTAATTTGAAGCCCTGGCAATACCGCGAATGTTAGATGAATGATTGATGAGCGAGAGAGAGAGAGAGAGAGAGAGAGAGAGAGAGAGAGAGAGAGAGAGAGAGAAGAAGAAGAAGGAAAAAAAGGAGAGAGAAAAAAAAAAGATGAAAAAGATTCGAGAGCGGTGCGCTAGAGGGGAGGCCCGAACCACGCTGGCTCTAAGGGGCTCCGGGTTTTAAGTGTGTGCATGAAGTTAGTATGAAGCCCCCGCACGCTATATTCTCATTATGCTTATGATAATTGGCGGTGTAAGGCATAGCCCGATATACCCTCAAAACGCTCGGGTTCCAAACGACTCGCATACCCGCCGGACAGTTACGTCTGTGTTTGCCGAATGAAGTGTTACGTCGAGAGGGAAAAAATATTTTTTTTAAAAATTGATATAGACGAAGGCAGATTCCGAGAACTGACACGTCTTCGCGCGGTCTTTGAAGTGTGACGGGTATGGTGCCCAAGGGAAGATAAAGGGGGAGGGGTGGGGGGGTTCTTTACCGGAAAATCGGCTGCTTTTCGGTGCTTAGCACGGAAAGATGGGCGCGAGGTGTCTTCGGATCGTACCCGAGTAATCGAGAAGATGCGTGCTTTATTCTTGTGTTTATCATTATTGTTGTTGCTATTATTATTATTATTATTATTATTATTGTTATTATTATTATTATTACAATAATTATCATCTTCATTATTATTATCATCGTCATTATT
>NW_028234416.1:31004921-31014921 GCF_977035675.1 Penaeus japonicus | reverse complement strand
TGTCTTATTTTCTCTTCTGTTTTCCTCTCTTCCCTTCTATTTTCTCCTCTCCTCCTCTCCTCTCTGATCCTGCCAACTACTCTTCTCTCCCCTCTCTCTTCTCTCTCTCTCTCTCTCTCTCTCTCTCTCTCTCTCTCTCTCTCTCTCTCTCTCTCTCTCTCTCTCTCTCTCTCTCTCTCTCTCTCAATAAACTCGTCAAAGTCAAAGTCTCTCTCTCTCTATCTCTAACTCTATCTATATATCTATCTATCTATCTATCAATCTATTTATCTCTCTCTCTCTCTCTCTCTTTCTCTCTCTTTCTTTCTCTCTTTAACATATAATTACACTGGCTTCCCGTGCTTGCTTTCTTGCCTTGGTAGCGTGCCTGCGGTTCTGCCTCTTACGTTTTCTGTCTTAACAGGATGTGTGCGATTCTTTTTTATGTATATGTAGGTTTTATATGAGGTAGATTTTATCTGTACAATAATTTATGCGTGTAAAAATATGTTTTTTTTAAGTATTATATGATGACTTTTACAGGATGTTTGTGATACGTATGTGATCCTTTTTAAGTGATGAGTAAAGTTTTTTTTTTTTAATAGTATTTGGTCCTAAGGAGAGAGTATTTTTTTACCTTCCATTTTGAAGAAATTTTGAAACTTGTATCGAAATGTGTTGGGACGTTCCCGTTGCATGTATCACGTCGTTGCAGACCCATCTTGCAAACACTTGCTTAACTTGCATATTATTGAGCTATAATAGCGTGATGATGTCTGTATCTCTCACGTTATTGTTTGATAACGACATCAAGAAATTTCTATTGCAACTTTCACATTTTTTGCAGGACTGTGATGAGATTGGATTGCTCTATACTGTAGCTTGATTTTAGAGTATATCGCAGCATATCGCACGGGTATCGTAGATGTTAATTTCGAGATACTTCAGTTCTTAAACAAATTAAAACCTCTTTTTTCTAACTCGAGAGAATCGATATTGACATCGTCGAGTATTTCAACAGGTTTTGCAACGCGGCCAGTCACCGTTATTGCAATACATTCCCTTACATAAAAAACTAACCCTCGTCAATCATACTCATCTTCAATCGATCGATATCCCCCCCCCCCCTCCCTCACGTCTCTTTCTCTCCCAATGCCCTTATTTCTTCTTGTGTGTTGCGTTCACACTCCGCCACTTCCTCTTCTTTTGTTCCTCTTCTCTCTCCTGGTAATCTTTGACATCGGCGGCTGGTCCTCTGCAAGCCCTCGCCTTTCCCAACGGGCGCCGGTAATCACCCTTCTCTTCTTACCCTCTCTGTGCCCTCTTTCTTCTCTCTGTCTCTCCCTCTCTCTCTCTTTCTCTCTCTCTCTCTCTCTCTCTCTCTTTCTCTCTCTCTCTCTCTCTTTCTCTCTCTCTCTCTTTCTTTCTCTCTCTTTCTCTCTCTCTCTCTCTCTCTTTCTCTTTCTCTCTCGCTTTGTCCCTCCTTTTTCTCTTTTTCTCTTGTGTCTCGTCTCCGTTTTTTTCTTTCTCGTTCTTGTTTCTTGTCTTTTATTTTTTCTCAGTTTTTTTTCTTCTTGTTTTGCTGTTTTCACTCGTCTTTTTGTTTGTTTTGCTTTCTTTGTCGTTTTCTTTTTTGTTGTTGTTGTTTTTCCGTTCTCGTTCTCGATCTCGTTCTCTCTCCCTCTCCCTCTTCCTCTCTCTCTCTTCCTTCCCTCCCCCCCTCCCTCCTTCCCTCCCACTCTCCCCTCCTTCCCTCCCGCTCTCCCCTCCTCCTTTCCTCTCCACTCTCCCCTCCTCTTTCCCTCCCACTCTCCCCTCCTCCTTCCCTCTCCCCTCCTCCTTTCCTCCCCACTCTCCCCTCCTCCTTCCCTCCCCACTCCCCCTCTCTCCTTCCCTCCCACTCTCCCCTCCTCCTTCCCTCTCCCCTCTCCCCTCCTCCTTTCCTCCCCACTCTCCCCTCCTCCTTCCCTCCCCACTCCCCCTCTCTCCTTTCATCACCCCAACTCCCCTCTTTTCTCGTTTCCCTCTCCTTATATTTCAGTCTTAAGCTCTCCTTTGACCGGCTCGAGAAAGCTCTCCTGACGATGCAGATGTCGGGCCACATCTCACTCATCCCATTAATATCATTAGCCATCCGTCAATCACACACATAATGCAGGCTGGGACCCCAAGTGCTAAATAGGGACATGTAACCTTTGGAGCCTTGTAGAGGTTGGGGTGAGGGGTGGGGGGATGGGGTGGGGGGTGAAGAGGGGAGGGAGAAGGGGGAGATTGGTTGGTAGGAGGGGAGGGGTCAGGGAAGAACCAGAGGGGTTTTCGACGTCTCACATCTCTTCGTTCTACTGACTGACTCACTGGTCGGGTGTCCTGAGGTCAGTGTGTGATGCTTTATGTGTTCCTTTGATTAGAGATATGGTTTGTGTTTCCTCATTCCTTCAAGTCCCTTCAAGACGTTCTATTTTGGTAGCGGGTCTGCGACGGAAGTATTCTCGTAAATGCACGAGCATCTGCAGACTCTAGTCTTCGGAGTCAACCATCACGGGCGTTCAAACTATTTGGAATGGGTCTATGGACTGGAAGACTCAAAAGAATACCCTGCCCCCACCTCCTACCTACCTTCACCCCTCTTGTCTCTCCCTCCCCCCTCGTTCCTTCTCCTCCTCCCTCCCCTTTTCTTCTCCCCTCCCCCTTTTCTCCCCCCTCCCCTTATTCTTGAAGAGAGGCACCAGGAGCCGCGGCCTCCAGCCAGCAGGCCCACAGAACGGCGGGTGAACAAGAACAATGGCGCCCTGTCCAAACTGTCTCGTCTTCCTCGCTGTTGAGGAACAGAGGGGGGGGGGGGTGAAGGGAGGGGAGGAAGAGAGAAAACATCGTTTGGGAGCCCTGTTTTGAAACATTATTTTCTTTTTTTTTCATTCTCTCCCTCCCTCTCTCTCTCACTGAACTGAACTTTATTGTTTTGCACCATTCATTGTCTGGCGTGGATTGGTGGTTTATTCTGACGCGCCGGAGGAGTTCGAAATGGCGATGGTTCGAATGGAAATGTTTCGAATTCTTTTTGGACGAATTGAATGAAGCATTATTATTATTAAGTTTTACTTTTATTATTACTGAATAATTATTGGTGTTAAAACCAATATAATCATAATTGATACATGAATGAATATACTGATTAGTATGTCTGCTAGTAACACTGATTACATGCATTAATATAGTTTTTTATCATATGCTTTATCATCAGCACCATGTGCATAATAAGCCGTAATGAACTCATAGTTTATAATTATCATTGCATGTTTAAAAGCATAGTTAATGAAGGAAATGAGAAACATGTGAAAATGAAGAAAATATATGATAGGTTGATGGAGAAAGTGAATAAGAATATTGAAAATGAACTAGAAAAAGAAAAACATGTTAGGAAAATAGAAAAAAAATAGGAACACATAGGAATAGGATAAAGATTGAAAAAATAAATGATAAAAAGAAAAGGAGGAAAATGGTTGAATCAAAAAGGAGTTAGAGGGGGGGCGAGGGCGAGGGGAAAGGGCAAGCTGTGCCCCCTTTGACGCTGGCGAAGGGGATCAAGACCGGTTGTTAAGGCCGGGCGTAAAGGGAATTGAAAGAAAGTGTTGCGGACACTTCGTAATTCCTTTTATTATTTTTTCTCTCTTCTTTTTTTCTTTTTCGTTTTTTTTTTCCTTTTTTCACTTTCATTTCTTGTTTTTAGAATTATGTGTTTTTATTTATATGTTGTTGCTGCTGTTTTTTTTTCTTTCTTTCTTCCTTTTTGAGGGGGCTGGGCACAAAGTATATAGTGGAGAATTTTTTCGAAGCTGTATGTGGTCTGTCATTACGTTATTTTTTTCGGTACTGGATAAGCACATTCCTTTGATCGGTAAGTTTATTGGATGGAAACCATCCTGAGGTGAACTATTTTTGAAAGTCTAACCCTTTCCAAATAAATCTCAAAATTTGTCATCAATCCTTAAAAGTGTGTGTAATGATGATGATAGTTATAATGATAATGGTGATAGTGATAATGATAATGATATTAATAATCATCATCATAATGATAATGATTATAATAGCTATAATAACAGTAATGATAGCAATGATAATAATAGTAAGGGTAATGATATTATGCATACCGATATAGTAATATTAACATTGATATTGATAAAGATAAATAATCGAAATAACAATAGCGGCAAATAATGATAATGATGACTGATTTAGTCATCAGTCGATCAGAAATTTATCTCAAAGCTTCTCTGGACCAGGAAGCTCTGCGGAAGCGGCACTTTTCAAGGAAGACGCATTGCAAAGTGGGTGATGGGAGGGGGAAGAGAGAGAGAGAGAAGAGAGCCAGAGCGAGTGAGAAAGAGAGAGAGAGAGAGAGAGAGAGAGAGAGAGAGAGAGAGAGAAAAGAGATAGAGAGCGAGAGAGAGAGAAAAGAGATAGAGAGAGAGAAAAGAAATAGAGAGCGAGAGAGAGAGAAAAGAGATAGAGAGAGAGAGAAGAGAGCCAGAGCGAGAGAGCCAGAGAGAGAGAGAGAGAGAAGAGAGCCAGAGCGAGTGAAAGAGAGAGAGAGTGAGAGAAAGAGAAGAGAGAAGAGAGCCAGAGCGAGTGAGAAAGAGAGAGAGAGAGAGAAGAGAACCAGAGCGAGAGAGAGAGAGAGAGAGAGAGAGAGAGAGAGAGAGAGAGAGACTGACAGAGGATCCGACCCCATAATACACTATTCTCCTTCTCCCCAATCCGCACAATGAACACTTTAACTCTACTGTTATTTCTCTCTTTGAATCCTCTGTCTTCCCGCTGAATGGACCTTTTCGCTCTTCTCTCTTTCTCTCTTTCTTCTGGCCTTTCTTCGCCGGGATAAAAGGGAGACTGAGTCAACGTGCGGGCTTTTCGGGGGAGGCGAGGGGGGGGGAGCTATCCGCTCCTTGGCCGCAGGAACCTCGGCTCGGGAACTCCTCCTCCTCCTCCTTCTCGTATTTTTCTGATTCCTCTTCCTCCTCCTCATCCTTCTCGTATATTTCTTCTTCCTCCTCCTCATCCTTCTCGTATATTTCTTCTTCCTCTTCCTCCTCCTCCTCTTATTATTCTTTCTCCTCCTATTCGAATCCTTATTCCTCCTCCTTCTCGTATTCTTATTCCTCCTCTTCCGTCTTCTGGTATCCCTTTTCTTATCACTTCTCTTTTTTCTTCTTTCTTTTTCTTTTCACGCTTTTCTTCGTATCTTTCTTCTTATTCTGCTTCTTTTTTCTTATTACTATTTTCCTTTACCTCGTCACGCACACGCACACATACACAAACACACACACACACACACACACACACACACACACACACACACACACACACACACACACACACACACACACACACACACACACGCGCGCACGCACATGTATACGTATATATATATATATTATATATATATATATATAATATATATATATATATATTATATTATATATATAAATATATATATATATATATATATATATATATATATATATATATATGTAAATATATGTAATATATATATATATATATATATATATATATATAGAGAAGAGAAATGAATGTATATATTATATATTATATGTATTTACATATATATATAAATATATATATAAATGTATATATATAATATCATATATATGTTTATATACATATACATACACACAAACACATACAACACACACACATTACATACACACACACACACACACACACACACATATATATATACTATATATATATATATATATATCATATATATATATAATATATACATGCACATACACACACATATACACATATGTATTATATATATAATATATATATATATGTATGTATTATATATACATATACACACATAACACATACACATAATACACACATACACATATACACATTAATACAGTACTATAATATATATACATATACACTTATGCATAAACATAAATACAAACAAATACACATACGGATACTCATACACGCACATACATATATACATACATATATATGTGTGTGTGTGTTATATGTATATATATATATATATATATATATATATATATATATATATATATATATATAAATATAAAAATAAATAAATATAAATATAAATATAATATATATATATATATATATATATATATATATATTTTTTATATATATACATATTTTATAATATATATATATATATATATATTTATATTATATATATATATATATATATATATATATACATATATATATATATATAATACATATTATATATATATATATATATATATATATATATATATATATAATATGTATATACTGTGTACATATATATATATATATATATATATATATATATATATATATATATATATATATATATATATATGTATGTATGTATATATGTATAGGGTATGTATGTATGTATGCACATATATATGTATAGGATATGTAAGTATATATGAATGTATATATTTTTATTTATATTCGTATGTAAATATAAACGCGAATGATGTGCGTGCGTATGTACGTGTTTATTTGCGAGCCTGTCTGTCTGTGTTTCATCCAACCAATCAAAAGGGATTTTCCTTTTTTTTTCTTTCTTTATTACCGCGTCAAAGGCAGAGAAGCTTTTTTTCTCTCGATTTTTGTCTCGAACTTACAAATACAAATCGTTGGTGTGCCCCCCTCCCTTCCCCATCCCTCTCCTCCCCTCCTCTCCCCTCCTGTCCCCCCTTGACCATCTCGGCCTCACACACCGGGAATTAGCCTGTTCATAATCCCGGTCCATTAAGGAGCCTTACAAAGACATCGGCTGTAACCATGGACCCTTTGATCACCCTCCGATGGCCGCCCAGGACGTGTTGCCGGGATACAGGCCTCGTCTCCCACGGTCCCTTTGGCTGTCGGATTTCTCGTTCCCTTTTTTTTTTAATCATCTGCATGATTATTTTCGGATCAGATAGTGTTTTGGGGGGCGATATGGTGTGATTTTAATTCGTGGATAGATTGATAAAAGGAATGAGTACATGCAAGAAGTTGGTATGCCTGAAAGTTTCTTCGGCGGAGGGTGGTTGGTAACACTGGGTTTTTGGCGCGACAACCCCTGCCTGACTGAACACAGAAAATGGAGAACGTCTGAGCCTGGCCGGCCGCGTTGTTCTCAAAGTAATTAATAGTAAGGATTTACCTTTACACATGTTCGGACCTTTTGGAACGAAGGGGAAACATGATTTATAGGCCTCTTTTGTACCGGCGGCGTCCCGTTACTCTCTCGGTAGCGCGTTCATGAACCGTCGACATTTATATTTGTACCGGATTTTTTTTTCTTTTTTTTTTAATCTTGGCGTTCATGGGTGATTTGGTGGGAATGTTTGTTTAGTAGAAGGAACGGATTTCGTTTTTCTTTTTAACGTTGATGGCTACGTGGGCTGTAATGAGGATTATGATCTGGGATTATTATTATAAATAACGACGTTGATAGGTCATATTCGTGATTTTTGTAAATCAGAAATTACGAGAGAACAAGTATGAAGGAAGAAGCTGTAATAAACTCAGTGATAATGGATGATAATCACACATAATTATTGGTCGAGAAAAATATCATAACTCGGCCCTGATAATTACATAATGACATTGACATATACTGGTACAATTGATTATCGTTATGGCACTCGCCGTAATGAGTTGAAATAATGAAAGAGCATAATTAGGGATATTGACGATATGGCATTAATGATAATGAGATGAAAATATTTAGGTCGATACTAATAATAATGTCAATAATAATGTTAATAATGTCACTGAACGATAATGGGGCGTACATTCCAGTATTATTGATATAACCAAGAAAACAAACGTAATCTTGTTTCTGTTGCAATCTTGATTAATTGTTTAAGCTGATAAGCATACGAAACAAAACGTCGAAACCTATAATCAAAAGATTTTCCATATCATAAACCATATTTTTTTATTCAGATATATAAATAAATATATAGATAGATAGATGTAATCATGTAAGAAAGGAGAATAATGATGAAATATAAGTAGAGAAGAATAGAATAAAGATGGAGAGAGGTATCAAAGTAAGAAAGAGAGATAAGATGAAATAGAAGAGAGAGAATAGAGGAAAGAGAAAGAGAGAGAGAGAAAGAAAAGAGAGAGAGAGAGAGAGAGAGAGAGAGAGAGAGAGAGAGAAACAAACACAAAGACAGACACAGAAAAGAAGATACAGAGAGAAACAGACAAGCAGATCTAGAGAGCGAGAGAGATAGAGAGAGAAAGAAACACAGAAAAGGGAAGAATTAGACACACAGAGAGCGAGAAAGACCATCGCCTCCCACCACCCGAAGGAAGTAGGAGCGGGATGACGTAGACAACCCAAGGAGCAGAGCCGCGCGGAGAGGAGGCTCCTTAAGGCCCCCCGAAGACGTCTTGCTCGGATGGTTCGCCTGAAAGAGCCTGTCGACGCGATGAGGTCTCGCAGCCTCCGACGCTTTTGTTTCTTGAGGCTCAGACGCACAATAACGGGTAATCACGGCGGTGCCTGAGAAGGGAGGGAGGAGGAGGAGGAGGAGAAGGAGATGAGGGTGGAGGTGGAGGCAAAGAAGTAGGAGGAGGAGGAGGAGGAGGAGGAGGTAGGTGAAGGAGATAGGAAAAGAGGTAGGTAAAGGAGATGGGGAAGGAGGAGAAGGAGACGGAAATGGAGATGGCGATAGAGAAGGAGAGGAAGATAGAGAGAGAGAGGGAGGTAGGGAGAGGAAGAGAGAGAGAGAGGAGAAAAAGAGAGAGAGGGAGGGAGAGAAAGATAGAGAGGGAGAGAGAAGGAAGAAGAGAAAGAGAGAGAGAGGGGGGAGAGAAAGAGAGAGAGAGGAGAGAAAAGGGTAATAAGGGGGAACGATGAAACTAATAAGGAAAATGAGAGGATACAGAATGAAAATCAGGAAAAGGATGAAGGGAAGGTTCAGGAAAGGGGGAGTAACCGAGGGAAGGAAAAAAGAAAGAGAGAAGAGGAAAATAATTAAGTAAGGAATAAAAGTAGACAGAGAGAAAGAGAGGGAGGAAATGAAAATTAGGAAAGGGAAAGAAGAAAAAAGAAGAGGTAAGGGAAGTGGGAATGATGGTGAAATGATAGAGAGGATAGAGGAAGCGAAGAAAACAGACAAGAGTTAAGGAAGAAAGGGGATAGTGGAGTGGAAAGAGAATAAGAAGAGAGAGAATTTCCCGATGGAATTAAATAGGAGAAAAAGAAAGGGAATAAGAAGAATGAAATCGAAAGAACGAGGCAGAGCGAAAAAGGAGGAGAGAGGCGAAGGGAAGAGAAGAAGGAAGAAGAAAGGAAGATACAGAAAAGGAGAGAAGAGCACTGCTTTGATGAGAAGAGAAAGAATTGAATTGGATGGATAGAAGTAATAGATAAAGATAGATAAAGATGTGATAGGTAACGGGAGAAAATAGAGAAAATATGAGAGATTAAAAGATATGCATGTAAAAGAGAAATCCGTGATGGAAGATGATTAGAATGTGAGCATGAAAGAGATAACAAAATATATAGAAAATAGAATACGTGTCCTGAGAGAGAGAGAGAGAGAGAGAGAGAGAGAGAGAGAGAGAGAGAGAGAGAGAGAGGTGGGGGGGGGGGGTGAGAGAGAAAGAGAAGGGAAGATACAGGGGTCGTAGGATCCTTTGGGAGAGACGTCATTACAGAAAGAAATGAATAAATAGAAAAATAGATAGGAATGAGTAGTGTATGATGAAGGGCTAACAATGATTTATTGGAAAGAGAGGAAGAAGGCGAAGGGAGAGAGAGCGAGAGAGACAGACAGGCAGACTGACTGACTGATGTGCGTGTGTATGTATGTATATATATATATATATATATATATATATATATATATATATATATATATATATATATATATATATATATATACATGCAATATGCATGAGCGGTTAAATTTTATTATCTTATTGGGTGGAACTTTCCTGATAAACTGAATTTATTAAT
>NW_028234416.1:30982421-30987421 GCF_977035675.1 Penaeus japonicus | reverse complement strand
TATAGTCGAGGTAATAATCTCATTTAAGCCTCTAACCAAATCGTCCGTTGTAATTTGCGCACTGCAGCAATTCGTCACTATTTAAAGCTATTAAACATCGTAATTACTTTTTGGTCCGGCGCTCTCATAATTACTCGATAATTGGCCGTCTTATTTCTTTGGTTTTGTGCGTAATTATGTAAACTTATTGTTGGGTGGTCGAGCTCCGAGTGGGCGAGGCGATGGGGTTGTGGTGTTCACTCCTTCGCGGCGGGTGTGTCGCTCGGAGTGAAGACGCGGGCGGCCTGGTTGCAGCTTTTTTATTTTTTCTTCCTTTTTTTGAGAGAGAGAAAGAAATAAAGAGAGAGAAAGAGAAAGAGAGAAAGAAAGAAAGAAAGAAAGAAAGCAAGCGAAAGAGATAGAGAAAGAGAGAGAGAGAGAGAGAGAGAGAGAGAGAGAGAGAGAGAGAGAGAGAGAGAGAGAGAGAGAGAGAGAGAAGATTTTAGGATATGATTTGGCGGATTTGGTAGGTTAGGATAGATTAGGGTGGGTTAGGTTAGGTTGGCTTGGGTTGAGTTTGGTTAGGTTTGTCTCCGCATTTGGACATGTACGGTTTGGATTCACATGCTGTTAGTGATATTATTTTGGAATATTGCTTCTGTATCCAGTCGTTTGGGTTGGGTTGAACCTGACAGAAAAAGACAGCAACAGAAACCGAGACAAGGAGCCTAAGAGGAAAAACGAACAAACAAACGGCGACGCCCATTCGTTAATGTTGCAGTCTCCTATGCAGCTTGCACCACATGTCACGTGCAGTGGACCCCAGTTTTGGGCCGCGTCTTATGGCAAATGACACTGCCTTGATGCCCGCACGCATGACAAGTATATTCACAAAGGCATCGGTTGAACATTTACCGGACCGAAGAAAGAACATAACGGCGGGGATAATACCAAGAGATACGGAGAGTCTGTTGGTCTCTGATATCATGGGGAAGTGTAGTTTATGTTCATCTTCCCTTTTGATTATTAGTGAAACATTTGAGCTGCAACCCCCGATGTCTGAGTTTGGTTATATACCGCACAATATCCATTTTTCTGATCAGTTGTAAGAACAACATCCACCATTGCAAAATCCCCCGTCAGTTGCACAATATTGATACGCAGAACCACATCAAATGTTGAATTTTATGGAGGGAAATATTCCTAACCTCGCGCAAAGTCTTACAAATGTCGCCCTTTAACATGCTGAATACAGTAGTGCATTATAACATATGCCGGCCTGGATAAGGTTCTTATATTACGCAAGAAATGCACTTATCTCTCTCTACCCTGCAAATTATCCCCTAAGTTAAAACTATGCAGCGCAGACGCCCGCAATCACGTGACCTACTACCGGGGACTCCTCAGTCTTGCCGCACTTAAGACATCACCAAAATACTTCCCCAGAAATGCACGAAAGAGAACCCGCGCATTCCTCTTGATTCCGGCCAATAAGCAAAACAAATGGGGGTTCAACAAGGCGGAAATTTCATCTGTCATGTCTCCTCTTGCTGGGTGTCGGCTGCTTAAGATCTGTAGTGGTCGACGCCGGTACTGTCGAACTTGAGGGGCTTAACGAGTGTAAGTACTGTGCGTAGGGTGAGTTTGTATTTATGGTTATACGCACACTCACTCACTCGCACGCACGCACGCACGCACGCACACACATACTCACTCACTCACTCACTCACTCACATACACATACTCACTCACACACTCACACTCACTCACATACACATACTCACTCACACACTCACACTCACTCACTCACACACTCACTCTCTCTCTCTCTCTCTCACACACACACACACACACACACACACAGACTACATAAATAAAAATAAGGTAAATATTTTACATGTAATTTTCTGTCGTGGTTCATGATTCTTTCATCTATAGAAATTTTATTCCTTTTATGACATACAAAGGATAAAACAAAGAAAAAAATGTATCCGTCATAATTTGAGATAAAATTAGACAGGCATCGGTCCTAATTGCTGTTAAATTCGGCATGACGCGACTAAACCTCACCGTAGCTGAGGCATGAGCGCCCAGGTAACAGTTACGTATGGAAGCGTAAGAAAGTTTCAGGCCTGTAGAGATACGAGGCAGATGTGTGTGTGTATACATATGTATATGTATATGAATATGAATATGAAAATGAATATATAGATATATATAGATATAAATTTATATACATATATGTATAAATATGGTACTGAATATTATATATATATATATATATATATATATATATATATATATATATATATATATATAATTTATATATATATACATATGTACATATGCATATACATAATTTGTACACACACACACACACACACACACACACACACACACACACACACACACACACACACACACACACACACACACACACACACACACACACACACACACACACTCACTCACTCATACACATACACATATGTGTGTGTGTGTGTTTTTATATATACATACAAATATGTGTATATATAATATATATATATATATATATATATATATATATATATACATACATATATATATATATATATATATATATATATATATATATACATACATATATACATACATATATACATACATATACATATACATATACATATACATATACATATACATGTACATATACATATACATATACATATATATACGCGCCCGCGTGTGTGTGTGTGCGTGCGTGCGTTCGTGCGTGTGCACGTGCATGTGCACACACAAACTCTCCAAGATACTCACGCACATGCATGCATGATTTGTAAGTCCACGTGCCATCATGCGCATAAGTCAAGCCACTAAGCATTGAGACTAGCACATTGCATGAACTCCCCAGAGTCGGCAGCCAGCCTGGCGGGGAGTGCTCGCCCGGCCCTTGGGTACGCGGGCACGGAGGTCGGAGGGGCGAGTCATGCACGGTCCGAAGGTGACATCCCGGCACGGGCGACGGTGTCATGAAGAGGCGGGCGACGGCAGAGGATAAAACAATGCTGTTTCTATGACATAATGGCAGGTTGGGACGCCGACGCAGCTGCAGGAGGGGAAGGGGGTATAGGGTAGGCGCGAGGAAGGAGGGGGAGGGGGTATAGGGTAGGCGCGAGGAAGGAGGGGGAGGGGTCGGAGGCGGCGGGTCAAACAGAGCTGCGAGACGCCGACCCGTGTGCTTGCAGCCGCCGCCGTTATCCGCCATCTCGAAAGCTGCCCTGTGCTTGCGCTACTGTGTTACGGAGCCGCTCATGCCTTGCCGGTCGACCTCCCCCCACCACCTCTTCCCCCCTTGACATGTCTCTGCCATGTCTCATCGGAACCTCTCTATGAAACTCATTCATTCACTCACTCACTTACTTACTAACTCATTCACTCATTATTTTAACTTTATTCGTCCTCTTCTGACCTTCTATGTGGGAATGAAATCTTACTATTCTTATTAAATTTAATAATTGTTATTACTAATTTCACTACTGCTATTATTACTGTTGTTTTGTCATATTTTTTTATCGTCACCTTTGGTATTATCATCACATCATTATTATTATTGTCATTGTAATTATCATTATTATTACCATTACTATTTTTGTTATCATCGTAATCAGTGTGACCATCATCATTATATCTTTTATTTTTTATTGTCATTAATTTTCATGTTTTTTCCTTATTTTTTGTTCTCCATCTCGCATGCAGAGGGTTGAGATGTTGAATAGTGACGTCATGCCAGCTTTACGAGCACGTACAAATAGGGTTATTAAAAATGATTATGATATTATAACATGCTCTCGTTTTTTTTTTTTTTTTTTTTTTCTTTGTTTTTTTGGGGGGTGAGGGTAGATTAGACGGGAGATAAGAGGGAGAGAGGGAGAGAGGGAGAGGGAGAGGGAGAGATAGAGGGAGGGAGAGAGAGAGAGAGAGAGAGGGAGAGAGAGAGAGAGAGAGAGAGAGAGAGAGAGAGAGAGAGAGAGAGAGAGAGAGATGAAAATATAATCAAAGAAACAGTGAAGTTGATGTTGAAACAAAAGAGGAGAATAATCACATACAAAAGGAGAAGAGAAAGAAGAAGGTCAGCCACTAATAAAGAGAAATGATCAGAGAGAAAGAAAGAGAAAAATAAATGCAATAAAAAAAGGGAACGAAGAAAGGAAGGAAAGACACGTGGCTTAGGCTACACATCCCAAGCACAATTATCTGATAATTAGATAATTATTTAATGCTTTATCTCGACACGGCTCATGTAACACAGCGCGCGTGACAGACTCCAAAAAAATGCCTCTTACTCTCTCATTTTTTCATTAAGTCGTATGAGCTCTTATATGCCAAAAAATGTAAATCATAAATCTTGACCGAGAGGCATGAACCCGTGGCACTTTTTAATCGTGTTTATTCAGTTGTTGTGGGTTTGTTTGTTTGTTTGTTTGTGTTTTAAATTGTTTTGTCACGGGGAGGGTTGTGTATTCGCTCGTTCGCCAGAATTACGTCAAGCAGAGGAGACGCATTCGCATGAATAAGCTAGCTCTCTATCTATCTCTCTCTTTCTCTCTCTATCTCTCTTTCTCTTTCTCTCTCTCTTTCTTTCTTTCTTTCTCTCTATTTCTTTCTCTTTCTCTCTCTCTTTCCCTCCCTCTATCTCCCTCTCCATCCCATTCTCCTTCCCTTCCACCCTCCCTCCCTCCCCCTTCCTCTCTCTCCCTCCTTCTCTATCTCCCTCCCTCTCTCTCCCTCCTTCTCTATCTCCCTCCCTCCCTCCCCCCCTTCCCCCTTCCATCCCGCCATCCATATCTCTCTCTCTCCCTCTCCCTCTCCCTCTCCCTCTCCCTCTCCCTCTCTCCTTTATCTCCTCTCCCTCTCTCTCTCCCTCTCCCTCTCTCCTTTATCTCCTCTTTCTCCTCTCCCTCTCTCTCTCCCTCTCCCTCTCTCCTTTATCTCCTCTTTCTCCTCTCTCTCTCTCTCTCCCTCTCCCTCACGCCTCTGTA
>NW_028234416.1:30947421-30959921 GCF_977035675.1 Penaeus japonicus | reverse complement strand
TGGAGGAGAAGGTAGGGGGTGGGGGTGTTGGGGTGGAGGAGGTGGTAGGGGGTGGGGTTGGAGGAAGAGGTAGGGGGTGGGGGTGGAGGAGGTGGTAGGGGGTGGGGTCGGTGGAGAAGGTAAGGGGTGGGGGTGTAGGAGGTGGTAGGGGGTGGGGGTGTTGGGGTGGAGGAGGTGGTAGGGGGTGGGGTGGAGGAGGTGGTAGGGGGTGGGGTTGAAGAAGGTGGTAGGGGGTGGGTGTGTTGGGGTGGAGGAGAAGGTAGGGGGTGGGGGTGGAGGAGGAGGTAGGGGGTGGGGGTGGGGGTGGAGGAAGAGGTAGGGGGTGGGGTTGGAGGAAGAGGTAGGGGGTGGGGTTGGAGGAAGAGGTAGGGGGTGGGGTTGGAGGAAGAGGTAGGGGGTAGGGGTGGAGGAGGAGGTGGGGATGGAAGTGGAATTGATGGGTGTGGAAACAGGGGTGGAGCAAAGAAGGGGGCTAAAGGAGGTGAGCTACTGTGGGTGGGTGGGGGTGGTGAAGGAGATAGGAAGGGAAGGAGATGAAGGAGGTAGAGAGGGAAATGGAGAGGGAGAGGGAGATGAAGCATGCAGGGAGTGAGGGAGAAGGGGAGGGCAGGTAGAGGTGGAGGATGAAAATAGAGAAGGAAGGGAGGTGTAGAAGAAAATAAGGAGAAGGAAGATGGGTGGGGTCTCGAAAGAAGGGCGGGCGGGATAGAGGAAATGAAAGACATAGTTTATGAAGGGCCTTGCAGTGGATGAACAGATAGTATATTCATAAAGCTACACTTGACTTTATTACTACAGATGACTTACTCACCTTTGCCTCCATGCCTCTTCTTTTTATTTTCACTTATATGTATATATGTATACACACACACACACACACACACACACACACTCACACACACACACACACACACATAATTTTATTTTACATCATTTTTTTTTTCTCAAAAAAAAGAAAAAAAAAAAAGAAAGAAAACTAGGGAACCCCAAGAAATCACTGGCATCAGCTACATTGCATCGAAAAACAACATCTGGCTCACCCGAATGACATCATTCAATATGAACAAAATACAACGATGTCCACTGCCTCACACTGTCTCACATTCGAAGCTTTTGATGTTTCAACTATTCCACGTCCAACTGTGACGTCACCACTCAATCGAGCCTCCCGTAGACTCCTTACGTAACCCGGCTACACAGGTGCAGTTGAGAAACGATTAAGTTGTTAGATTAAATCACGATAAAAGACAGCAGGTTGCAAAGGAGACCAGTCATTGGGGGCGGGGAGGGGGGAGGGGAGGAGCTACCGTGGAGATACCAGGATTAGGAGACACCCGGGTACTGTCAGGCTGGAAGACAATGGTCAAGTGTCAGGCTGGAGGAGGAGGAGGAGGTAAACAAGGGCAGAGTCTGGTGTTGGAGGAGGAGGAGGAGGTCGGGTGACGCTGGGGAACAAAAAAGAAAAAAAGAAGCAACTGACAAATTACAAACATGAATGAAGAGATTAGAACATGAGTTAGTCAGTGAAGAGGAAAATAAAATATCAATAGACTTGATATTAAAGAAGGAAAGACAGAAGAATTCCGAGGAGCTCTTCTTTTCTTCAGTAAAGTCACTCAACATCCCTTTTCTCTCTCCTTCTACCCACTCCTCTCCCTCCCCCGTCCTTTCTCTCTCTCTCTCTCTCTCTCTCTCTCTCTCTCTCTCTCTCTCTCTCTCTCTCTCTCTCTCTCTCCCTCTCTCTCCTCTCCCCTCTCCCTCCTCTCCTCTCTCTCCCCCTCTCTCTCCCTCTCCCTCCTCCCTCCCCCCCTCCTCTCCCCCTCCCTTCCCTCCCTCCCTCCTGTCCCTCTCCTCCCTCTCCCTCTCCTCCCTCCCCTCTCCTCCTCTCCCTCTCTCTCTCTCCTCCCTCTCCCTCCTCCTCTCCTCCTTCTCTTTCTCATTCTCTTCTTCTCCTCCCCTCTCGACCTCTCCTCCTACCTTCCTCTCTCCTTCCTTCCTCCTTCCTCTCTCTCCTCTCCTGTGAAACCTCCTGAAATCCTCTCTTCTTTCTCTCTTCCCTCTCCTTCCCTCTCCCTCTCCCTCTCCCTCTCCCTTTTCTCCCCTACTCGTCCTCCTCCTCGTCCTCCTCCTCGTCCTCCTTCTTTTTCTCTCTCCCTCTCCCTATCCTTTTTCCCTCTCCATCTTCCTCTCCCTTTCCCTCTCCCTCTCCCTCTCCCTTTTCTCCCCTACTCGTCCTCCTCCTCGTCCTCATCATCATCATCATCCTTATCGTCCTCCTTCTTCTCTATCTCTTTCTTTCCCTCTCCCTCTCCCTCTCCCTCTCCCTCTCCCTCTCCCTACTCGTCCTCTTCCTCCTCCTCCTCCTCATCATCATCATCATCATCATCATCATCATTGGAAGGGAAGGGTAGGGGGCTGGGTGGAGCGAGGAATGGGGATAAGGAGGGATCAAGGGATAGATGGTGATTGAGAGATGAGGCAATAGAGTGATTGAGGAATAGGCATAGGAATCGATACAAAAATGGGGGAATAGGTGGATGAGGGGATAGATAAATGAATTAATAGGCGGATAAGGGGATAGAGGGATGGAAAAATTGGTCGCCAGAGAGATGATCGGATGGAGGGATAGAAAGATGGAGGGGTGGGTGGGCGTTACGGGCGTCCTCCAATCACGACCCTTCGCAGGACGAGGCTGAGCCAATAGGTGTGCGTGGGTGCACTTCGACTTCAGTCATTAAGTCGTCAATATCCCATCGCGTGAGTGTGGTAATGTGTTATTCCGAACGAAAAAAAAAAGATGTGTTCTTTTTTTCTTCTTTACTTTTTCTCTTTTTTTTTATAGGCGGCTTCACCACGTATCAGAGTTCGATATTTAGCGATCGAGTAATTAGATGGCAAACATTTTTAGCGAAGGTTGTGCGCTCGCTCGTTTTCTCTCTCTCTCTCTCTGTCTCTCTCTCTCTTTCTCTTCCTCCCTCCCACCCTCCCTTTCTCTTCACATACACATACACCCCTATACTGTCTCTCTCTCTCTCTCTCTCTCTCTCTCTCTCTCTCTCTCTCTCTCTCTCTCTCTCTCTCTCTCTCTCTCTCTCTCTCTCTCTCTCTCCTCATCCTTCTTCCTTCCCTCCCTTCCCTCCCCTCCCATCCCCCCTCTACCCTCTGGACAGCGAGAAGTAAGAGACACTCGGTAACGGCAGGATACGTTGAGCACACGCTAGAATTAGCAATCGAACGAGCTTCATTTTTCGCCTCATTTTTGTTCAGGATTAATAAACCTCACATGAGGGACGCAGCACGCCCTTCCCTCTGCTTTCATATTCATCCCCTCCCCTTTCTTTTTTTTCCCTCTCCTTCCCCGCCTACCTCCCCCCCCCTCTCCTCGTCCTCCTTGTCTTTCTCTCCCTTTTCCTCTTTCTCTTCCTTCCCCTCCTTTCCCTCTCACTTAATCTCTTCCTCACCCTCCCCATCCCCCTCCTCCTTCCCCTCCTCCCTCTTCCTTTTCTCTCCCTCTCCCCCTTATCTCTCTCTCCACCTTCTTCTCCTTCTTCTCCTCCTCCTTTTCCTCCCCCCTCCTCTTCCTCCTCCTCCCCCTCTTCCTCCTCCTCCTCCTCCTCCTCCTCCTCCTCCTCCTCCTCCTCCCCCCTCCTCTCCCCCTCTCCCTCCCCCACCTCCTTATCCCTCCAGTAAATTTTAATGGTAATTTTTTTGGTTGACACCGCGGCGACAAATGCTGTCCTGGGAAGACTTTAGGTAGGGTGGTTGTCCGGAAGAGGTGAGGAGGGGATCGTGTGTGGGGGGGGGGGGTTAAGGAGGTGGTTTTATGTTTTGATGTGTATGTATATATATATATATATATATATATATATATATATATATATATATATATATATATGTATATATATATATATATGCATACATATATTTTGTTTGTTTGTTTGTTTTTTGTTTTGTTTTGTTTTTTGTTTCTTTTTTCTTTTTTCTTTCTCTTTCTCTCCTTTCTTTATGAAGAGGGCACCCCATTGGGTGGTATTGGATATAGATATTGCAAGAGCTTTTCCAAAGGTCAAGTTGAATTAAGGAGATTGCAGAGGTATCGAGATTGGATTCTTTTCTTTTTCTTTGATATTCTTTATTCATTCATTTATTGTTATTATTTTTCTTATCATTATTTTTATTATTATTATTATTGTTCTTAATGTCGTTTTTATTTCTTGTATTTTTATCTTCTATGTATAATTTTGCAGCGTAACGAACACCTTGAATAAACGTAATCTGTTCCGTTACCTATTACGTCAACATACCCATTGCAGATATTTTAATAAGACAGAAGGGAAATAGGGGGTAGGAGGGGGGGATGAATGTTAGTTGCAGGGGAGAAGCTGTTGATATGGGTGAGGGGTGGGGAGGGGAAGGGTGAGGGGTCTGGAAAGAGGGTATAAGGACCGAACTTGCTCGTTTATGTTTATGATCTGTGTACCTGTTGCAAGCTCTATTGCACACCTGTGAACCTTAAGGAGGATAATGAGAAGTGAGTGTGTTTGGGGGGGTGGGGTGAGATAATCGAGGTTGCAAAGGTAATAAGACAAGGACATGATCAATAAATCTGGCTAGAATAGCGGCAAATAAGACGTGAGATAATAAGGACATGCAGATGGGGAGGATGAGGAAAAAATAATTGTATGAGACGGCAAGAATGTGTAGAAGGATAGACAAAGTAAACTATGAGTGAGGTATAGAACACAAGTATGAATACAGAATATGATGTAATGATGAGTGACAAAGAAAGTAACAGCGAGTAAAGAATGGAAAGCAAAATCCAACAGGGAATAGGAAGCAAAGTAAAAAGTAAAAAATAAGTAAAAAAAAAAAAAAAAGAGGGAAAATCACCAAAGATGAATAAAAATATATATATAAACAAAAATGAGGAAAGAATGAATATAATAATTATGAGTAAAGACGAAAAAACTGAAAACAACAACACAAAGATGAAGAAAGCACAAGGGAAACGACACCGCTAGCTTAGAAAAAAGGGGAGAAGAATGAATAACGACCAAGAGAAGGGATTTCTGAAGGGGATTGCGACGCTGGAAGTGGGAATAATGAGAGATTAAGGGAGGGAAGGCGAAGCGGTATGGAAAGAGGGGACGAAGAGGGGAAGGAGGAGGGGGATGATAGATGGGAAGGGGATTTTGAGGGGAAGGAGGGAGGTCATTTTTTAGCGGCGTTCTGTGTGTGTGTGTTGGGTGGTTTATTTATCATTGTTGGTATTATTGTCATTACTATTATTGTTGTTCTTATCATCACTTTCATTGTCGTTGTCGTTGTCATTATTACTATTACTGTTATTGGCATTACACTATTATTGTTATTATGATTATCATTATCATTATTATGTCTTTGCCATTGTCATTATTTCTATTACCATAATTATTGTTTTTATGCTGTTACATTATTTATTATTATCATCATCCTCACCATCTCATTATCATTATCATCGTCATCACATCATCATTATTATTTATTGTTTTTGTCCTCCCCACGATGCATTTTTATACAAAATTGCCAGTAAATGATCTTCATTCTTAGAATACTGATCATAAGAGGAAAAATAACAAGACGGAGGTTACCTTTATCCGTTAGGCGACATGTACTGCTATAGGATAGTCGTGGAGCCATCTCCATTTTCTCCCACTTGCTTGCAGTGCTTGCAGGGGCTTGAAGTCCAAGTCCTCCCCCCCCTCCCCCACCTTGCTTGTTCCACACACTTTGCGGGAAGGTGGGGAGGGGGGTAGACGGGCAGCTATGTGAGTTATATTGAGGAGGGAAAGAGGAGTGGCAGTGGAAGTGGAGGGAGAGGGGGTGGAAGAACGAAGGGAAGGAGGCAGGTAGAAGCGGAAGGTGGAGAAAGAAGGGAGGGGAACAAGAAAAAAGGGAATAGGAAAAAGGGAGAAGAGGAAGAGGATGTGAATTAAATAGTGGATGAAGAAAAGAAAGAGGAGGAGAGGGGGAAAGAGAAGATGGAAGAGAAGAAGAAGGAGAAGGAATAATAATAAGAAGAAGCGGCGGCAGCGAGTGGGGGAAGGAAGCATCCAGTGAAAAGAGGGGCAGAGGAAGAGCGCTCGCACCCGAGCAATTTTTACAGGATGTTTGAAAGACGAAAGGAAGCTGTCGGGAGTCATGCATAGGGGAGGGGGAGGGGGTGGGGGTTTAGATGTGTCATGCAGGGAGTGTGGTGGCAGAGGGAAGGAGGGTGAGAAGAGAAGATAAAGAGGGCGCGAGGAATGAATGAAGAGAGAGAGAGAGGACGGTAGGTTTTTGTCCTCTGGGGAATCCGCATTAGTAAAATCCCTTTTGTCGTCTCAACAATACGTGTACTTTTTTCACAGGCCGCGTTCTTTTTATTGGCGCGGGGATGTGCAATTTAGATATATGTCATTTCGGGAAATCACATGGTTTTTTGCGTAAATCACTAGTGCAGTAGGTAGCGGAGTGTGGTAAAGAGCAGCTTCTGTCATATGTACTTCCGTTCATGAATGACACTCACGTGACACCGCATGACTGTCACTTACGCTGCAACAACGCCAGACACCACGGCCATGTCAACTCATGTTCGTATCAACTGTTATGGAAGTCGCACGTAGAGAGCAACAGATCACTTAACCATTCATGGCAAAGCGGTTCATTGCACAACGACCCTCGTTGTTTGCAACCTACCACGTCACGTCGGTGGACAATAACTAAAATACGTTTTCTCGATATAAAGAAAACAAAAGCTATCAGTCCCGACCCCCTTCCAAAAAAAAAGAAATAAGATAATAATAATAATAATAATAATAATAATTAAAAAAAAATAATGATAATAAACAAAATGATATTCATGACAAATAAATAGATAAATAAAAATCTGAATGAAGATGATTATGAAGAAATAAGATCAACTCGCACCCCATTAGCGAGACATGAACCGTGACAAAAGAACGACCAGCTGAGCCAGACACCATTAGCATCGTGTGTGCTCGCTGCGTGCATTAGGCACTCATTAACACACGTACCCACGATGGGCGTTGCAAGAGCGTGCCTCATTAAAATGCTGTGTGTAGTATAGGAGTGTTTTTTTTTTTTTTTCCTTCCTTCTTCGCCTTCTTGAGTCTGTCAGTTTGTGGTGGGTGTGTAGAGGTAGGGCGAGGGCGAGGGACGAAATGTGAGTCATAGATTTTAGTCTTTCTCTGTCTTCTTGTACTTGGTCGTGGTCTTCTTTTTCTTCTTCTCTTTCTTCTTCTTCTTCTTTTTCTTCTTGTTATGCTTGTTGTCTTGCCCTTTTCTCCTGGTTTTCCCTCCCCTTTCCCTCGCCCCTGTGCATGTTCTTTTTTTTCCTTTCCCTCCTCAGTCTCATCTTCCTCCTCCTCCTCTTGCTTTCGTTCCTACTCCTCCGTCATTTTTCTCTCTTCCACCTTTCTATCACCTCCCTCCTCCTTCTCCCCCCACTTTCCTCATATCCCCCTGCCACCTCCCTCCCCACTCTCTCTTCCATCCTTTCCTATCTGCTCTTCCTCCTGACCTATCTCCTTGCTCTCCCTCCTCCTCCTCCTCCTCCTCCTCCTCTTCCTTCTTCTCCTCCTCCTCCTCCTCCTCCTCCTCCTCCTCCTCCTCCTCCTCCTCCTCCTCCTCCTCCTCCACCTCTCCCCCCTCCTCCTCCTCCTCTTCCTATCTGCTCTTCCTCCTGACCTATCTCCCTGGTCTTCCTCCTCTCCCTCCTCCTCCTCCTCCTCCTCCTCCTCCTCCTCCTCCTCCTCCTCCTCCTCCTCCTTTCCCTCCTCCCTTCCCCCCCTATCGACCCCTATCTCCCTCCCTCTCAGTATCTCCCTCCACCTCTCAGCATCGTGAGTTGAAACCCACTCATAATATCCGGCATTTGGGTACTCGCATTAGCACAGGCGAACGGCAGTCATTATACCATCATTTAGCATATTTTAATTGTGCCGAGGAAATGAAACTGGGGAAGTTAATTATGTTTATAAGGATGATGACGATAACGATTGTGACTATTATCATATTATTACCGATTACTCTTGTAGAGGGACCGATGGTAATGATGTTTGATGATAGAGTTACTGTGTTTTAGATTTAGTTATTATGCTAGTGGCGGTAATTTTGCTGTTAATTATTGTGGTATTAACCTTATTGATATGAGAACAATGTTGTTATTGCTGCGTTTACTGTTCTTGTGGCGGTTATGGTTGTTGCTGTTGTTTTAACTGGTGTGGTTGTTATTGTTGTTATTATTGTTATTATTATCATTATTACTACTGCTACTGATATTATCATTATCAACATGAGTAGTCGCCTTATCGTTATCATTTTATTATTGATATTGTTTTATTTTTATCATTATAATCACCGTCGCCACTGTCATTGTTATAACCATCAATATTGCTGTCGATTTTGTTATTTTTAAATACTTTAGGCACATCTGATAGTTATAACTCTGCCCCTTGCAATCCAGTTACTATTATAATTGCCAGCGCAATTTTTATTATTTTTCCCATTTGTGCATCATGCAGTTTATCAAATAATTAATGTCTGTGCGCTTGTATCCTTATTATTATAGGTATTGTTGTTGTTCTTTGTTTTTTTTTTCATCGTTTTCCTCTCCGTCGTCTGTTGCTAATTACATCTTTAGCGGGTCAGCATATTGCATGAGTGATTTAAGTCGCTTTTGCGGGCGGTTAGTCACAATTACCATCGCAATTTCGGGATTTTAACGTTCGGCTAATTTACGACCTCGTACCCCGGGGGAAGAGGGCGATGGCAGAGCGGCAGTAGCGATATCGGCCGCAGAGCAACAGGCGCAGATGCAGACGCAGCAACGGCCCTATCCATAGCCACATATACAACAACAGATACGGTCGCAAGAACGGTCAGAACAGCAGACAAAATAACGGGCATAGAAAGATCAACCGCATCTACGATACAGTCACAGCCGCCTCAACCATCACAGAAACAGCACTAACCACAGACACAGCAACCTCCGAAGCGACGGTTACAGCAAACGACCCTGTATCCACAGCCAAAGAGACAACAGCAGTTACACCCACAGCCACAGAGACAACAGCAGCTACACCCACAGCCACAGAGACAACAGCAGTTACACCCACAGCCACAGAGACAACAGCAGCTACACCCACAGCCACAGAGACAACAGCAGCTACACCCACAGCCACAGAGACAACAGCAGCTACACCCACAGCCACAGAGACAACACACAAGAACAGCACTACACCACAGCACAGAGACAACAGCAGCTACAACCCACCAGACAGAGCAGAGACAACAGCAGTTACACCCACAGCCACAGAGACAACAGCAGCTACACCCACAGCCACAGAGACAACAGCAGTTACACCCACAGCCACAGAGACAACAGCAGCTACACCCACAGCCGCAGAGACAACAGAAACGCCAGCACCTACATATCCTGCAACAACCACATCAAGCGATGCAACAGCAACAGCCGCAGACAGAGCAACAGTCACAGCCGCAACCCAAACAAAGAAGCCTCGAGATTCCGCTCGCAAACAGCTCTTCATGATTGAAGCCTTGCGTAATTATGTTCATCCTTAATTTGTTTGCGGTGATCAATTAAGGATAATGGCGATTGTTCTGCACTCGGGATTAAGGAAACTCCCGGGCGGGATAATTGCCGGCTCGATCGGGCTGCCTAATCATCGTCGGGAATTTATTAGCAGTTAGCGAAAATTATTTTGGTTTCGGGGGATCATCCAAGGCGGTGGTGGAAGGAGGAAATGAGATGGGGAGAGAAAGGGGAAGGAGGGAGGAGGAGGAGGAGAAAATAAGGGGTGTTTTGATGGTGTGAGAGGGAGGGAGGGAGAGTGAGAGAGTGTTCGGTGTCGTTTTTTTGGTTGTCTCTGTTTTTCTTTTCTTTCTTTCTTTCTTTCCTTCATTCTTTTACTATGAAGTTCCGTTGCTTTCGAGATCAAACATCCAAACTCTTTCAGTAAATAAACTCATCAAATGATGAATAAATTGTTTCCGCTCTCATCTCAGTCCGTCCGTCCAGTCAAGAATCATCATTTGCTTCTTTTTCCGCCCTTCGATCGGACCGGTGTCATTTCCCCGCATGTTTTCGAATCTCCGCCATCGCCATCACCACCATCATCACTATCCTCATCACCATCATCGTCCTCATCACACGATCGTCTCTCATCTCTCATTCGAATTTCATCATACAGTGCTCTCGTCCCCACATCGTGTTATTGGTGTTATCCGTTACGTGTTTTTTTTTTTTCCACGGGAAAGAATTACCAGTAACAAGCAGTTCCGATATCATGCTTTGCTAATGTGACTCTTAATTGGTAAAAGCAAAGAATAAATAAACAGAAAAATAAATAGATAAGTAGATAGATAAATAGAAAGTACAAATAAACTGCCTCTATATATCGACGTCTAACAAGGCTTGAACATAAATTTTTGGTTGAGTCATCCCTTTTTATATAAATCTTTTAAGGCACTCGGGATCCTTGCTATAAAATATTGGTTCCTATTAATACCCATGTATCAGTGTTAAGCCGCAGGACGAGCAGTGTCTTGAGACCGAATTTTGGAAACTCATTAATTTTTTTGGCAATATTTAATTCTTATGACAGTGCAAGGAAAAAGATTGTGAATGTTTACACCAGTAATGTTTGCCTTATAGTAGTAGTCAAGGTTTGGTTGTATTTGTGTCGCGCTTTGGTTTGTGGACTGGATGTTGGGAAAAAAAACAAAAACTGAAGTATTCTTGCAGTTTCGCGAGATTGCACTGTATATTGGTCCACCTTTCTTTTTCTCTTTTACTAAGTGATTTAGAGCATAGGTGTTCCAGTTCACGCCAGGCTCCTTTGTTATAACAGGTCTCAAAGTGGGCTTGATGTATGATGCACGTTTCTTTATGCTTCTAAGCTCTATATACATTCGCTAGCTTTTTTTTCTTTTTTTTTATCTCTCTTTTTTCACTCTCTTAGGACAGTGTATTGTAGCAACCATCTTTGTGTATATTTGCTATCAATAGCCGGCGGGATAACCCTGATGGAATGGGCAATTAAATATTCACTAATGCCCTCCCATAATTGCACAGTCAACATGCAGACTCAATACTCCCCGAGTTGGATAATGGCGCCGAGACGAATTTTTGAAATATGAACAATTATCTCGTCTTTGATGTGCGCCGTTTAAAGGCCTTCATGGATTTTATAAGAATTGGCATATAAATATATTTTTTCTTCTCGCCATTCCTTCTTCCAAGGGGGCACAAAATATAGTTCTGCCGAAATTTATGGCCTAGGTCAATATTGTTTCCAAAGTGTCGGGTAGTGAGAGAGAAAGAGTACGTGGGCTTATCTTGGCTGACGGGCGGGTTCAACGCTGTGGATTTGAACGAGCTTCTGTTTAACGATTTTTTTTTTTTGGGGGGGGTCTTGTTTTCTTTAGTGCTTTTATTTTATGTGGCTTGTGTTTGTTTACTGTTGATTTTTTTTTCATTTGTGTTCTTTTCTTCTTTCTTTCTTAGTTGTTGTTTTTGTTGTTTTTGTTCTTCTCCTTCTTCTTCTTCTACTTCTACTTCCCCTTCTTCTCCTTCTTCTCCTCCACCTCCTTCTTCTCCTTCTCCCCCTTCTTCTTTTCCTCCTCCTCCTTCTTCTTCATTTTCTTCTTCTTCTACTTCTTCTTCTGCTTGTTTTTCATCTTCTTCTTTTTCTTTTTCTTTTCCTCCTTCTCCTTCTTCTTCCTCTTCTTTTTTTATTCCTCCTATTTTTCTTCTTCTCCACCCCCTCCACCTTCTTGTTCTTGTTCTTCATTTTCTTCTTTTTCCGCCTCCTCCTCCTCTTCCTGTTCCTCATTTTCCTCTTCTCCTCTTCCTTCTCCTCCTCCTTCTCCCCCCTCTCCTCCTTCTTCTTCTTCTTCTTCTTCTTCTTCTTCTTCTTCTTCATCTTCTTCCTTTTTATGTACACAACCTTATTGAATCGACCTTAACATGCAAGAGCGCTGTGAGTGCCTGGCTTAGTGATAACTAATTGTCCCTGTGCCTCATCTGACCGTCAAATGTATGACCTGAACATATCGTCTGTGTGGGTGGGTTGGTGTGGGTGTTGGTGCGAGTCTGTGTGAGTTTGTTTGGTTGTGCGTTCGCTTGCATCTGTGTGTGTGGGGGTGGGTTGGTGTTTGTGTGGATGTGGGTGTGGGTGGGAATGTGTTATTTGGTGTGTTCGCTTGCAACTGGGTGTGTTTGTATGTGTTAAGGCATATATATATGTGTGTGTATATATATATATATATATATATATATATATATATATATATATAAATATATATATATATATATATGTGCGTGGTGTGCGTGTGTGTGTGTGTTAGTGTGTGAGTGAGTGAGTGCGTGTGTGCCCGGCGGTAACCGGTAATGAACCAAGGTGTTTACACAGTGTTCTAGCGTGCCTGCCGTTGCT
>NW_028234416.1:30929921-30937421 GCF_977035675.1 Penaeus japonicus | reverse complement strand
CTCTCCTCGTCGGAGCCTTTCCTTCGGGTTATTGATTTCGGGGAGCTTGTGTTTGTCTCTCTTTCTTTCTTTGTTTCTCTCTATAGTTTTCTCTTTATCTCTCTCTCTCTCTCAACCTTCCTCTCTCTCTCCCCCTCTCTCTCTTTCTCTCTCCCTCTATTTCTCTTTCTCTATCTCTTTCGCTTGCTTTCTCTCTCTCTCTCTCTCTCATCTCTCTCTCTTTCTCTCTCTCTCTCTCTCTCTCTCTCTCTCTCTCTCTCTCTCTCTCTCTCTCTCTCTCTCTCTCTCTCTCTCTCTCTCTCTCTCTCTCTCTCTCTCTCTCTCTCTCTCTCTCTCTCTCTCCCCCCTCCCTCCCTCCCTCCCTCCCCCTCTATCTCTTATTCTTTCTCTTTCTATTTTCTTAATTTTCTGATAATCTTTCTTTTCTTTTTATTAATTTATTAATTTCTACTGATTTCCTTTACATATTTGTTCATTGTATATTAATTAATTACCTCGAATTATACTTCGGTGCAGTACCTCCTCTTCCCAGAGACACCTTCCATCTTTTTCTTCGTCTTAAAAAAAAAAGTACTGACAAACGAACGTGCCTTGCGTTGAATGCAATGGCTGTTGGCGCCTCGTATCTTTATCGTTGATATTAACACCGACAGCTCGCCGTAGCCAGCCATTGACAGCCGGATGTGCGAGCGAGAGAGTGAGCGAAAGAGCGAGCGACAAAAAGAACAGTTCAAAAAGCGGAGTTCATATTGTTCAGGTCCAGTATGGCGGCGCCGCTTCACGTGACGACAGGACGGCGACAGGTTGTTTGTTTGGCGACACCGACAGGGGCGAGCTTGTCGTGGGAAACCCTGTCGTGTTGACAGCGGTTGCAGGGGCGGTCCAGAGGGAAGGGGGCGGCCGAGGGGGTAGGTGGTGGTAGGGAAAGGGAGTAGAGAGGGAGGGAGAGGAGGAGGGGGTAAGGGCCGGGGCTTGTTACCGCCGCCCAACGTCCATACTAATCACACTAATTAGCCAGGGTGTGGGCCTGTTGGCTCTCCTGATCATAATCGAGTTTTTTTTTCTTCTCTTTTTACTTTTCTCTCTGTGCATAAAATAGGTATATAGCTACATCCGATTTATTTTTCACATTGTTTTTTTTTTGTTATTATTGTGGATTGGACATGAATGAAAACGGTCATGATAAAAATGACAACAGAGCTACATACACCGTAGTGTAAATACCTTATCATAGACTTCAAATATTTAGGTTAATCCAACTCTTACCCTACATATCGCCAAAGCCTAAGGGAATAATTTTCGAAAATGTACGATTTTTATTATTTTTTCCCCCCCTCTCTCTCATTTATTTTTATTTTTTATTCTCTCGCGACCGCCTCTGATACTGCCGCGAGGTGTTCCTGCGAGGTACTGGCAAGCACTTGGAGAGGGAGAGAGAGGGGGGGAGGGGGGCGACTGCAGGCACACTCGCGCGGGGACCCGAAGATGGGTGATAATTTGAGTTCGCTGAAATTTTGATGTATGTGGCGGAGTATAATAATTTGCTCTATCGCCCGATCACGAGACGGTTAGCAGGCTTGTTATTTAAAGAGTTGCGATAGTGGATCGGCAATTTATGAGCGGAGGGGAGGGGGGGGGTGGAGGTACGGGGGAGGGAGGGTAGGAAGGTGAGGGAAGGAGGCAAAGGGGCGTTAGGGGGAGGGAATAGGTAGAGGAGGAGTAAGAGAGGGGAGGGAAGGAGGCGGAGGCGGAGTGAGGGGGGTGGGGGGGGTGAAGGGGAGGATGGGGAGGCACCCTGCAATAATTAATGCCAAAGACCCGACAGTGTTACCTTGAGTGTCTGTAAGTAATATTTTTGAGTAGACGCGGTTTGGGCGTAAAGTTTATGTGTCTGCGTGTTTATGTCGTGGGTGTGGGCGCTCGCATGCCACCCTGATGACTGACCCCTCCGCCGCCCGCGTGCTTATCCATCTGGCCGCCCACACACCACGCCCATACTCTCGTTACGGCGTCCGACCCGAAATCTCCCGTCCTTCGGTCCATCTCGTCCAGTATTACATGACGTCATGGAGTATTACATGACGTCATGGAGTTGCGTTGTGTTGATGCTCCCTTGACAGATGAGGACTGCTCTGGCTTCGTATATGATTATTATTGCGTCTGTTGTCCATTATCGTCCGGGTCATTAAATCGCAAGAAATATTAGGTAATCGCTAGTGGGGACGCCCCTGCCCCGCGCGCTTCTATTATTTAGTGGTTCAGCTTGTATAGCCGTCTTTCGCTAATTAGCATATGGGGTATATATTTGCGGGTAATATATATATATATATATATATATATATATATATATATATATATATATATTTATTTATTTATTTATTTATATATATATTTATTTATATATATTTATATATATATATATATTTATTTATTTATTTATTTATATATATATTTATGTATATATATATATATAATATATATTATTTATTATATATTTATTTATATATATATATATATTTATATATTTATATATATATATATATATATATATATATATATATTTATTTATATATATTTATTTTTATATATATATATATATATATATATATATATATATATATATATTTATATACATATTTAAATATATTCATATATATACTCACACATATTTATTTATTTATTCGCTGTATATTATTTGTAGGCGTTATAGTTATAGCCCTCTGTATTGCCTTTGCAATACAGACGTGATTCGTATATCTTAAACATGAAATTCTTATGACTTCAAAGGGCGAATTTCAAGATTTTCTGTCATCAATTTAATGTGCAGTCATCAGTCTAAAAAGAACCAGAGCTCTGAACTTTGCAATGATGCCGTCGGCCTCGCAGGTGGTTGCATGGCTCTCTGTTTGCATCATCTCTACAAACATCTTATCTTCTTAAACACTTCTGTGACAGTCATGTTTTCGCATGATATGACATGACATGACATTGCATCGTCAACATATGCTCCTAAAAATCATGTCTGACTCATGGATACATTAGATTTTTTTTCACTGAATGATGATGAATTTGTATATTTGTATAATCATTAGAAAGCACTTGTTAGGAGATTAATTGTGTATCTGTTCATTATTTTGTCTTTATGTGTACCAGTGGTACACTTGAACTAGCGAACACTTACAAACACTCACATTCAGACACACACACACACACACACACACACACACACACACACACACACACACACACACACACTAACACACACATACACACTAACACACACATACACACTAACACACACATACACCCTAATACACATACACCCTAATACACATACACCCCAACACACACACACACACACACACACTAACACACACAACACCCTAACACACACACACACAACACCCTAACACACACACACACACAAACATACACACACAAACACTTAAAAATGAGTGTTTGTGTCTCGTAGCATGTAATCACGAGCCGATGGTGAAGTTCATATACCCAGCATCATACCAGCAACTCCCCCCCCCTCCTCCCAGGCACTATAATCAGGCAATGGCAGCACTGATATTAGTGGCTATTATGTGAACGAGTCATAGTGTAGCCATCTTTAGTGACAATACCCCGACACGCGTCCTCTGCTCTGACACTCTCCTCGCCCCCCTCTCCTTACCCTCTCTTTCTTTCCCTTTCCTCTCTGTTCTTCTTCTCCGTCTTTTTTTCTCTCTATTTGGATGTCTTCGTATTTATTTAGTCATCTTTCCTCACTTTCATTTTGTGTATCTCTCTCTTTCTCTCTGTATCTCTCTCTCTCTCTATCTGTATATCTATCTATCTATCTCTTAACCCCCCCCCCCTCTCTCTCTATCTCTCTCTCTCTTCCTCCCTCCCTACATCTCTCTCTTTCCTTTCCCATTGTGCTCACTTCCTTTCTCCCTTTCCCTCCCTCCCTTCCTCCCTCTCTATTTCCCTCCTTCCCATCCTTCCTCCCTTCTTCTCTTCCTTCCATCTCTCTCTCTCTCTCTCTCTCTCTCTCTCTCTCTCTCTCTCTCTCTCTCTCTCTCTCTCTGAACCCCTCCCCCACCCAACCCTACCCCACCCCTTCCCGCCCAACCCGCACCTCAGCACCTCTCGTTAACCTTCCCCATATCTCCACCTCGCCCTTCCCCACCTCCGCCTCCACCCACCTTCCTCACGACTCGTTCTCCCTCAGTTTTGTCAAAATGCACCTTCCCCCCAATTCTTACTCCTATCTTCTTATTCCTTCTCTTTCTCTTCTTTTATTGCTGCTACTAACCTCTTCTTCTTCTTCTATTGCTTCTATCTTTGTCACTCTCTTTCTTCTCCTCTTCGTCCTGCGCCCCTCTTCTCCTTCTCTCCTCCCTTGCCCTTTTCTCTGTCTCCTTCTTCTTGCTCTCCTTGTCCCTGTCCCCTTTCTATTTACCTTTCCTTCTCGTCTTCATCCACCGTCCTCTGTCCACTTACTTCCCTCCCCTCTCCCCCTTCCACCCCTTCCTCCCCGTCCAATATGCTATCCCCGATACCCCCCCTCCCCCGACGTCAAACCGCCGAAGTGCTAATCAGGGATTATAATTGCAGAGATTATGCATCGCAATTATTCACAAGCGCTAGGGTAGTGGGTATCGCGCCCCCTCCCCCTCCTCCTCCCCTCACCCTTCCTCCTCGCCTCCGCCCTCTCCCTCTTCTTTATTTATCTCATTTTAAACATATCTTTCGCCGGCGCCGTAGATAATTGTTCTTTATTTATCGTGTGTGCGGAGTCGTAATGTAATTATACACGCGGAGGTAACCACACCTGTCACTTAGAACAGGTAATCGGCCGATGCAAGACTCATCAACACCACGCAAACGCCATTTTTTTTTTCTTTTTCTTTCTTTCTTTCTTGGTCGTGGATTTTTGGTTACTGATTGGTTGTCTTGGCGGTTTTATTGATTGGCTGATTTTGTTTTTAATGATTGGGATTAATGAATGGTTCTTTGTCTATCCTTTTTGTGTTTTTTTTTCTTGCTTTTTATTTATTTATTTTTTTCGTCTATTCTATTTCCTTTATCATCTCCCCTTTCTCTTATCTCTAACCCCCACCCCCCGACGTCATCTTTGAAATTTATTTAGCATTATTTCTTAAAGTCTTTCTTCGTCTCACGCATCTAATTATTTTATTTTTATTCGCATTGGTATCGCGAGAGATTGAAATAATTTCTCTCAGTAAATTACTTTATATGTTAGGTCATAACCTCATGATTAGTGATTTACTTAGAATAGGGGACGCTTTCATTAAATGGGGAGGAGGGTTTATGAAGTCGTAGGGGGGGAGGGGTGAAGAAGAGTTGGGAGAGATGGAAGGAGGAGGAAGTGGAGAAGGAGGAAGAGGTGGAGAAGGAGGGGGAAGTGGAAGAAAGAGGAGGTGAAAGAAGGAAAAAGAGTTGGAAGGTGGAGGAAGAGTTAGAAGGAGGAGGAGATGGAAGGTATGAGAGGAGGAAGAAGGAGGGAGAGATGGAAAGAGAAGGGAGAGGTGGAAGGAGGAGGGCAAGGTGAAAGTAGGAGAGAGAAGTGGAAGGAGGGGGGAGAGGTGGAAGAAGGAGGGAGAGGTGGAAGGAGGAGGGCGAGGTGGAGGGAGGAGGGAGAGGTGGAAAGATGAGGGAGAGGTGGAAGGAGGAGAAGAAGAGGGGGTGGTTGAAGAGGAAGAAGTAGAAATAGGATTGGTGGGGACGATAACTGAAAAGGAATATAGGGTAAATATAAGATAATTGGATTGGGTTAGTAGAGGGACAAAAAGAAGAGAAAGAGGAGATAGAATGAAAAAATAGAAAAGGGAATAGGAAATAGTGATATTAATGAGAAGAACCACAACATAAGAAAAGGGAAGAGAGTCGAAGAAAAAAAAAAAGACAAAAGCAATAACAAATGGAGATGAAGGAAGCAAAGAAAGAGTTCAGAAGGAAGAAGAAAGGGATAAATGATGAGACAAGCAAGAGATGTCGGAAGATAAGAGAAGGAAAAAGGAAAAGAAACAAGACGAGAAAAAAAGGATGAAAAAACAGGTGCTTCATTAGTAGAAGTTTTATTAGTAAAAAGTCGTGACGTTCCCCCGAGAGTGGGTAGTAGGAGTAGGGATGGGAGTGGATAAAGAGTGGGATAGGGAGAAGAAGTAGAAGTGAGAATCAGAGAAAGAAAGAAAGAAAGAAGGAGAGGGAGAGGGAGAGGGAAAGAGGGAAGGAAGGAAGGAAGGAAGGAAGGAAGGAAGGAAGGAGGGAGAGAGGGAGAGAGGGAGAGAGGGAGAGAGGGAGAGAGGGAGAGAGGGAGAGGGAGAGAGTGAGGGAGAGGGAGAGGAGATGGAGCGAGATGGAAGGAGAGGGAGAGGGAGCGAGAGGGAAGGAGATGGAGAGAGAGCGAGAGGGAGAGAGAGGGAAGGAGAGGAGAGGGAGATGGATAGGGAGAGAGAGAGGAGAGGAAGGAGAGAGGAGAGAGAGAGAGAGAGAGAGAGAGAGAGAGAGAGAGAGAGAGAGAGAGAGAGAGAGAGAGAGAGAGAGAGAGAGAGAGAGAGAGAGAACAAAACCGAATCCAAACATCCTGAAACAACCCATCGGTCTATAAAACCGCCTCGACGCCCGCCACAAAAGTCTGTGTGAATCCGAGGTCACTTTTCATTGCTAATATCCGGCGAGTATGTGTGCGTGCGTGCGTGCGTGCGTGTGTGTGTGTTAGTGTGTGTGTGTGTGTGTGTGTGTGTGTGTGTGTGTGTGTGCGTGCGTGCGTGTATGTGCTTTGTGTGTGTGTGTGTATGTGTGTCTGTGTGCGTGTATGTGTTTGTGTTTGTGTGTGTGTGTGTGTATGTGTGTGTGTATGCGTGTGTCTACGTGTACGTGCGCGCGCGTGTGAGGACGAGTGGGACCACTAAGCGGTTTAATCCCCAAGCAAATATGTCCTTAAAGGAGATTAAGCACAAAGCAAAGAACATTGCATTAGGGCAGTGAACAGTCTTGTTCCGAGAGGAAAAGATAACCATTAAGAACAGAGAGGGGGAGGGGGGAGGGGGGAGGGGGGCTGATAGAACGGAGGGAGTGCTGATATAACTGTAATAACATCTATAACACCGGTTCTCCGACTGACAGCTCAGTTATTTCCATTGACGAGAAGGAAATTGTTCAAGGGATAAGTAATATACATGATAAGCAGTGTTGTTGGAGTTCACTTTTCTGAACATCCTGTCGTGATGGGCTGTGGAGGTGTTCCTCACTGTGTTCTTGTCGTTCATTTGTTCCCCGGTGAGAAAGCTGTGGTCGTGGTGTCGAAATTAGCCGGGTTTCATTTTTTTGAGGATTTTGTAAAAACGTATTATGGGTTGTTATTATTGTTATTTTTAATGATGATTATTGTTGTTGATGCCATTATCATTTTAGTGTCACTGTTTTTATTTTTAACTTATTGGTATTGTCATTACTAGCACTATTACAGTAGTAGGAGTAGTACGT
>NW_028234416.1:30899921-30902421 GCF_977035675.1 Penaeus japonicus | reverse complement strand
TCCTTGCATTGAACGCTGATTTTTTTTTCTGCTCAGGGTAAAATAGGGAGGGAAGGAAAGGGGGTAATGAAAGAGGGAGGGAGGGAAGGAGGGAGAGAGAGGGAGGGAGGGAGGGAGGGAGGGAAAGAGGGAGAGGGAAGGAGGAAGGGAGGGAACGAAGGTGAGAGGGAAGAGAAGGATGGGGTAGGGAGATATGGGTGGGGTAGTGGTGCAGGTGTCCTCCACCCCTCCTTTTTTTCCCGATTACATCTTGTCGTTTTTTCTTTTCTTTTCTTTTCTTTTCTTCCTCGTGTCCGTCGTCAAGGAAAGAAGTCGGGGAAGTCGGGGACGGCGAGCGGAGGAAGTGGGAAGTTCGGGCCGCCGCAATTAGATTAATTTAATTAGGATTGACAATGGCCGTGATCATTATCCGCCATTATTACCCTTCTCGGTAAGGTTTTCGTTACGATTTTTTTTTTTTTAAGGAGGAGGGTTAGGGGTGGGGGGGTGGGGGGGTGGAGGAGAAGGGTTGGCTGAGGGGGGTTGGGAGTAGACTAGGGGAGGGGGGTGTAGCCAGACCTGAACTGGGTTTTGGGGGTGTTTGGTTCAGGGAGGAGGTGGGGGAGGGGGAGGAGAGGAGAGGAGGGTAAGAGAAAAGGAAATGTAGGAGGAAGATGAGGAGAAGGATAAAAAGAAATGAAAGAGGATATGATTAAGAAAATAAAGAGATGAGGAGGAGGAGAAGAAGAAAAGAAAGTGAAATAATTAATGAGCCGAAGAGAAGTAGAGAGGAAAAAAAAACAAGAGGAAGAAATCCCAGAAGAAAAAGAAGGAGGGGATTAAACGAAATAGAGAAGAGGAGGGAAGAAACGTAGAAGATGAAAATATGAAAAAAAAAACACTTAGATCGCGGAGGACACGGCGGTATGACCAAGCGTGATTTAGTGTTGTGGACTTACTGACGGGAAGGAGGAGGAGAGGTGGTGGTGGAGGTGAAGGAGAAGGAGAAGGAGGCTAGGAGAAAGGGAAGAAAATGAGAAGGGGAGGAGGAAGGGAAAGAGGTGGATGGGGGAAGGAGGAGGGGGGGGGGGTGAGAAGGAGGATCAGCATTAGCAGTAATAGTGGTAGCAGTAGGACGAATAGGAGGAGGGGGAAGTGGAAGGGGGAGAAAAGGAGAAGAGAAGGAGAAGGAGAAGTAGGAAAGAAGAAGAAGAAGAAGAAAAAAGATGAGGAAGGGAGGGGGGAAAGGCTCAAGTAAAAGGTAAGTAACACTCCCGCCATACTTTATATAGTGTAGTGTTGACAATGAGGTACTAATACGTAAAACACGCCCCTCCTCTATTGTGGGTGTGCGTAGGGAATCGCGGGCTGTCACGCCATGCATTCTTTTTCCCATCGTAAGTATGATAAGTATCGAGTGAAAAGTGAGTGCGATCGTTTCTCTTCCGTTGCTCGCACGCCCATTCAGACGCGCCATCTTCCGACATCCACCCATTGTAGTGGGTTAAACGTTAAGTAAACAGACAGGTACTCACGCACATGGATGTACATATATACATACAGGCACACACGCACGTACGAAAGGACGGACGCATATACACACACGCGAGATCACGCACACGAGATCATGCACTTTACACGCACAAGCACACGCGCATACGCACACGCACACACACACGAACGCACGCGCGCGCACACACACACATACACACACACACACACACACACACACAAAACGCACGGTTTTTGCGTCATCTGCTTTGGACTGGTGACTTTCCTCGAACGAAATTTCCACATTTAATCAGCAACAGAACCGTAATGTGTATTATTTCGTTCTTGCATAATAGTATTGCCAGCTGCTTTGATATTGCGCCATCCCCCCCACCCCCCCCTGTAAGATAATGATGTCTACTTCGAGGTTGTTGTGTTTGTCTGTGTGTCTGTCGGTGTCTTTATATGGAAGAAGCTTCTTGCGCTATATCGTATGCATATTTTTTTTCTAATTTGTAAAAACTCGAGTGGACTTCGTCTTGTCTCAACGTAAGGGCAGTTGTTTCCCCCCCTCGCGTTCCCACAATCTTTTGTCATTTCATCATCATCTTTATACACTGGCATAAGATTTAGTTTAATCACGTCATGAAATACAATATCCAGCCAGAGCCGCGAGTCCGTGACTGCCGTTACTCGTTAGCCAAGACGGGGAAATGACGCCTTCAACTTCCTCCTTGGCTTCCTCCCCCCTCTTCTCCCCTTCCTCTTTTCTCTTCCCTTCTTGCTCTCTTTTTGAGTTCTTCATCTTTTTCTCGGTATCCTTCTCTTCTTTGCATTCCTGTACCCCAACCTTCTTTTTATCTATCTCTATTTCCTTCTATCTTGGTTTCTCTCTTTCTCTCTCTCTTGGTTTCTCTTTCTCTCTCTCTCGGTTTCTTTCCTTCTCTCTCTCTCTCTCTCTCTCTCTCTCTCTCTCTCTCTCTCTCTCTCTCTCTCTCTCTCTCTCTCTCTCTCTCTCTCTCTCTCCCTC
>NW_028234416.1:30864921-30867421 GCF_977035675.1 Penaeus japonicus | reverse complement strand
GCCAAAGGGAAATTAGAGATCAGGCGTCTTGAGACAATACGATGAAGCCTCGATCAAAGCCTGGGAAGTTAAGGGATCAATAGTGGCCATAATTGAACCTCGAACTGAACCCCACGACTCGGAAACCCAAGAAAGCGGTGTTGCCATAGAGAGGGCGCGGGATTGCTTAGCGTATTGGGGACGATTGGTTTTGTCTGTTTTTGTATGTGTGTGTGTGTTTGCTTGTTTATTGTATTTGTTCGAAGGATGAGGGATTTCGTATTTTATGATGCAATTTTTTGTTCAATATTGGATTTTTCAGAGGATTTTATTAATTGTTATTTACTGTCTTTATTCTTGACATGGGAACTGCAATTCGCCAACAATCTTTGATACAGCAAAGATAATGAAATACATATGATACGCCACTCCAGATTTCCTATAGTCACTACCTATAGGAGCGTCAACAATACTCAACGTAATGAAACATAGGAAGAAAGACCCTCGAACATAATAACATCTCTATTGCAGGTTCCACCTATTTTTAAAGTAGATTTTTTTTTCTTTACCCGTTTCATCAATGATTACAATGCACCCGAAAAGCTCTCACAGCTACCCATTTATTCCCCATAGTAATTCGTAGGTGTTGAGAGAATGGGTGGGGGGTGGGGGGAGGGGGGAGGGCAAGGTGAAGATAGGGTAATAGATCGTCGCCATAGATTTATGGGGTGTTAAGGTTGGTCTAAGGTGTATTTTCTGTGTAATACTCGTAGATTGAGGATTTATGGCACCATTTCTGTCTGATGTTTTGTTCGTTACGGTGACCGGGAGTCGTGTATGTGTATGCGGGTTGGGTTAAGTGTGTTGGGTTGGATGTGTGTGGATAACGGAGATTCGTATTTGGTTGGGTGGTTTACTATGTATAGTTTAGTTTTTATCTGTTTAGTTAAGTGGTTAACTATATTTGGTTGACTGTGTAAGACTATATTTGGTTGACTGTGTAAGACTATAATTGGTTGAGTTATGTAACATACTATTTTTGATTGAGTGTCTAACAGACTATATTTGGTTGAGTGTGTATCAGAGATCTCTTGTGTTGTATGAGTTTGTTAGTATTTAATGGAGTTTTAGAGATTTACCTTGTGCGAACTTTAAAAGGATTTTGATAGTGTGCTATGATTTTAACAAATCCAGTAGCGTTCATTTGGTTTAGAAAATACCATTTTGGAATATGTACAGTAAAATACGTAAAATAAATATATTTTCACGGCGTACGATATGAGATGACCATGCGTAGGGACAGCCATATACCTGCTATATTTATTTACGAAACGTTTTCAAAATCAAAATAAGGGACGTATTATTTACAGGGGACACGTAAAGCACCATAAGAGCTAGATTTTAATTGCTTTGATTGTATGTTTGATGTATACCATAAAAAATAACGATACAAGTGGTAGGTGTTCAACATAACATTGATTTGGATCGGAAGGGTCATTTCGTTCGCCTGAAGATAAAGTCTACGGATGCTGAAATATGGTTTGGGACCCATTGAGTGATATACATTTTGTAATGTCTTCTGTTTAACTTCCGTATGTCAGAATACCATTTGATATAGATTTTTTTTAACAGATTAGCCTGAGGTACAAGGCATATGCGATTCTTCATATCATTTGATGTATTAGAAAATTTTACATCCTCTGTACAGTATTATATCCCGGGTTTCTTATATACTAACGTCACTTTCGTTAAACAGTGAACCGGAGTATAAATATTAAAACAAAGAATAAAACCGAATTTAAAACAACAACAACAAAGAATGTGTTTGTTATGATAAGTAAAATCTACCGAGGTCGATTTCCCTTTGGAATGTCTTTGTCGAGAGGAAGTTGTGAGATTTTATAACATCTACGTGCTGCGCCGATGTCGGTTGTAAGCATATCTGTCTGTGGCGTGCGACAACGTATGATTTGAGAAGATATTGATTTTTATCGGGTGGTAAATATGTCATGTCCGTACGTGAGGTCATGAGGTCACCAAGGGTCAGGATAAAATTGATTAGAGTAAGTTCTATGTGAGATGATTTCCTTTTGTTGTCTGTGTGTTTTTTCCCCTCTCTCTCTTCTCTCTCTATTCTCTCTTGTCTCTCTTTTTTTCTCTCTCTTATCTCTCTCTTCTCTCTATCCTCTTTCTATCCTCTCTCTCTACTCTCTCCTCTCTCTCTCCTCTCTCTTCTCTCTTCTCTCTTCTCTCTTCTCTCTCTCTATTCTCTCACTCCTCTATATCTTCTGTCTCTCCTCTCTCTCTCTCTCTCTCTCTCTCTCTCTCTCTCTCTCTCTCTCTCTCTCTCTCTCTCTCTCTCTCTCTCTCTCTTCTCTCTCTCTCTCTCTCTCTCTCTCTTCTCTCCTCTCTCTCTCTCTCTCTCTCTCTCTCTCTCTCTCTCTCTCTCTCTCTCTCTCTCTCTCTCCTCTCTCTCTCTCTCTCTCTCTCTCCTCTCTCTCTCTCTCTCTCTCCTCTCTCT
>NW_028234416.1:30834921-30839921 GCF_977035675.1 Penaeus japonicus | reverse complement strand
TATATATATATATATATATATATATATATATATAATATATGTATATATAATATATATTTGTATGTGTGTATGTAAGTATGTATGTATGTGTATATATACGTTTATGTATATATATGTGTGTATTTGTGTATATATATATTTTATATATAAATATACATGCATACATACATATATATATGTATTATATATATATATATTACATACTACATGCATATACATATATATATATATATATATAATATATATAATATATATATATACATACATATATTCATTTATCATATACATACAATATACACATATGTATTATGTATATATAATATATATATATATATATATAATATACTATAATATATAATATATTATATATGTATATATATATATAATATATATTATATATAATATATATATATATATATATATATATATGTTGTGGTGTGTGTGTGTGTGTGGTGTGTGTGTGTGTGTGTGTGTTGTGTGTGTGTGTATATGTGTGTGTGTGTGTATACGTATATGTATATGTACATGTATATGTATATACATATCTATATCTACACACACAATATACACTATATATAATATATATAATATATATATAATATAAATATATAATATATATTTGTATTATATAATATATATATATGTAATACATATATGTATATAATATAATATATATATATACACACATATATATATATATACACACATACATACCTACTTACACATATACATATACACATACGCATACACACACACACACACACACACACACACACACACACACACACACACACACACACACACACACACACACACACACACACACACACACACACACACATATGTGTATATATGTGTGTGTGTGTGTGTGTATGTATATATATATGTATATATGTATATATATATATATATATATATATATATATATATATATATATATATATATATATATATTTATGCGTTCTGTATCTGTAAATAGATGCTTGGTTTAAGATTTTCAGAAGAGAAAATCAGATGTGAGAGAGAGAGAGAGAGAGAGAGAGAGAGAGAGAGAGAGAGAGAGAGAGAGAGAGAGAGAGAGAGCGCGAGCGAGCGAGCCTGTATCTCAGTGTTTGTATTTGTGTATCTGCGTCTGTGTTTATTATGTGTCTGCGTGTCTGTATGCATGTGCGCGTATGTATTCATGCATTATGCACATGTCAGGACGAGTAAAACATTGGAAATTCAGAGCATACGAGCTTCCACTCTGATCCGCTTCCGTAATTCACGAGGAATTACTTTCCCGAGAAGTGGGCAATTATCTTGCAATTGTTAGTTTCCCCTCCGTGAAGGCTAGAATGCAACAGGCTGTTAATAAGATATTTATTTTCAATTACTTGCGGCGAGAAATATGACTTGAACTTTACTAAGGCTTCAATCTCTCACAAATCTTACCTTCCTGTCCCCCTCCTCCTCCTCCCCCTTTCCCTGCCCCCCTTCCCTTCTCCTTTCCCTTCTCCCCTTCGCCCCTTCCTCCCCCATCGTCCCCTCCCCTGCTCTCTCCTCTCCTCCCCTTTCCCTCTTCCCCTCCCTTTCTCTCCCTCTTCACCCCTCCCCTCCCCATCTCCCTCCTCCTCCCACTCCCTCTTCCCCTCCCTTTCTCTCCCTCTTCACCCCTCCCCTACCCCTTTCCCCCCTCTCCCCAGCCTCTCCTCCCCCTGTCTCTCCTCCCCCCCTCTCCCTCTTTGCTTGACTACATGCAACTTCCGCAAATATTTCAATTAATGGCGATACATCTTCATTCAGGAGTCGTAAGATGTCATGCTAAAGTGGCGGCGAAGCAACAGCCAAGAATGGAGAGGGAATGGTGCTTTGCAAAGATTCCTTCGAAGGCAGTTTTATTATTGACACTGCCATTGTTATTATTATTGTTATTGTCATTGTTACTGTTACTGTTAATGTTATTGTTATATTATTGTTTTCATTGTTGCTATTATTTCATTGTGATTATTATTTTTACTACTACTACTATAACTCGACCACAACTGCTATTGCTACTTATTATTATTATTAGTTTTTTTGTTATTTATATTGTTATTATTATTATTATGGTTATTATCATGAATTATTGTCGTTAATATTATTCCTGTTATTATTGTTATTACTATTATTACTATTATTGTTATTATGATCATTATCATCATCATCATCATCATCATCATCTTCATTATTATGTCATACATTTCTCTCATGAGCTGTGTATGCCGAGGGTTCAGAACCTCCTATCTTTTTCATTTCTAGACAGACGTAATAGCTGAATCTACAATTGGAAAACGGTATTATTAGATATTCAAATTTGAAATGAGGGAAAAATTATGTTTGTTTAACATGAACGATGCCTTTCTTTTTTTAGCTGAGGTGCTGGAACCTTGGGTGTGTGTGCGAGTGCGTCTCTCTCACTCTTACTCTTACTCTCACTCTCTATCTCCCCCTCTCTTCTTCTTTCTCCCTCTCCCTCCCCTTTCCCCTCCCCATCCCTCTCTCCCTCCTTCCCTCCCTCCCTCCCTCCATCTCTCCCTCCCTCCTTCCCTTCCTCCCTCCCTTCCTCCCTCTCTCTCTCTTCCTCCTTTCCTCCCCATCCCTCCCTCCCTCCCTCCCTCCCTCCCTCCCTCCCACTTACCCTCCCTCCCTCCTGTTCCAAACCAAGTATTCGGTCGTTACAGCGGACGGGAAACAGTGAGGGAAATGCCAAATTGTATATGTGTTCTTGCATGTTAATTTCGTCTTTCTTTTTTTTTCTTTTTTTGCGCGCGCGCGTCAGACAAGAACCTTTTACGACGGGGCGAAAGAAGACGGGAGTGAATCGGCATTTCCGTCGCTAATAAGACGCGAATTATGAGAATAGACAAAAGCTGCGGCGAGTATTCGTATTACGAAATAAGGAAGTTGGGAGATCGTGCTCATAATGATAAAGATTATGTTTTTTTTTCTTTTTTTCAGTTTCGTGTGTTCTGTGAATGGAGATGGAAAACGGGGGGAAGGGAAATGTTGATGAACAGGGGGCATACTAAAGTAAACGTTGGTGTAAAAGCTGTATTTATGTGAAAGAAATTTGTTTGGTGTTTTATATTCAGGATTATCTTTGGAGTAATAAGATGTGGACGCGTAGCACTGACACGGAGGGCATTGTTCATCAGGAGAGAGACAGACAGACAGACAGACAGACAGACAGACAGACAGACAGACAGAGAAGGAAAATCACACACACACACACACACACACACACACACACACACACACACACACACACACACACACACACACACACACACACACACAACCACCGTCTGAACCAGATTTCTTACCTGGGTGCCACCATTGTATTTACTATGGGAAATCTCTGTTAATTGTAAGGACACTGCTTATTACGCGACTTCCGCTGTATAAAGCAGAAGCGTTTTTCACATGGAGTCCATAGTTAGAGATGATATACTTGCAAATATAACATGGCGCACTTGGGTCTGCTGTTTGCTTCCCTCACTTCGAGGTCTGAATAAGAGCCGAATGAGTTAACGCCTTGGGAGGCATTTTTTCTTTGTCTATTTATGCATACACGGGCATACATGAACATTTACGCACGAACTCAATTACTCACTAACTCGTTCAGTCATTCACTCATTCACTCACACACTCACTCACTCACTCACTCACTCACTCACTCACTCACTCACACACACACACACACACACACACACACACACACACACACACACACACACACACACACACACACACACACACACACACACACACACACACACACACACAGAATTTTCTTGAATGATGTAGGGGTTTGCGTGGGTGTAGAGTTAGTTGTGTTATGACTGCTAGAATTGCTAGATGTGAAATATGATGAGTATTATGAGTATTATCATATTCAATATGAAGTGTATGGAATGCCAAGGTCAGCGTATACTTGAGAATTTTGATATGTAGAGTAAATGAGTAAATATTGATTAAAGTGAAGATGAAACGAAATGGCTGATTAATGGTGAGTTTGAAGATGAATATTGTTATGGTGAGTGATATTGAAAGAAACAGTAAGTTGCTTATGGTGAATAAGCTTCACCATATTCATTTTGATTGTCAAACTTGCCGTCATGCCCCTCATGCCTTTTATATATTTTATTTTTTAATTTTTATGAACCCGATCTCTCTAAAAAAAATCAGACCAGATTATGCATGATTGCCAGTTGTGTTGTCGTTGTTGTTTTTGTTATTATTATTTTCAATATAAGCGACAAACCAACCTGTCTTACAGCCCTCATTTATAACAAACTAATTGTCTAGAATTCGTGATCTACCCCCCTCATCCCCCACCCCCTCATGTCTCCCCCCCCCATTCGTGATTACCCCCCTCCATCCCCCCTCGCCTCAAGTCTAAAACCCATGATCTACCTCCCCTCCCTCTCTCATTTCCCACCTCCCTCCTCCTTCCTCATTCCCCTCCCCCTCCCCCTCCCCCTCCCCTCCCTCTCTCATTTCCCACCTCCCTCCCCCTCCTTCTCATTCCCCACCCCCCTCCCCTCCCACTCACCCCCCTCCTCCCCCCACCCCTATTCCCCACCTATTAATCTTGGCTTGAGTTTTCATTAACCGGAGATGATGATTCCGCGTGGCAGATCAGACCGCATTTCTTAGACTGACGGCGTCCGCATATCAACCTCTTCTTTGCGATGTTGGCGTTGGCTTGTTTTTGTTCGTGATGTTATTTTTGTTTATTGTTATTGTCTTTATTTTTGTTTTTGTTATTATTATTATTTATTATTATTGTTGTTGTTATTATTGTTATTATTATGATTGTTATTATCATTATCAATGCTATTAAGTTATTATTATTATTATTATCATTATTATTATTATTATCATCATTATTACTATAATTATCATCGTTATTTTTGTCTTTGTCGTTATTATTATGTGTGTGTGTGTGTGTGTGTGTATGTATGTGTGTGTGTACT